>NC_050518.1:16744200-16853158 GCF_002922805.2 Oryzias melastigma | reverse complement strand
GTTTAACATTTTATCTCTGTTTAAAACCATTTCATGTAATTTTTTAAATTTGCCATTTTATTTTTTATCTTATTTCCATCCATTTACTGTGTAAAAAGCCCCTCGAGGGACAAATGCTGCAAATTAGCTTTTGCGAAAAGCATTATGATATGTGCATGGGACTGCTGCTCTACTGCTTGTCTGTTTATATTTCTAAATAAATACATTTAAATATAAATAAATCTCTTCCATGAAGTGTCTTCCAGAACGCATTCAGCTTGCCCAGACTTGGATAAACTTTTAATCATGATCAGATCTTCGTTTTCCCTACTATATTACTGAGGTTTAAATTTGAGTGTGAAAATGTTCATGTCTGCCTGACAGAAGTGTAGAAAGTGTGTAATGAGGAGTTTTACAGCCTTAAACGTCTGAATTCCTTCTTTGTGGATTTCACCTACCGCGGGTATAACCCAGCAATAACACTGTGCTACAATGTAACAAGTAAATGAGTAATAACAAAATACAAGCTTTGTAGATGTTAATTAACCCTTAAAAAATGGACAAAGTCACAGTGATAATAAAAATATTCAACCTGTCAAAGCAAAAACAGTGTAAATGTTGTAGGGCTTCTGGTCGGCTTTAAATCAAATTAAAAATGGCACCTTCAGGATGGCCGTCGTGTTCTCTGCTGCTCCTCCTCCTCATCCACTGCTCCTCTTCTTCCTGCAGTCGCTTAGCTATTTCCTGTGAAAACATACATGTATATGAAGCACAGTGAATGACTGCTATGCCTTCAGGTCAAGTTATATTTGACCTTTGACACATGAAAGTGCCTAAAAGTCCTGGGGTTCTGTGAAGGACGTATGTTTGGTCAAAACAAACATGGTGACCTTTAAAGTGCAGCTCTCAAAGCTGAGACAAGGCAGGTAAACAAGTTCTTCTTTTAAATATTCTGCTTGTTTTGGAAACGTTTTAGCATGTTTTTTCTGATTGGAAAAGTAAAAATATGAATTGAACACCAGGCTACAAAGAGTAAAAATATTTTACTCTTTATTTTATTTATTTTTTCCAAAACAGCTGTGGCAACGTCAGCTGAAAAAAAAATAAAACAGATGACTTATTAACCAGCAGATGGCAGCACATCGCAAAACAAGCAGACAGCCTGATCCTGTCATTTTATTAAAGGAGTCATTTTCAGATTAAGGTGTGGGTTAGTTTTTGCTTTGTAACAGTGATTTGCTTCTTTATTCTCATTGAAAATAATTTAATTTAATTTATTTATTGTTAAAATTGAACAAAAAAAGCCAAAAACTCTCAAGAAATCAAACGTTATCCTTTCACAGGTGAAGCAGCACCTTGTGACAGGAGCAGTTCAGTCTCAGCTCTCTAAAAAGAAAAGGAATGTGAGTAGAAGGGGCTGTGTGGGTGTGATCGCATCTCAGTGAGACTTTTCTAATAAAAGCTCAAACTAATTATGTTGACAACCTCTACAACAGAAGAGTCACATTTCACATCATTAATTCACATCATAAATCACAGCAAAAAGCAAGCGCAGCTCCTTCTGTCTGCAGCCGGGTGGAGGGGGAGCCGCTTTGCCCGGATCAGCAAACAATTAGCAGCTTTCTGTGCTGCTGGGGTAGGTGTTTGGTGCCACGGGGATCTGACATTTAAAAGTGCACAGTTCAAAGCTTTTGTTTTTACTTCATTAAAGGGGAAATCTACAGGGATGCTAACATTTTCATTAACACTCTGAACATGCAGACACAGTTTAGAGGTTCAACTTTTTTTTTTTCTTTCATGGAACTAAATTGAGAAAAAGTCACACCTAAAACGTGAACACAGTGTGAAGACTTTTTTTTTTTCCAGTGCTGACAAAAGAACCTCACAACTACTGAGTGACCTTGAGGTCCAAACTGCTGAAGCAGCTGATCAGTTTCTATTTTCCATGGAGCTCCTCAGTGCACAGCCTGTGTTTCTACTAGTTTAAGCGTTTCTTTCTGTAACCACTGAGGCTTAAAGTGGGTTCTTGAGAGGAAGAGTGTCCAGCAACGCTGGACAGCTGCCCCGCTATTTCCAGGCAACACGTATGGAAACTAAAAATATGCTCACGTCCATTCTAAACAATGTAACTCGAAGCTTCAATCAAAGAATTAAAGAGTTTTACACGCTATAGAAGAAACTGTTCCAGCTGACATCATCTTAAGGAACACGTTTGGTCAGAAAACAGAACCACAGTTTTCTAGCAGCTGGTTTCAGGGGGATGAATGGTGCCACCGCCCTTCAACGCTGTATGAGTCACGCATTATCTGAGACTAATACAGATTCAGCCCACTGTTACATGTAGACAAAACGTGCAGAAAGTCTTCTTAAGCCCCAAAGCGCACACAGCAAACAGGACTCGAACCAAAAGACGACAGAAAAAGAGTTCACAAGTCTGCTGTGAACCTCAACCGCACTCATGTGAAAGGCAAACTCATTTAAGCTCAATGTTTTTCAACTGGTGCAATCAAGAAACCAGCAAACAATAAAAAGGAATGCAGATATAATTTAATCACAGGATCTGAAACCTCCATGCAGGATCCAACAATGAATGTGGACTTCCAAATCACAACATTCACCAAAAAATATGCATACTAGTTGCAACTGAGTTTTGACTCTACACAAACTAAAAAACATTTATTTGTGAAGAAAACCACAAGTAAACAACAGACTAACGTCTGAGAGGTTGAGTCAGTGATGCTCCAAACCTTCAGCCAAAGCTGCCTCCGTTTGTTGATGACAAACTAAAAGATTCAACCAACAAATATGATCCATTTTAAGTGTTTATGCAGTAGTCAAACCTTTAACTGTTTTTAACCTTTAAGATTATTTATTGCAACCTTTGTACACTGAGGACAACATCCAGACTGATTTGAAAGAAAGCCTTCAGTGAATCAAGAAAAATAAATAAATAAATCAGTGCTTACGGCATCGTGCTGCTCCCTCCTGCGTGCCTCCTCTGCACTTCGCTGGAGCTCTTCTTGAACCACTCGAGCGTACTCCAGGTCCTGCTCCTCTCTACCAACAAGAAGAAAAGAAAATTTGTTCGGATATGAATTTAGACAACAAAAAAAACTTACACTGTACACAGAGTGACATACATTTGTCGGGATGCCTGTCTGAGGAGGGCGCTGTGGTGCGCCTGCTGCTCCTCCTCTTCATCTTGCATCCTCTTGGCCAAGCGGATATCGTTCTGCACAAGCTGGTTCTTCTGCACATTAGTGCTGTAATACTGCTCAACTAAGACAGCAAGGCAGACGAAAGCGAGATGAGACAATAGAAGACTAGACTTTATGTAAACTTAGATCACGTTTCATGGCAACAGTTTGTCTTGGCAGCTGGAAGAAGCATTCTGGGTTCAGCCACGCTTGTAGTCAACATTCATTTGTGCGAAAAGCAGCAGAAACCATCAAAGACTCCTCCAGTTCTCTGTGCCACTGCCACACAGAAGGTTTGCTGTTTTAAAGATCTACATGGAAAAGTTTTCAAAACCTTGTGACAACTGTATGCCCAGAAAATCTAGAACAGATTACACTAAAAAGTGGATCGGTGAGCATTTTTCAATTAGCATAGGAAGATCTACATCATCTGCATCCTACATTTCAACATGAATTCACAGGAGCATCCCTGCAGCATCAACTGTTTAACATGATTCTAAAGAAGAAAGCACGCAAACAAATAACTAAAAAATACTTCTTCCCCTCTATATTCCCTCTTATCTTGGTTTTAAAATAGTAGATCATCTCTGCACTTACTCTCCTGCTCCTGCAGGTTGTGTGCCAAAGCTCCATCCTCCAACACAGCAAAAGTCTGGCACACTGAAAGGAGAGATGAAAGAAGCATTTTAGAAGAGCAAACAGAAACATCATCCCATACAATGACCTGGATAAGGAAGCGTTAAAGAAATAGTTTGATAGACAGTAAAGACCCGTCTAGAGAAAAGGATGTATGTGACGGAGGCCACGTTCACAGTAGAAGCCTCCATACTGGATGAGCAACATTAACAAGCTTCAATATTCCACTCTGTTCTGAAGTGCTTGTGGACACTTCCAAAAATGTTTAGAACAATGCAGCAGCCTTCAGGAGCATCTCATATGTATAGATACACAAAAAAAATTCTAAAACGATTGACTTGAGAACAGAACATTAAGTTCTCCTTTCAAAACACAAAAGTGTCGGCAGCTCAGTGATCAGACAAGCAGCTAAAGCATCATAGTGGAATCTGGGAGTGGTTTTCTTTACCTACAGCGACGGCTTTCACATTAAGAGTAGATGACGGTGTTTAAGAAAAGTCACTTCTTGCTGCTGAAAAGGGAGGCAGAGCCGACTGAAACGCCTGCATTTAAGCTAATCCTTTCACTGAGCCCATCAGCAGCCAGAGGGAATGTGAAGGCAACGACTGTTTATACAGAACATCCATCAAGGTGAGGATGTGAAATCTTTCTGTTCAAAGCCCCACTCCGATCATCTTTTGATCCACTGTAAAAGTGTTCCCAGTGGTCTTAATTATGATAAAAGCTGTTTTTGTTAAACAATAAATAAATAAAATAAAATAAAAAGTTTTATTTTTCATGATTATGATTATAGCTTCCATACCACAACTACAAGCTTTTTTCATCCTGATTCACAAAAAATAATAAATAAATATTCAGAAATTCCATTTTAAGCTCAACTTTCTATTATCAGCAAATGCCACAAGAACATGTTAACATCAAAATGATGATTTTCATCCGAGTGGGTTTTTAAGAGCTCTTCTGCACAGGGCATGTGGTTGCACTTTATTCTGAAAAACTACACAGGAAGTCCCACTGACACATTCTTTCACGTCATTCTGATAAGGAATTCTTCTCAGTTAGTCAGAAATGCTGACTAATTGAGAAATCATTGCATAGACTTTTTATTGATTCCAGTTCCCTTAAAAAAACTAATAAGATCCTATAGATTTAAAATGCTTTTGATGATTTGACCAGTGTGGGATAAATATAAGATTTTGTGTAAGCATGCAACTTATGGTTGAAAGGTGGCAATGTTAGAGATAATTAAAAAAAAATAAAAATAGAAAATTCTGCCAAAAAAAAAAAGATGACAGCAGGCGGCTTAGTCAGATGGTTTGACTAAACTCCAACTGTCATTGCTGCTTGTAGGAAGGTGGAAAATGTTTTAAATAAAGATTTTGAGCTGTGTTCATGTCTATGTTTCACTAACACCAAATCAAAAAAATAAACAAGAAATAAACTAACTTAAGACTGAATTTAGCCTAAAAGTGAAAATGCTTAACTTGAAAAAAAAACAACACTTTTTACAGTTTCTGTTCTGCTGTTTCTGCAGTTACATTTTTCATCTGGTTTGTGTTTCACCACCATAAACCAATACGCTGACATGAGGGTTTTTATTCCACTCTCCTAACCGTACCACACTTTCCCCTTCACTTGGATCCCATTTATAAATGTTTTCAGTTTTACAGGAGGGAAAATTGAAGACACAAACACTCAAAAGCGAGGAGGCGGCTGCATTGTCTTGAACTGTAAATAAGAAGGAGAAAAAAAAGCCACAAAGAGCCTGCACTAAAGATACACGGCCAGACCTTTTTTTTTCCTGAAACCTCAAACTAAACCTTGCAGTTAAAAACTATTTTAGAGTTTACAGTCTGCTATAGTTGAAAAAAATCTCCAAGAGAGCACGAGGCTACAAAGGCATTCAGATACTATAAAAAAGAGCCATTCTCTAACAAGAGAAGCACTTTCAGACAGTCACTTACACCTGTTGTGGAGCTTAACAGAATATCCGCTCAGTGGATCTCCAACCTGTTCTTGAGGATCCAGCCTGTCAGCGTCAGGGGCAGACGAGTTAAAGCCTGGATTTTTTTTTTTCTTTTGTCAGGGTAAAGTGACCGCTCTGAAGAGTCCTTTTGTCCAACACGAACAAAAGGGATGATCCGACAGTAGGAGAGAAGAAGAAATGACAGATCTTCCTGGAGCGAGTCGGCATGTGTGTGTGGGTGTGTCTGCATTGTGGGCTAACTTGTTTTTCTTCTTTCAGATTTGATCGCTGTGAGCGAAGAGAAAAACAAAACAAAACATAGTATGGGTGTAAAATAGATTTAAAGTTCCACTACAATTATGTTTGGAGCCATTTTAAAAAGTGTTCCCAGCAGTCTCTCAATTATGATGATGCCGTTTTTAGTCCAAATAAAAAATACTTTCTGCAAGAGTTCATTAGTTGTGAGTAAAACTGTTGGCATGGAGTAACCCCGCCCCCCTTTCCTATCATCCATCTGTTTACATGCTCTCCTGATAGCTTACAACAGCCTCAACGAAACATTAGCGGGCCAACAAAAATGTTGAGCAATTTAGAGCTATCTAGCCGTACAGTTTTGAGCCAGACATCAGCTCAGACGAGGAAAACAAAGACGAGCATGGATCATCTTTGGATTATCTTTTTTTAAGTTAGCATATAGCTTAAACACTTCAAGTTTAAAGCTAATGATGGTTAAGATGTGTGTTTTACATTCAGCTTGATCCGATTTAGAAAAATTGATCAGTGATTAGTCGACTTAAATTGATCGTTTTATAGCAGATCTAATGTCCTCGGTCATCAAAAAAAACACATTAAAACACTATTTTCATAGACATGGGTCTTTAAGAGAAAGGGCGAGGCCGTGCAGGCTAACACTAAAAACATATGTTCACTGTAAATCCATGGTCACCTACTCTAAGCTGCTTACTAAAAGGCCCCAAACAAACTTGGGTCTTTCCCTAAGAGGATAGTAAATTAAAGCTTCAACTGACAAAAGGTGCAGCACCCGAGGTCAATGTAAGGATGATTTTACAGCGACGGGTTGATGGAGGGTCAGATGGAACAGCACGACCACCGAAGAAACAAACTCTGAAGAACTGACAGAAACACAAGCGAAGACGAGCATATGGCTGAAGGCAGAACGAGATCAAACGACTTCACAGCTTCTTGGACAGCAGACGTGTCAAATGGCTTCCCAACAGAAAAGAAAAGGCAAAAGGAGAAGATGACAAGAGCTTCTATTTTCAGGAAAAATTCTCCCACTGACCGCCCACACGCTCTCCGGCTCGCTTCCTCCGTGGCCTGTTCTGTTCCTCATAATCTTTTTTAGGGAAGAAAAAAAAAACCCACCTGAACTGTGTTTATCTAACAGCTTTAATGGGATAACAAACTGGACATCATTTTGGGGGGAACAAAGATAGAGATAAGGGAACTTTGTGAGTGGAACTGGGAAGAAGTTGGAGGTTGGGGGGAGGAATTCCTCTGGGAGCTGCCTTCCCTCTGCATGCTGGCTCCTATCAGGAGGAGCCACAGCAAAGCCAAAACAGGAACAGATAAGAGGGCAGTGAAAACAAAGGGAGTTCATTTGGCCCAGACTCTTCCATGAAAGGTGAAGAAGGACAAACCCCTGAGGAAACTTCAGCCACAACGAGATATTCACCAAAACAGAAAAATAAGTAGTTTGAAACAATCTGCAGTAAAATCTTTTGGGACAGATATTTCTGATGTGCATTCTGCTCCATTGACATATTTATAGATCCCATTAATTGCTTTGTTTATGCATTGGTCCCTGTTCAATAAGGCGTGAAAATGCAGTGCTGCACAGAGTTCCCTTTGTGAGTGTGCAAACAAGAGTGGATCGCTGAGTTATCTCTCCTGATAAAAAACAAACAAAAAAAAAAAGCCCATGCAGACCTGTTTCTATCCCATTCATTAATGAGGTCAATCTATATTGAGGACATTCCTCAGAAATTCCTAACTTATGAATGTTTTCCACTTCACACATGGAGGGGGGGCATACTAAGTCACAGCTGCTTAAAAACAAAGAGAGAAAATGTAAATATTGTACTTTTTAACAGCAATAAATCATTGTGTTGACGTTAAGAAGTTGCAGCTGGAGCCTGATGGCACATTTTCACAGCCATCCTAGTTTTATCTGCACTCAGCATACCAGTGGTGTCAATGATAACTGTGTACAGCTGAAAAACAAAGCCTGTGTGGAAAATTCCTGCACTCCTCCATGTACAAATCCAGAGGAGCGAAAATAATGATTGATTTTATCTTATTCTTTAATTGCATCCTTTTGAAGACAGCCTGTCACCAGAGCAGACCACTACGCAGAGTTTCTGTGCACGTGAGGGTCTGCAGGATGATAACTTACCCTCGTGGACACGTGGAAGGTTGGATTGGTCGATCTCCAGTTCTGCCATCTCTGCTCCAGGACTCACTGCTTCATGGCTTCACAGAAGACACAACAGAAGCGGGTCTGTTCCGATTCATAAAATAATAGTTTCAGTCATATGAGAGTCTGGGAAGTTGGTTAAAAGAGTTATCTGATATCCAGCACTAAATTCGTAGAAGTTAGTAGTGCTACTGTAGCCTGTGAGGCTCATAAACATCCACCTGAAACAGGTATCGACTGAAGTACAATTAACACCAACCTGTTCCAGACTCGCTGCCCTGTTTTAGGTGTCCCACGCGCACTTCACTTCAAAGTTTGTGGAAAAAAGTACAAAACAATCCACTTTATTTTATCTCTTCCTCTCTTTCTTCTTCGCTTTGTCGCTAATTTGCGTCTTTGCTAACTATCCAAAATACCGCGCGCCTCACTTCAAACGAGTTTCCGCTTTACGGGTAAAACTACACGAAGCGGTCGTGTGTTTTCTTAAACCACAACAGAAACAAAGAGCCGTCAGCTCGTGGTGGGAAGTCAAAGTTTAGCCCACAGCCTGTCGCTTCAGCTGCTCCTTCTTCACGGCTCCTGTTCGGCAGCAGCAGCGGGGGCGGTCAACTGTGCTGGGTTCACGGACACATTCAGAGCTCGAACATATCACTGTCCAAACCACAAATCCTCAACGGTAATATAACACGCACAGTAGTTTTGCTTTATTTTATTTTAATTGGTAATATATATGTGAATTATTTTATATAAAATCGTTAGAAAATATCGATTGCGTTCTAAATATATAGTTTTAAGTTAAAAATGTGTTCATTGAATAAAAGCAAATATTTCCACGAGGCTTTGAAAGCACCACCCAGGCTTATTTTCATAGTCCTGATAGTATGTGGCAAAAGTCTGCAGCTGACTATTCATTTTTGTTCTGTTATTTGACAGACCATGTGCTCTAATTTTGGATAGTGTTAAGCGCATCACAACCCATAAATGCATAAAATAAAATGTTAAAAAATAGCAACCTCTTTTAAGTTGATTAAATAAATATGTTTTATATGTTTGCTAAAAATCTAAGAACTGAAATTTATTCATATTCTTGGATAAATAAAATGATATCATGCATTTACATCAATTCCAAAGCCTGTCAATTACATTTCCTTAAATGCTATGTTGCCCTCTAGTGGTTGTGTTGATGAACGTCAACAGAAATAAATATTTATGCCAGTAATTTACAAAGGTTGACCTTTGGAACGTGCTTGAAGAGCTTATAAATAACAATTTTCAATGTGAACTCTATAACAACAACAACAAAAAAATAACAATAATAAAAAAATAAAATAAAGGGAATCCTTTACTCCTCATTGCATTTTAAAATGTGCACTTTTTAAAAGTGTTTTTGTGCTGTGATCCTGTAATTCCACTGGTGAGCCTCATTCTAAAGATGTTATAAACTTATCGTTCTCTCTGCTATTGTACTTTAGAGATTACGCAAGCTGCAGATGTATCAAATTTACTTTAGTTGAAAAGAAACGTTCAAGTTACACCCTTATTGTTGCACTGCCATTTACACCCATGCTGCCACAACAAAACTCTTGTTTAGGCCAAAACAAGCTTTTCTTTCTGCATATTTTAAACAGGATAGAGATAAAACATTCACTGTATATAGAGACACATATACAATCAATGAGAAAAACAAAATATTTGGTAAAAATGAATGCTACATGGTTTCTTTTTTTGTTCTTTTCAGGTAAATAGCAGAACTAAAAAAAAAAAAAAAACAGGACTAAGCAAATAAGCATGTTTTGTTATTATTAAATCATCTGTTTGTTTATAATATGCCTCCATAACTTGCACTGACGCCACTTAGGAGGTCCAACAATAATAACAACCAGATAAAATTACATATACCAAAATATGTCTACTTCAGATCACTTGAGATGATTAAATTGCTATAATCTTTTACAATTAGACGGATGAAACTGTAATCTAAAGATTATAGTTGCTTACATTGATGAAATAAAAGGAAAAAAATGGAAGTCAGGAAAAGCAGATTAAATTTGCAAGCCTTCTGCTTTTTACTATCATAGACATATAACTCATCCCTGTTATTTGATATAAAACCGTGGCTATAATTTCTCATGTTTCAGTGTCTACAGTAATCACATCTCACTGATTAGATCAGCCCTCTGACCTGACAGAAGTGGAATTGCCCTAAAATCAAACAAATGGATCTGTCAGGATAAATATTGATGATCATCATTTACTAATCATTCTTGTGCTCTGCCAAAGTCTCAGTTCTCAATCTTTTTTCTTAATGTTTTTAGCCTTGAATCATCTCTTTGATCAATCTGTGATGATTTGTCAATGCCACGGTTTAATGGTTTAAATCCAGCTATTTATGTATTGACAGTATTTACAGCTTAAAAACTATACTTTTGTTTTTTATGCTGTTAAAATATATATGATTTTGATATTTGGCTTTTTTAAAGCTAAAATATAACAAAAACATGAAGGATTTAGTTGAACGAAAGCAAGTAAAATGAAATACATAATTACAAATTTAATGTTAATTGAACAAATCCCCCAAAATCATGACTTCCTCATTTTTTGCTGTCAGAATAAAACATTGTGGGCTCAGGAAGTGCATCTTTGACAAGAATACAAAACCTCTAGTGGGCTGCACGGTGGCGCAAGTGGTTAGCGCTCTCGCCTCACAGCGAGAAGGCCCCGGTTCGACTCCCGGCTGGGACCTTTCTGTGTGGAGTTTGCATGTTCTCCCCGTGCATGCGTGGGTTTTCACCGGGGACTCCGGCTTCCTCCCACCGTCCAAAAACATGCTTCATAGGTTCATTGGTGACTCTAAATTGTCCCTAGGTGTGAATGTGAGAGTGAATGTGTGTGATTGAGGCCCTGCGACGGACTGGCGACCTGTCCAGGGTGTACCCCGCCTTCGGCACCCCGCGACCCCGAAAGGGAAGAAGCGGTCAAGAAGATGGATGGATGGACAAAACCTCTAACCATTCATCTTTTTCTTACTAGATTTCAAAAAAGCCCTAAATTACAAAAAACGTACTAAGTTACTAAGTATAACAGCATGTTTTTTGTTGATTTGAACAAAAAAACTTCACCTTTTCCACCTGGAAAACCATCTGTTCTTCCTGTATTTCTGCAATAATGCTAAATTCATGAATATTGAAAACAAAAAGTGCAGAAATATTTCATAGTGTGAACAATGTCAAGTGATCAGGCCTCGTGCAAAGGGCGATATTCATTTAGTAGTCTTCGTAATTGCCTGCTGGGGGTTGAGTCAAACCCAAATATAAATTGTTTTTCCAGCCATAAAATCAAATGGTTTTGTCTGTTCATCTGCTTTTACAACGTCATTCCCTGATAAACATTTTAAGCACATGCACAGGTGCAGCATGTAACTTTGCAAAGGGTTCTTATTCTAATCAATGACAAAGCTGCACTCACGCCAACCGTCGACATCGAACAAACTCGTAAAGTTTTTTTCACTTGGTGACTAAGAGGACACGCAACCACAAACGCATCTTCCCCCGGCCAGCTTTCTAAATAATGTGCATCAATCAATTTTATTCAGTGACCTGCAGAAAATGTTCTGCCCTTTAAAACTGACTCAAAATGTCAGATGGCTCTTTGGCAGCAAGGTTGTGAAAGGTTTTAGGACGTCCTGACTCTCTGCTCGTCAACAAGCTCTCCCGCTCTCTGCTTCGTATGTTGTGAATCTTAAGTCAAGGGGATTCAAATGGCCAAACGAGTTTAATGAATTAGTGTCATAAAGATGGGGGTCATTTGTCTGGCTGCCTTCTCCAACATCTGCTCCCCTGGGACGTTCTTGACGTGACAATCAAAGCACCTGCTTCCACCGCATTTACAAAGTCAGTAAAACTAGTTAATCAAGCCAAAGAGCTGGGAAAACACGACGGTGTCCTTGCAGTGTGGCCCGCCGCTCTCGCCCTCTTTATTGAGTCTATAATTCACCTCCGACTGATGCTTGATTTATCCACACAAGAGCTGATGTGGATCTGTGATGGCTCCCGCTGCATGTATATAACCCGGATGGGACGTGCGGGGCATCCAGACGCCTTCACCTGAGGACCTCCGTGCCAATCAGACCCACTTCCAGCAACGACCTCCGGCAGTGATGAAGTGCAATCATTTCCTCTCCTGGGCGTTTGTGCTTATGGCCTTTGGCCCGCTGTTGGCCCACCCCATTATAGATTCAGCTGAGATGCCTTATTCAGGACCCGGTGAGTAAGACGTCTTAGTAGCAGCTATTATGCAAAATAAGTTGTCAGTTCTGTTGTCTGATATGCATTTTTAGCATTAAGATGAAACTATAGAAGATAAATGGCAGCCTGGAGCAATTACTTGAGTACTCTTCAGTCTCAAGTCATTTTTTCTCCACTTTTAACTCAAATACTGCGTAAATGAAAGGGATTATAGTCTGAACTGGTTTCTTTCAACTTGGTTGTCTCCAGCATCCGTGGAGGAGCAGGGAATCAGCGCTCTGGATGATCTGTCCCTCTCGGAGCAGACTTTCCCCTCACAGGATGGTGCCGGACTCAGATATTCATCATTGATATCCGGGAATATCAACAGAGATGGTAAGAAATTTACACACACTTTTCCTAAACTCAAGGACATTTCTTAAAATTTTATCCTAATTTTTGCCTTAAATGTTCCTATATTTGCTCTCTCAGGAGTCCGAACTGGATTTCTGCCCAGGGGGATGAAAAAAGATGTAAGCTTTAAACACATTTGAATCTAAACTACATTTTTTTTAATTATGTTCACTTTTTTTTCTTTGTTTTTAGGTTTTTTTGGAGAAGCAGAGTCTTCTAAACCCCTTCAGCCACATTCTAGGCGTCCGGAAAGAATTCAGGAAGCGTTCTGGGAACTCTGAATGCTTCTGGAAGTACTGTGTTTGAGAAACAATCATTGTTGTCAACAAAAAGGCAGGGACCCCACTGATAGAATAAATAGAGACTAAAAAAAGACTAAATAAAAAGTGGACTCTTGTCAGTTCCCCCATCCGAATAAAATTAAAATAAAATGCCTTATGTGTGAGTGAAAACTTAGCAGTCCTTGATATTTGGTTGCCTTTTGTCATTGCATGTGTTCTTTAAGGATGAAAGTTGAAACACTAAATAGTGCCAAAAATAAATAAAGATCTGTAAATAAATATTTTGGCTCTGATGGTCTTTATCGGTCCCTTAATGAAGCATGAAAGCATCCTAGCATTCATAAAAGAGGAAGCAAAAGTATCAAAGTTGGTTCTCAGGTTTTCTTCATTTTTTCCTTTTTTTATTATTTTACAGCAGAAAGAATATAAAGCATTCAGAAAACATCTTCCATATTTTAAGGGCAATTCAAAATGTTTTGCATGGCTTCAGCAGCTGAAATCTTTTTTTTTTTTTCTTTTTAATTTTTTTTTTAACATATCCATCGAGTCAGTGACGCTTTTACATGCACAATTACAAAAATAAAACTTACAAACAAGGGATGGGAATAAAAAAAAAAAAAAAAAAGGAGGAAAAAAGAAAACACATGAGGAGAACCAAGAGGAGATGAAACTTCTAAGGTTTGGGAGCAGAGAAAAGTTGGGTCACATAACAGGGAAAGACAGAGAGAAAGACAGCTATAGAGGAGAGGAAAAGAGATCTAACACTAGTTCACATGCAAAGTGAGGACCCGTAACTTTCTATCAAAGCAGGGTCTTTTTTTTCTTCTTCTTCTCAGTTTGGATTCAATGAAAACGTGCAATTCGATAAAGGGTGCCATATAATTGCTGTCCATAAACTACTGAATGCTTGTCTTGCAATACTGGCATTTGCATAAGAGTAAGTCGACTACATGTGTCCAATCATTTTGAACTCTGCTAGGTCTATATGTCTCCACAAAATAGTTCTTTATTGCTCTGTGTCAACAAGTGGAACAACACTGTAAAACTGTTCTGTTGTCCTGATGCGCCTACCTTTCTCTGGTTTTGGGTGCTGCGGAAATAGAAGAGGAGGAAAGGCAGATTCTCAGGCCAGTTCACAGAACATCGTGAAACTGATTGATGCTTAGAAGAGTGCCTATCAACTAACCTGTCATCCCACTCATAAATGGCAGTAAAACAAGATTTGCAGGAGCAACTACATTCTTAATCCTAATTACCCTCTATGCTTTGACACTTAAGATAAATTAAAGGCCTAAATAAGTGGCCGGAGTTATTATACAATGACTTGACAGGTTTCCGTTTAAAAAATCGTCAAATCATTTATCCTGAAGAGCTTTGTATAGATTTATACGTGTAAATTGACCCTATTCCAGGGATTCACTTGTGTTTGCTATGCTCAAGGTTGCTGAGAAGAAATGAATGCTGTTTTTATTCTCATTTTAATTTTTTTTCTTAAATCTGATTTTGTACTTTTTCCATTTCTTTGCTTCCTCTGCTGTGAATCACGTCCCGCTCTGTTTCCTCCTCCCCATTTTTGGCACCCTGAGTAAAATACAGAAGGGAGGTGAACCAGTCCCTCAGCCTGGAAAAAGAGCAAAGCCGCCACTCGAACCCAGAGTGACACTGACAAACTTAAACGTGTGTGGGTTGTGCGTGTCGTTGTGTGTACAGGTACGTTCATCTGCAATGTCTCCGCCGTTGTCCACGTGAATCGGGGGAATACACCAGTAAGAATACCTATGAATAATTTAAAGAAAAAGGAAAAAAGTCCTAAAAAAGTCAGGGCTCGCTCTAAACACTATCCTGTCCTCATGCTTTGTCGTGAAAGCCTGGGTAGTCGCTGAGTGCCGGTCATTGGTTTGGTTGCAGGTTTTTCCTCCGGTCACATGCCCTCTGTCTTTCGGAGTTCTGTGACACATCAAACCAATGTTCTTCGTAAGTCTTTTAACTATCCGACTACCGATTCAAGGAAAGTACGCATGCTATAGGTGCAGCTTGGTCACCCAGTTAACTATTTTAACCCATGCAAGCATAATAAATCCTTCACCTTATTTTTGCCACAACATTGCCTTTTGGCGATGCGTTCTAACCACACACTAGAGGGTGGATGGAGCCAACAAACCCCAGTAGTGGCATTTCGAGATAAAAAGCTGTTTTGTTGGAAAGTGGATAGAAAAAAAGGCATGGGGATAAAAGCTGTTTATACTGCTGCTTAAAATGTAGCTTTGGTGAGCGTTCGAGCAAAACTGGCAATCATGTTGGCTGATAATGATACGGCACTGGATGTGTGTCCCTCAGGTACATTAAACGCACGAAACTGGACTGCTGCTAAGAGAATATGAATAGGCACTTTCTACATAAACCAAAGAGGTTCCAGTTATTATGTGAGTAAAAAAAAAAACATGGTCAATGAACCAGAGAAATACCAATTTATCCTTATAAATGTCTGACAGGGGAAAAAAACACTATAGGGGGTTTTATATTGTAGGAATTGGCAACTGTTTTCTGCTTAGTCTGGTGTACAAGTAACATCTCATGCTTTATAAATGGTCTTCTAGTCACTACAGTCCTTTTATCTCGTGTCTTCCTGGCTAACACCATGCTAGCACCTTTGACAGTGGAAATGGTTCATGTTAGCAAATGTGAGCTAAATTGCACAACAAAACAAAAATAATAATGGAAAAAAGCAACACAGTCAAAACAGTTTTGCACACACACTTCCCAGGATGAATTATTGTTGCTCCACACACAATACAACGTCTTTTGAGACACTGGCAGCCTTGATCAAGGACATTTCTCAAGAAGCAGAATGTATTTAGGGAATTTGCAACAGAGGATTTAGACCGTATGTCAAAACTGGATGATGCTCATTGCAAGAAATGAGTCGCATCCTTTTCAGAATGTAATAACAGGGAGGGCTTTGTGGCGATGCATTGGGCAAGGCTGCCATTTACAATCTTTAAGCTCTGACAACTTGAGATCACATTCTGTTTTCGTTGACAGCAAAAAAAGAAAACGTTGAATAAATGCTCCACAGATCTGCAGGGATGCAGGAGACGAAGATAAATGCGGTTTGGTTTGATTTAGGGAACTGTGTAACCTGTTGTTTCTGTTAGTTATACTACTGTGTGTGATGTACTGTATGATTATCTGTTCTGCAAAAAATCTACTTAACTATCTTCCTCAGTTATATAGCATTCACATACCTTGGCACCATTGGCAAAAGAAAAAAAAAAAAAAAAAAAAAAAAATCAAGATAATTTTTTATTAAGATAATTTTGAAGACCCTTCCTAATGCTAAATACAGTATTTTTAATTTTTTTTTTAAATATTGCAATAATATCATGCTTTAGCAAAATGTTGTCCGAAGGACAAACAAAATAAAGTATAATACTCTAATAGTGAAATAGTTTTTCATTTTACAGAGCATAGCCACTACTGCTTTTGTTGCTTTTTTTTCTCCCCCCTCCCTCAAATTTTTACTCTGTTCATACTTTTCATGCACATAGCTCATTTTGATCCCAGGTATTTACACTATATACAAACAATACAACCATACTTCTTCGGCATTCAAACAAAACTATACAAATATTCTGTTTTTGTCTCATACCTGTTTTTGACCCATTTTTAATGAATAAAATAAAATATTTCTAAAATACAGTCCCTGTAAGGAGCATGTTTTTTTTTTTTTTTACCTACGTACTTTCAGCCTTCTTTATATACAGAAATCACTCAATTGTCAAAAATATGGATTTGTCAAACCCCTATTTTGGGACAAGCTTAGGGACCCCTCAAAGAATCTCTAAGACGTCAAGGCAATGTATGTGATCTTCCCCTCAAAAGCCAACACGAGGCTTTGAAGTTCATGTAAAAGAAGAAAGAAAAAAAATAACCTGCATGACCTGAACACAAAATTGGCAAGTTCTTTTGTGGTGTTTCAGTGGGGCGGAGGGGGGCATTGGCTAAGAAAACGGGGGTAAAAGAAACAAAATGAGACAGGCTCTCACGCAGGAGAGCATGGAAACATGAAAAAGTGAAAAACAAAGGATAGGCTGAGAGACTAGACCATAAGTACACAAGCAAAGACTTTTCTTGACAACAAGTCATGCATTTTTTCTTTGTAGAATTTAACAACATATAGCCTGGAGATACAGATCACCAATACATCGGACATGATGGGAGAAATACATTGAACAATATGGAACAAATTCAAGTAAAGTGACAATATTTATATACAATAAAGCATATTCTTATTCTTTCAAGAAAACATAAATATTTCATCCAAAGTTTGCCTCTGCGTGTTTCCACCCCACTACATTCAATTGTAGCTCCACTCGTGTGGGCAGACTGGTGGGGCGCACAGGAGGACAGGCGGAGCTAAAGGAGCTAAACTGAATATCATACAGTTGACAGCAGTCGGCGTGGGAGTTATCAATATATTTGCTCAAAAAAAGTCTCTTTTTGTTTAGTTTATTTTTTATAATGAAATGGTTTGTCACCTTAAAAAAAAGTACTCATGGAAACACAGTTAGAGCCCAGAATGTTTCTGCATGGTATGTTTGTCCTCTGAGATCTTCTGCTGCGTCCCTTTGAGGTCCTCCCGTCTTGACAGACCCACCCTGTTCTGTGTCACCTTTCTGCACAGTCCAGAACGTTTTTATTATTTTTTTATATATATATTTATATATATATCCAAAAAGAGCGAAGCAATCCATGAAAAAAAGTGCAAAAAATGCCACCGAAGCAAATGTCCCCCTCCCCTATCGTCTCAGTTTGTAATCCCGTAGAAGAAGTTGCCACTCTCCCAGCAAAATCAAGTCAGTGGAAAGAACATGGAAAAACAGAAAAGTAGAAAAAAACATGAAGATGTAATACTAGCCGAACCAGTAACACTGCTATAGAAGTAATAACTACAGTGTCTGTATTGATGTTTTTTTTTGTTCTCTTGTAAAATGTCTTAGGTTGAAACAAAAAAAAAGGGTGGAAAGAGGAGTTAGGAGAGTGATGTCACATCGCAAGGGGGCTCTTCTGAGGGGTCTCATGTTCCCTGGCCCTTTTCAATTCTTTCACCCTGGAACACAGAGACAGACACAAGTCTATGAATGCAAAAGACGCAGAAGAGCACGTTCTACCAGACACCACACATGCCGGCCTAACTGCGTCATACCGTTCAGCTGTCAAAAGACAAGAAAACTGTTAAGTCAGGAGCTGGTCTGTGAAGAGAAGTATTAGTCAACTTCAACGCAGCAACATATGAGCATCTGTGAGAAGAACATCACAGCAAGGATATCATTATGGTCATTTTATCAAGTTTCTTAGTCAAGTTTGAGCAAAAACAGAGAAAATAATCACATTTTAAATTAATTAGAATTTCCTGCCATACATAAAGCACTTAAACAACATATAAAACATAGAAAAAAATCAAATAATAGTAAAAGAATTGACTAAAATACATGAATGTCTACACATATATGGTGCTAGATTATCAACTTATTTGGTTTTATCTCACAAAGGAGGTTTGATCAGGTAAAAATTATAATTTAAAGGAGTTGTTCCTCTTCAACAAATATGTTTTGTAACTAATTTTAACCCAGATTTGTTAGGTAGAAGCGTTTGCTCCGAAAGAGATCATAGTCGACTTAAGAAGTGACAGAAAAACAAACCCATACCATAATCCTCCCACTGTTGTGCTAAACACTGCATGTCAGGTTTTCCTGTTTACAAAGGCGTGTTTAAAAAAACTGGTGCGAGGCATTTAAATATCAATTGTCATTGTATGAATATTGTTATTGACTTTAATATTTATGTTTTCAGGAAGATCCATTGATTCCTCACAGTCAGAAATGGAGGTAAATTCTAACTTTTCATCTAAAACCCTTATAATTATCTAAACTTTGCTTTACAATCTTTTGACACAAATGCAGCATCAAATACTCATCATGTCTCTCGTTTTTCATTTCTTTTCTTGCGTTTTCTCAATCATCTGAGGTTGTATTTACCCACTATCTTGCCCTGGACAAAATATAGGATTAAAACATATAGCACACATGTTTTAGAAATGTTCCAAACTCCTTTTATGCATTCTTCATCAAATAATTGCAACTACTGTAGCTTAAATAACGGTCACTCTTGCATTTTCACATGTCGACACTCTAAAAACGTCTTCCAACCTGTTGAGTGGCTAGAAACAGAGCACACAGGCAGCCAGGCAGCCAGAGACACATTTGTTTCAGAAACAGCAGGTTCATAGCATGCCTCTATGGACAAGAGCAAGGCATCTAGGTTTGACCACATGCAGCAGATTAAAGAGTTGAGAAGAAGCTCCCTCCCCACCCCGCAGCTCTCAATCTGGCTTTCAGCACACAAACAATGCTGAAGAAACAAACCACATAAACAAATAGACTCCCCGATGGAAAGGGAGGACATTTGGATAAGCTTCTGTAAGTGTCGCAGTGAGGTCACTCGAGAGCATTTTGTTAGTTTGAGGGTTAAAATCTGCTTTTAATCTGAGCTTCTCAGTTCACCTGTGGCTCCGGTCAGCAGACTACATGCAAGCAGGCATCAAGCAACAGTGATGAAGAATGGGGGAGAGGTGGCCAGGGGGGGTGACAGAGAGAGAAGAGAAACGGAGAGAGACGGAATGCCACAGCTGAGGCTTCAGGAGGAGATTATCGCATTATTCATGAGAGAGATTAGGACATAGGAGGGATTAAAGGACAGGAAGAGGGAGAATAAAAAAGGTAAAGAAGAGACGGAGAGCGCGGGAGGCACGAACTGAGTTGCTGAGGCTGCACTCACCCGCTTGAACAGTCTATGGTCCATCAAGGGGCTTGGCATAAACAGCAAAACAATACCAGACAGCTATTAGCACACAGTAGACACTGTGGAAGGGGGGGTGAGGACAGGTGGGGGCCAAATATAGTGTCGGGGAGGGAGGTGGGGGCTTGACATTTGTAAATGATGATTGGCTTTTATAAAACTAAATTAAATACATCCAAAGCACCAGCTGTCTGGTTTAATGGTTAGATAAATAAAAACGTAATTATGAGACTCACAGGTACATTCAGTACAACCAAACGGACGTTTTTAACAGTCACGACTGACCGTCTTTATACATTTAAGCACCTTCACTGGTTAAAAATGGATAATTTTGAATTTTTTAAATAATAAAAACTACAAGTTGAGATTATTCCGTTATAAAAAGATTTGTTTTTCCAGATAAAATATAGTACAAACAGACATTTATTACAACATTCTACAACACTGTTTGGTCACAAGTCTTTACAAAATTCAAAGTGTTTCCACACATTGAACCGTAATGATGGATTGATCTGCCATCACGTTTGTTGTTCACTGTGATGACACTTGATTGTTTTGACCTTATGATCAAATTACCCCACAGTGTCTCAATCCAAACGGTACTTTACAATATCGATTATGCATTTTTTTAATTTTGAAACGATTTTTATGGTACAGGTCAATTTGATTCAATTTTGCCTCAGTCAGATCAGTGTGGTTGGACTGTAGGAATAGAAATCAATCTATTGATTGATTGTTACATCTACTGGGATACCACTACTGGACCAACAGTCCCGCCCACAACCCAGAGGTAAATTTCAAATGAAATCCAGCTGTGCTGCTGAAAATATAGCTTAAAAAATGACAGAAAAACTGCAAAAAAATAATTAAAAGACCACTAACAAATTATTTTACAATAGTTTTTTTTATTTTACATTTTTTTAGTGTCTGGTCTGGTCATTAAACTTCAATACGGCATTATTTCAGTTATTTTAATCTTAGATTCAGGTATGCTCTGGATGTCATCATGTCTGCTTTTATTTTGATGAGCAGGAGCCGTCACAATAACAGGTTTTTGTTACAGTTGCATGCTTTGTTCTTAAAATTAAAAGTTACAATTGAAAGATCGTTATAGACTCATTGTGGCCTGAATATTTTTTTGTCATGTTTAAATAACTTTTGTTTTACATCATCTACCACCTTAGAAACGATTAAGCATCACTAACTGCCTTTAGAGACACATCATAGATTATTTGGTTTGCAGAGATGGAGAGCTAATTCTGCAACAGAAAGGTTAAACCTGCATATATGAAGCTGCACAGAGACATACTCATGTTTGCTTTTGTTTCTACTAAGTGCTGCCTAATTTAACAATTGCAGAGTTAAGACCGGCGTTTGCAGCAAGCATGCAGCTCTGCATCAAGGCTGTTTGCAGGTGTGTGAGTCGGTGGAGCCTACCTATGGCGGCAACGTCGCAGGAATCTCATGATCTTCCTGGCAGCCTGATCCTGCCTCTTTGTGAGCAGACTACCTCTGTTACACACAAATAATAAAACATATTTAGAGTTGGGAAAAATACGTTTATGAAAGTATATTAAATAAATTAAATCCCACTGTTTATTATCTAGTAAATTAATTTCTATAAAAGGCTCAGGCAACATTTTTCAGCTTTTTCAAATAAGTTATCACTCTGGTTCCTAATATCTATGTCAGATGTTTGACTCAGCGTGTGGAGGAGCGTCTACCTCAGTTTGTGCTGCACCAGGGTGGCAGCAGCCCCGTTGTGGCGCGGCTTCAGCCTGCCAAACTCTTTATAGCTGCGGTAGTATTGCTGAATGAGTACAGCAGCCCTCTTGCTCTGCTGGAACTTCTTCTGCTCGTGGTAGCTGCGGAATTTACTCTGGATAAGGATGGCGGCCTGCGTCATCTTCTTATAAAGTGCATACTGCAGACAAGAAAAGAAATCAAACGTCAGGCTTGACTGACATCATCTTGATGAAACGCCACGGAAGAACACAACCGGCGAGTTACCTTCAAGGCTATCCATGTTAGCTTGTGAACGGGAAACATAAAAGATAAGTAATACTCTGCAGAATTTTTTTTTTTAAATGTATTGGACACAATTGGGGGGTGGGTGGGGGTGCCTACCTGTTTATATTTCTTGTAACACCGTTGTATTACTGCAGCTGCTACTTCCTGTTGCTCTCTGAGAGGCCGCCCCTGTTAGAGAGTAGAGTGGGAAAGGTGAGAGGACACATAGACGTCTCGCCACAAAAGGATATCGTCCTGAGGGTTCCTGGTGGGAAGCACATGAATCCACCCTGGAATAAGAGCACACATGTTGTGGACCAGCCACCTGAAAGAGTGGAAGAAGTATGCTGCTGCCCAACAGGGAGCCACGTCAGTGTCAGCTGGGCACAAAAGACAACTGTGAATGACAGTAAAGAGTTTGTCACTTGAACATTCAAGAAAACCGTCGAGGAAAGAGACTGGGGAGGGCAAAGACGATTGGTTCATAGACAGCTTTTGGAAAAGCAGGCAGAAGAAGCTGAATTGCTCCTTGCAGAGGACGAAAGAGTTAAAGAAGGAGGACAGGAGCTTAAGTCTATCAGATTGCAGCAAGAATATGGGGAAAGTGCAGATCTTCTAAGCAAGCCCATGCTCTGCTCAAGCCACTCTTGCCATGCCGAAACCACAGGGATATTTTCATGTTAACGTTTCTTGATTTTGTAGTGTGAATATGAGCATAAGACCAGAGTATGACACAAAAACAAGTCCTAAACCCACAGGCTTTTTAGTGTAGGCTCCAGGACACACACCGTGTGGAACTAACAAGCGGTCTGTACCTTGTACTTGCGGAAGGCAGTTTGAACTAGCCGGGCAGCCTCATACAGCTCCCTCTGCTCCGGGTCAGACAGAGTCAACTGGGCCAGGTCTCGCTCCACCTTGCTGTTGGAAGCGTTGATGAATTCACTCCAGTCTGCTGGAGAAGGGACCGCCGACCTGTCCAGAGTCCCTTCTCCCAATGGAGACCCCCCAGGACTCAAGCTAGGGTTGGAGGACGGAGTCAGAGGCTCATTGTACAGAGGCCTGATGAAAGAAAATAGCGGATTATAGCATTCAGTTAGCTTACTAAACAGCTTAAATTGTGTGTGAACTAAAAATAAAGGTTCAGCCACTTTGTAGAAATGATGTCATGTTAACACTTTCATCTAATAACTCTGGATTAATTCAAAAAACAGATTTGAACAAAAGATATTAAACTTTACATGAAACCTTGTAAATCTGTCATCTAATCACTAAACTCTGATGACAAAAACTCCAAACAAAAGATTCAAAGCCCCTTAATTTATTCATTTTGTGCATCAGAAAAACATCTGATAACTGAGCAAAAATTCATAAAAATGAACAACAACCTGTTATAATTAACAAGTTATGATATAATAGTTATACTATGTCTTTATTTTAAATAAAACCAAAATGCAGAAAAAAATCTACATATTGGACTTAAAATAATCTTTTACATTAGTTTGTAAGACAACTTTGGAGGCACCATCAGTGTTTGAATGTGTGGGTCTGTGGGGCTTCTTGGTAGAAAAGCACTACGTAATACTATTTAAAACTTTATACAACTAAAATGTGCAGCACCTCTCTTCTGTCTGATCAAATATACTTTACTGTCCTGAAGGAAATTTGTCTTGGATTCATAGTGTCAGGGGCTGCATAACTACATTCACGCATGCACACGATTCTGTACAAGTTCAAGTGTAAAAGCAAACAACATACACATAAGAACATAAGACATGGTGAAAAACATATACAATATATATCCCCAAAAGGGTGTAAATCCTCTCCGCAGTGCTTCTTACCGTAGATGAACAATGCTTGGCAACTGCTCCACGTTTCCCAGGTAGTTTGCGAGCCAGCTCATGGTGTTGCTGACCCCTGATGTATCTAAGGGCACAGATTCCGTAGTGGGAAAGTTCTCCCTTTTGATTCTCTCTGGCGTTGCTTCAATGATGTGCTCTGCCAGGGTCATCATATTTGCCTGTTTTGTTTAGAAAGACAAAGACAACTGAGGTGAGCACTCGCTGAGTAAATTACCAAGAGTATGGCAGTCTGTACGCAGGGCCACTTATGCAAGTTTAATTGCTTGGCTCGGTGACAAAAATGCTGGCTTTAATGGCAGTGCAGAGGATAATAGTGATTTGAGTGGTTTTGCTGGAGGATGTAATTCTTAATCCAGCACTCCATCTCTGGAAACTATGCTTAGACTGATGTGGATTGCTGGAAAGATGCCTTGGCTATTGAAAAGGATCAGTGGAAAATTTATTGTGCAGATATGGTCATTGGCACTAATTCTTCGATGGCATCAAACTCATTTTAGTTCAGGGGCCAGATTCAACCCGACTGATCTCAAGTGGGCCAGACTACTAACATAATAGCAAAATAACGTTTGGTTAACTTGTTATCTGTAGATTTTTTATTTTTGTTTTTTTGCCTATTTTTCCTGGAAAACTCGACACTCGAAGTCAATCTGTCTTCTTTTTGACAACCACATTTTGGTAATTGTAGTGTCACACCTGATCATTTTTATTGACAGTGGTGAGGCTGGCGGGGAACCAAACTGCCATTTACCCAGACACCCAGAGTGCAAAGATACGCCGTTTATTTCTTGATCTCTTGTTTTGGCAGTTTTACTTTTCCTTTGCTTCCCCTTGTGGCGGAATTGAGCATTGCGGCCATTTCTTTAAATAACTATAACTTGCCACAGGAATTGGCTAGAAACTTGCTTTTTTTCCCCAAAATCCTTATATTTTTTTCTTTTCACAAATGATGGATTAAACCATTTGGAGGGTCATATGTTTGATACCCTTATTCTAGACCAGGGGTGGGCAAACTACGCCCCGGGGGCCATATGCAGCCCGTTTAACAATTTAGTCTGGTCCGCCAAACTGGAAATAAAATATGTATTCCTTAATTATGTTTTATTTATTTTTATTTTGTTTTGTTTAATCAATTCTGATGTGTCAGATGGTATAAAAAAACATTGACCTTTGTCTTAAGGTGCAAAAAGTTATTCTGCATTCATGTACTGTTTGAAGATTTGTTGTTTTTCTGACGTTCATGTATGTTTTTTGAGCTGGACAGGCGTATTTCCGATCAGTGAAACACCGCACAAACAAAGCATTTCTGTAAGTGTGTGTTTTTCCCTGAGGGACATCAACCCATCAGCGCAATTGGCTCTAAAATGAGAGCAAAAGCCACAAGATCTGAGATAAAAAGTCAAAAATGTTCAAGTAATTTTCAATCAAAGTAAAGCTGGCTTTTCATCCAGATTCCATGTTATTTCTTACTCTAGGTGGATTTCAAAAACACTCTACCCATCTACTTCTCGCCCTGCCCTTCTGACAAATTTTAGAGCCCTTTGTGGCCCCAAAATCTAAAAGTTTCCCCACCTCTGTAACAGAGTGATACCCATGCTCACCTGCAGGTCATCCATCTGTGTGAGACAGGCCTGGTTTTCTAGATCCTCTCGATACGAAAGAAGCTCAGAATCAGCCATTTCTCTGTCCGTCATTACCAGCATGCCGAGCTGATCTCGCTGCCGCAGGCGGTTGGCCAGTTTCTCCCTCCCCAGGCTACTGCCTCCACTGATCCCCAACACCTTCTTCCCCAAGTTGCTACAGGAAAAGCTCTCTCTGGAGGTCCATCTAGATGTTCCAGTGCTGCCTCCTGTGGGGTGGCCTTTGTCTGCGCTCAGGCCTTCTGAGGACAGGCTCTTTGTGGAAGGGGATAGCTTGTTGAGTTGTTGTTGCTCTAGGCTCAGAGGAACAGATGCAGCCTTGTCAGGCCGGGTGTGGAACAGCTCCGGGTTGGGTTTGTGTTTTTTGGCTAGTGGGAGGTCTCTTTGGCCCTCGCTGCTGTAGTAGTTTGAAGGCTCGGACCTGGGCCTTCTCAAGTCTGCAAAAAGAAGAAAACCCATTGAGCTGAAAATGGACACAGTTTGTTTTGCATTTGGAAAATAGATGATCTTTTAGTTGCATGACCTGGGTTTAAGCTGGTGGTACTGGACATGGTTGTTGTGGTGGTTGGAGCTCCTTTCTTGCCACTCGGTGCTACGATACTGTCACTCGCCCAGCTGGCCATCCAGCTGTCTGTCGTGGCTGAATCAGGGGCCGGGGAGAAAGACATGCGTGTTGTGGGGGGCAGAGGGCCCGGGGGTTGCTGCTCTTCCCTCTGTAGCTGCTCCAGACATTCAGCCAATTTAGTATGCCCGCGAGAGCGCGCGATTGACAGGGGTAAGCGACCCAGAGAGTCCGGGATGGCTAGGGCACGTCTGTCCCATTTATACAGCACCACCGCTGCCTCCAGGTGACCCAGAGCACACGCCCACATCTGCAGGGAAAACAGAAGGACCACACGGAGGTTGGAGTAGATGAAATACATGATTGAAGCTTAGGACTTTAGGATTTATTCTTCAACCAAATACTGTCTTACCAAAGGTGTGCAGGAAAAGTGATCCACATTAAGAGGGTCCACTTCCAGCTCCAGGTCAATACTATCAGCATGCTTTGTGCTACATACAAGAAGCATAACATGTAAGTCATGTTAGTGTACAATCACAGAGCACCAGCAGGGAGCATGCAGATCATTTAGTACTCACCGCCACTTGATGAGTGTCTGAATGAGGGTGGCGTAGCCCTGTCCGGCGGCGAGGTGAAGGAGGGTCATTCCTCTGAAGGTCTTGGAGTGGATTAAGTGTTTGGACTTGGCCCAGCAAGCTCTGCTCATCATCTTCTCACAGACCACAACCACGCGGCTCTCGAAGGAACTGCTGGCCTGAATCTGCCCAGATATACACTTAAAAAAAAAAAAGAAAATCACATTTTTATTTCTCCTTAAAACAACAAAATTGATTTGAGCAAATATGGCACTTTTTTAACCATGCACTGCAAGATGTATTTCTTTTTTTCTTTTTTTACCTGTGACTGGCTGTTGTTTCCTCCCCCACCACCTCCTCCCCCACTGCCTCCTCCTCCTGTTCCTCCCCCAGCTCCACCACTCCCTGCACTGCTCGACTGCTGGTGGCTGGCCATCTCTGCCATCCTTCTCTCCATCTGCTCCAAGCGCTCCAGGATAGACATTCTAAACTGGTTGTCTGTGCAAAAGAAAGGTGGTGGGGTGGGGGGGACATAGAGGAAGAAACACGTCAACACGTCAGTAGCAACATCTATGGTAAAAACAACCCCAAAACCTCCTCTGCTTTTATTTTTTTTCATTTACTTACACTAACAACCCTGAACCCTGACAAGACAAACAATCACAGAGTGTGCACCACAAGCTGCATCAATATGTTGCTCTGAGGAGATTTGATTTGAGACTGTCGCAGTGACTCGGGGGCTAAACGTCACAAGGCATACAATCAACCGCCGAGAACAAATTCACAAGTCTATTTTTGAGATACAGCAACGCTGAAGGACAGTTAATCACATTCGGCTTTTAAAAAAAACACACAAATCTACAATCACAGTTTTTTTTTCTCTAAAGATTATCGAAAGGGACAACGGCATCAATTAGCAATGTCAGAAAGTGAACCGAAATAATCCTCTAAAGCTTATCAGACGTCCACTAATGACTCCCATCATTAAAAGTCTTCCTCAAAGCACTTTAAAAGAGCTCCGGGAGACTAATAGAGGTTGAAAGACAGCTGGAGCATGTTAAAAATGTCCACAGCTCTTCAGACACTTGTGGAGGATTGAAGACCTGCGGAAGCTGATTAAAAACAAAAAGTTTATATTGATATGTATAGAAGAAGTGCCAAAAAGTTGACAGTACAGAATAAATATCCATCTATTTATAATATTTGAAAAATGCTTTGCTATGCATATAGACAGATCAGATGGGTTTGGCTCAAAATGCTAAACATCAAATGGCATCGATCATTTGAGAGCACAAAAATTAAAGAAAAGAATTGAGGACAAAGCACTATGCACATGACTTAATGAGTCATTAAATAAGTCCCATCCACTGCGAGTAAACAAACCATCACCTGTGTGTGTGCTGTGTACAGACAGTAGGCTGGGATGGGATGGAGGGCCCACTGCAGCAGGGAGTATCGAAGACTGCATTAGCATTCCCCATTTAGCCACTATGGGGCCGTTTCTGTGGCAACCTGCTGCCGAGCGGTAACTAGGCGACAGGAACATAGCTGTGTGAGCCTGCATCCTATTGGCTTATTGATGAAGGGGAGGAGAAGAGGCTGGTATACAAGGGGAAAAAAATGTAGACAGGCAAACAATGAAAACAAAATCTATAAATCTTTGCCCGTGTGCATGGCCTCTTTTCTCTGTGTCAATGACCCAGTGTACGGACTTAATGACTGTAAGTGGGGGATCTTTACAACCTAGGGACATTTCCGTCTTCCCATAAATGAGATAAACGCAAGTGTAACCTCCAAAAAGGTGATGTAAAATAGTAGTTTCCACTTGAACTGATGTCCCCTTCAGGTAAATGGAGGCTTTGGGTAAGACTTTGAAAAGGGGACAGGAAGAACAACAATGAGGTCTTGGACTCCTGAAGTGAGCATGCTGCGAGATCAGCTGATCACTCTCATATTAATCAGGAGAGCTGCTCCGTGTTTGCCCTGCCTCTCATTATGGAGAATCCATCTTCACCTCTCAACGCAGTGGCTCGAGGAGGCTAAGAGGTGAAGAGTTGCCAGCCTACTCTAGATTGAGTGCATGCGTCAGGGAGGGGAGTCGGTGGGTTGAGATAAGTCTCAGCCCAAGAAACCTGCCTTGACACAAAGCTGCGCTTTTTCTTTCCCCTCCGACTGATACGGAGGGGGAAGAGTAACAGACAGAAAGACGGAGAAAAAAAAAAAAAGGAGGGGGGGTTGCTAACATTAGGCTGACATGTCTTTGTTCAGACCCAATACTGCAGTGTGCTGCAGTGCAGATGATGTCATCTCCACCTGCTGCCTGCTGCTCCAAATGCGATGCACGTCCACTGCAGAGGGAGGATGGGGGCTGAGACGAGTGGGAGGGGACAGGGAAGGTGAGCAGCCAAACAGTACCGTAACAACACCGTGACGTTTTAACACCCTCCTCCTCTCTGGTTTACTGCCTTGTGACGGTGTGTGGTGGCAGACATTACTTCAAAAAATAACTGGCACCAAAAAATGTTAAAAAATACAGACGTCTGTTTTATTTAGGGAGCTCAAATGAGCAGTTTTAATGGAACTAAAGTACAAAATAAGACAGAAGTCAAACTATAAAAACCACAAATTGACTGCCAGCTTAAAACAAAGTAATAAAAGTACTTAAAAGCTTTCCTGGATGCATAAACCTGCTATGAAACTCAAAATAAATCCTTTTTTTCCACTTAAAATCAATTTTATTTTAATAAGAACTAAAAACTTTGTAAGTTTTCTTTCCTGCATTTAAAGCATTTTGTTGTGAAACAATGACAATTTCTTGACACTGACTTCTTTGTCTTTTCAGCTTGGAGGTAAAACCTGAAATAAGTGGGCTTTAGTGGAGTTGCATCTTCCCAAAAACAATTAAAAATACAACTATCTGCTCAAGTGTGTGATTGAAATGCAACAAAGAAAATGTCACGCAAGTTTTGTCGACTGGAATATCTGTTTTTAGACAACTTCAGAGTCCTCTCAGAAAACAAGGAGCACTTGATAACAGAGTTTTAATGGCTCACTTGACCCTTCACAGGATGAAGAGCGTGTAGAAATGGAAGAGATGGATGTCTTTGTTCCTGGATGAACAATAATCTAAAGCCTGTTCCATATAATCTAAAGACTTCTACCCATAAAGTCACAAGGCAGTTGTTGGAAATCTCTTTATCTCCATAAGCACCACAGCAGGAGTATTGTAAAGCACCTCGTGGCTAATTAATGTAGACTCAGAGATGGTCCTTATAAATTGTAATAACTGTTACGTCTCATGGAGGCTCTTTTCTAACTCTCTATTCCCTCCTTGCATATCCTTAGAGAGAAACAAAGAGTTTTTCAAATCATAAGCCTGCTTCATTGGATCGGTCTCACCTCCAGAATATGGCAGTGGCTCTTCATGAGACAGGATGATATACAGAGGGATAAAAAGACGGAAGGACACTAAGACAAAGTGGATCAAATTTAGAATTGGTTGCAGGGACAAGGAAGAAAGAGTCAGGAGGAAAATGAGAAGTCAAGGGTGAAGAGAGGATATGGAGGGCCTGAAAGAGAATGATGGAGAGCGGTTAGAGATGAAGGGGGCAAAAGGGGAGGAATTGCATTAAATGCTACAGGTTGTCAACATGAATTCAGTTATGAGTAGTTATAAATGTGAAGGGCAGGTTGTGAACACACACCAGCTCTGGGAGACCACAGAGTGCACAACAACACCTGCTGTGTAAAAATATATATATATATTTTACTTTACTTTGGTCAACTTTTCAATTCATTACAGGGTCACATAAAACAATAAAGCAATGGATGGAAGAATATGGCAGATGAGTAACAAAATAAAGCACGAAGATAGTGGAACTTATATAAATTAGATAATAAACAAGAAATATATATATATATATGAATTGTTCTGTTGTGATAAAATTTGAAGGAACTTTAAATCTTACTTCTTCATCTCTAAAATTAAACCTTATATTTAACTTAGTGAGTGTTATCCTTAAGTAGCTAGCTCATTTCTTCCTGTAGGAAGACAAGAGGCCAGCCTCCCTCTGGGTCTTTATGCGCTGATTGACAAGGGCTGTTATTTGTGACCAGCCAGAGGAAGGGGTCAGGCCTCATGGTAGCTGTCCTCACAGCTGGAATTTGTAGGTGTTGACCAAACATGTCACATCCTTACTATTAGCTATTTTTAGGGATGCAATAGCAGAGACGAAAACAGAGAAATTTACGGTTGTTCTGTGATGTTATAAAAGAGAACAGGTGGTTTTGCAATATGTATTTAGCCATAAATGTTATATTTTTCCCATAAATACATAAAAGTCAGACAATTAATTGTTGCAAATATGCAGAAAAGTATTAGATTTAATACTAAGCCCAATAAGTGCAAAGTTCAGCAAAAATCCACACCTTCTTCTCCACTGGCATTTGTCCACCTATATAGGTCAATTCTAGTGCAGGAGAAGATGCATTCTGTCATGTTGAAGTTAAAATGCCAGGAGGGGACACTGTAGGGATTTACTGTCACCTGCTTTCACACTAATTGAGTAACACACGTATTGACTTTTTTTGTGTCTTGGAAAACCGAGAGGTTTGATTTTTCTTAACTGAAACTCAGCTAATGCATTAACAAATACATTTCATTAGCCTTATATCTGCATATAGTACATCTAATACTGCCTGTCACATCCTGAAGGTAAAGGCACAACTCACAGATAAGTGGATTTTTTTTATCTAAAGAAAAGTAGATCTAACATAAAAGTCTTTAAGATCAAGCCAGGCTAAAGGGAACCCAATGACATCTCAATCCAAACTTAAAATCCTTTAAAAACAGAACCACAATCCAAATTTCAACTTGAGTCATCCTATTTATTTAACATAGCAGAGATGGACAAAAAGACCGTTACTGCTTTGAGACCATGACTTTTTGATTTGGTCCTTATATACTAATTTATTTCTGGGTTATCAAGTTCCTAATGAGAAAACAAAGATACCAGGGAGAAATAAAAGCATAAATCATAAAAAGCCTGAAAGATGGAAACACAGACTACTAAAGTAAAATCACTTACTCGTAGTAAAGACATGTTTTTACTGATATGCATTAAAGCTACTAAATGATTTACTTCAACGCAGCAGTGAGACTTCTATTTAAAGAACCCAGCAGTCTCCACAAAGATTGCTTCAAATATGAAAAAAAAAGGTTAGAAACAAGAATAAGATAAATAAATAGCACTAAAGATAATAAAACCACATTACTTTGAAAGATTTCTCATTTCCAGATAACTTTTTTTTTAACCCTTATTTTGTGTTTGGGTCCAAATTGACCTGTCTTTGAGTGGGAAAATGGGTCAATTTTAACCCGTAGAGAATATGAGGGTTAAACGGCATGTTTTAAAGGAGCAGACGAGAAAACAAACTTTCCTTTGGGGAAGTTTATCCTGGAGTAAGTATTCCCATGACACTGCTACTGCTGCTACAACCTACACTGCCAGTAAATACTGCTACAACTTCATGATGGCTCATTCTAACATCTGCTATCACACATATACATATATTAGAAAATCAGATTCAACTTTATACTTAAGTGAAGTATTTTATATGATAAAAACTAGTCATTTGGGGTGTTTTGAAAGCAAACTTAACACGACTTTGACTTTAAGATCCATAAAAATACATTAAAATGATGTTTGTTTCCATTTAAAGAACTTCCCAGATGAGCAACAGGTAGATAAAAGCATGCATTGTGTTGCTTTAGGGGGAAAAAGTCTCCAGCATGTGTCTGCATCGTTTGTCACGAATTCGTGGCAGCTGACTGCGATCTTAACGGTAGATTTCCACGCGACGTGGGTTAGGAAACCTCAGCGGCACCGAAGGATGCGACAAGTCTGCTGTAAAAGCTACAACAACACGTGCAGCAGCAGCAGCAGACATGGGTCACGCTGACCCACAACTTTACAGCAAAAACAAATATCGTAAACTTGCAATAAAAAAGAAGGATTTAAGAGCTGGGCTGCACAAACATGTGATCGGTTACAACTTCGCTATAAGACATCTGCATGCGCCGATTTTGGAACTTTAAACATAAAAAAACACACAACAAGCAGCTCAGAAAGACAGCACAGCCACAACACAACACAAAGATTTAGCTTCTAACCTTCTATTTTATTTTCCATTGGCAGAGTCCACCTCAAATACAGCCCCTTTGTCTGTCAGGAAATGCAGGTGTCATTCACTGGCATCCTGACCCACAGAGGTCCAACCAAAGCTGCATTTCCCACAATGTGTGATTTTGCCCCGACGGGCTAAAATATAACAACATGCGGAGAAAAGAAATAAAAAAAAAATCTCTACATGCATGTAAATATATATATCCTTGATTTGGATGGCAATCTCCACAGAGCACTCGTCAACAGTAGAACAAAGTGAGAGGAGAGAGAGAGAGACGTGAGGCAGGAGGGAGAGGAAGAACCTTCATTCTCTTCCTCATCTAATAGCCCCCTCCTCTTCTTCTCTTGTTTCACTTCGCACTCATTGCACAGTGTCCTGGTGCCCGAGCCTGCAGCAACCAAAAAAAAAAAAAAAAAACACCGCGAGGAAGGAACCGTTGCGCGCACGTGCAGCCGGTAAACAGACCCCCCCTCCGAATCTACGTTCACGAGCTTCCTCCCCCCCTTAAAGACCCCGGCTTTCAGCTCATGTTGCTGTCTTTGAGTGAGTTGGAGTGCGCTCGTCTCCAAAAAACCCCCCCAAAAAACTCCCTGACTTTAACCGGTTTTGCGTGCGTGAGTTAACCAGCCAAACACGCCCCATTCCTCCGCGCATTTTATTGTGTGCGCGCGCTCCGCACCCCCCCTCCCACCCCCCGACCTCTCTCAGGCGCTGCAATTTGGCGGCTCCCTGCGCACCGTCTCTGGCCGTGAGATGTGACTCGGTGGGGGCAACGATCGCGCTCTGCAGCTCTATAACAGCTTTTCTGTCCTGCCCGTGGCTCCGTACCTGCAGTACTGCAGAGAGAGGGAAAAAAGCGCCCCTTCCCCCACTCTGCATTATGACAAATCAAGGCAGGCAGGCAGCTGTGCCATTAGCACATCATAGCACAGTTTAGTCTTCCATGGGAGAGCAAACTCAGGGAGCTGAGCTGCGCGCCGCTGCAGATTCAGAGAAAATGCATGAAGGCAAATACCAAACTGCACGTTTGACAAGTCAGTGTCCAATAAAGAACTTCCATTTATGAGCGTCAAATGGTCTGTTACTCCAAAATGTCCAACCAGGATTTCTCTAAAAGTCGCTGTCCACAACCTGTGGTGCTGAAACTCTCCATCTATCAACACTCTTCTATAGTATCTCTTGTGCTTTTGATGAATAGTTTTAATTTATACAGTCCACGAATATTAATATAATATACTAATGCACTTAACTAGATACCAAAATATTATTATTTAGTCTGTATTTTTTCACTTAATGTAATTTATAAAAAGTACAGTTGCAACTATGGAAAATCGAAAACTAAATGACAAGATACAGCAGGCAAGGAGTTAATATAAGTAAGGTAATAGGGAGGGTTGTCTTTTCTCTGAAACACTCAGCTCCTCCTTAACTGTTTCTGTGAATGGGCCGGCGAGGCAGGGAGGTATGAATGGCAGAGGGATCCACTGGTGTTGCCATGTATGGGAGCTGCCATGCAGGTCTCCATTACTCACTCCCACTCCCTGAAGGACCGTCTGCAATGCAGTTGTCCTGCGAGCCCGCGCTTCACAGTGCCCTACTTTATCCTGTCAGTGCTCAAACACTGCAGCAGCGCTTCCCCGAGCCACACAAACACACACAGTGACAGTATAAACAAATTGCTATAATCACATTCTGGAGAACGTATCTCCAGTTGTCATTAGGAGAGAATGCATTTACCAGTCCTGCAATATTGATTCATTTTCCATACAGCTAGAAATCAATTCCCGACTTCCTGACATGTGTACACCTTCCGTAGGTTATGAGACAGTCACTGGACCGCACAAAGACAAACAACAAACAATCGTGCTTTCTCACACTTTCTCCTACTGATAGCAATGAAGCAGCAGTGAACATAACATGAATGTTTTGTGACTGTGGGAAGAAGCAGGGACAGGAGAAAGCCCACACATGAACAAAGGCAAAATGCAGACTCTACATCTCAAGATTCTTGTCAGCTTAAACTGTATCTAACTGTATTTACCACCACCTCACAGCTTAATCTAGAATTTAAAAGGTATTTATCCTTTTTAGAAGTTCAATCTCTGGTTGAAATATTTCTTTAATTTTAAAACCGGGTCATTTTCTGCTACCTAATAATTATTTTTCAAAAATTCCACCATAAAAAGTGATCTTGTTTTGCATTTTCAAGTATGGCATTAAATCAATTTTACCTTGAAATAATCACTTTTCATTTTAACAAATGTCAGGAGGACATTCTAAACCTGTAATGTCAGAGTCAGAAAATCCTGGACTGTAACGACACCTATAGGAGTTCACTTACGTACAAATTTAAGCTCCAATTAATTCGAAACAACTTTATCCCCCAACAGTTTTCCACAAATTAAAATAAATTTTGTAAAAGTTCTTTAACGCTAGGCAGTAAATATATACATTTTTGGTAAAAAATTGGATTTTTCAGCAGTGAAGTCGATAACATTTTTTTTTCTTTTGCCACCAGCCCACATTGGTCTTTTAAGAACAGTTGGCACTTTGAGGAAGTCTTTAAATCAGTAAAAAAAAAGTGAGAACTTGGGTAAGACAAGCAGAATTGGTGGATAGAAGAGGCAGCATCAATTATCTCAACATTAACTCACAGAAAATACACCATATGATTTTTTTAGATCATATAGCCCACATTAGGTATAATGCCATCCCTAAATGTTCAACATGTTAAGTCATAGACTAAATTGGTTGTAGTGAAAGAGCACTAGAAGTGTCTTTGCTTTTCCCCAAGAACATGGAACTAAAGTTGCATGCTGAATTTGAAAATGAGAGACTCTCTATTTTAGTTATTGCATCATAACAAATATTTGCCAAAGAAACATAAACTCATGGATTCATTTAGTCTTGTAACAGTTCAGGATGTAATGGTGTAGTGTGGGATGGGGGCAATATTACTAACACACATTGTGTTCTTAGTCAATGTTGACCATCTCCATTATAATATGATCACAGTGAAACCATAATCTGATGGAAAATATACCATATAACTAATATTAAATACTGGTTTATTGAGCATTAAGAAGAGTTCACTATAATCCAGAAGCTGTCACTCATCAGAGTTCAGTCCATCTGAGGACTTCTGATATGTAGTAATGATAGCATCAAGTTACATTGATTCAAGTGATTTTTTTGTAAACATTGTACTCCTATAAGTAGTTTTACTGCTTCACTTTATTTTTACTTTTACATGAGTAGATTCACAGTGAAACAATAATACTCCTCTGACTCTAAATACTTCAAAAATACAATAGATCTTTGTATAGGTATCATCTTTGTATAGCAATAGGTCTTTACTATTAAGAAATTCCACTGTATAAGCATTTGTATTATTGATATAAGTGATTCCTTAATGGGATTATTTGTTCTGAACTGGATTTTATAACAATTTTGATTTATTTAGTTAGTTAGATTTTAAAATTGTGATTAATTTTGTTTTATGCTTGGTTTGAAATGTTTCTTTTATGTTTTACATGATAACTTCTGCTATCTACTTGAGTTAAATGAACTTAAAACATTTCATTAAATTCTAGTTAAATCAGTTATCCTCAAAATCAGCACCACAGTAGTTTTTTTTATTTGTTACCTTTTATTTTTTTACTTAAATAATCTAATCATGCTATTAAATACTAGCGTCTCTAAGAAATGCAGCAGTATTAAGGTGTAACCATAGACATTTAATTAATTAATTAAGTGACTCGTGAGGGTAAATTATAGTTTGATACAACAAAAAAGGGGTTTTCAGATCACAGAATTAATCAGATTGTAAACATGTAGAAGCACAGCAATTAGTTGAATCAGTGCCAAACATTTGAGCATTTCACAAACACAGCCAGCCGTTCTCCTCACAAACCTTACATGAGTTAGCAAAGAAGTTATCCAGCTATCAAAAAACATACAAGAGAATGATAAACATTCAATATTAAAACCAGTTAAGTATCCTAAAGTTATTTAGAAAAGATGAGTTTGCACTGAAAGAGGAAGTTAGAGAGACTTACAATTAGAAAAAAAAAGTTTTTTAGAATAAGAACCTCTACTTTTAATAACAAGAATTATGTTTTTAACAGTCACCAGAATTATTCCTTGAATATTTCAGTTCACCAGAAATATTTCTCTCAGTGAGTTTTACAAAATAGATGCCCTGAATTGTATCTAAGCCTAAACATTATCTACTAAAGAACAGTAAAGTGTAAATGATTGTGCACAAGTTCACAAAACTCTTCTGTAACACACTCTGTATATCAGGAATTTACCAGTGACAACCTGAGACCATGAGTTCATAAAACCAAACCTCTATCAAAGAATTTTAACAAAAGACAGTATTTACTTAGCCAGAACCTTTGGGATACATTTTCAAAGATGCTTCCCATAAATGCTAATTAGGACAGAAATAACAGGAACAGAAAGACCAAACAAGCAGCTATTAGAAGATTCAAGGTAATAGTCTAAAATCCATTTAGGAACGGAGAATAATAAAGTAAAACAGAGCAACATAAAAAAGCAAAATCACAAAACCCCACACTGCAAAAAAACAAGTAACAACACCAAAAACTAAGACTTACCATCCAGAGACAGCCAGTCGTGCTGAGATGATGGCAGTGATGGAAGAGCACGAGCCTTGTACTCAAACACCACAGAGTTGGATATGATCTGGTTACTGATGGCCACCTGCAGTGTCACCAGGCCGGTGTCATGAGCTGACGGAGATAAATGTGAAAAATTATTAATCACACGAAAAAGTCTAAGTCCATGTAACTGCACTTAATTATTAAATGAACAAAGTAAGGCTTAAAGTTTATTTTGCTACATGATTTAAACTGCTCAAAATTATTTCTAATTAAATACACGATTTATGTGTCTGTGCATCATTGTTTCACAATCAAAATTGCAAAATTGTTTAATTAAAAAATACATCTGAAAAGAAAAACAAATACTAAAGTCATCTTCTACCCCGGTCTCACCTGGGCAGTAGCAACGCAGCACCCCCGGCTGGATGAGAGATGCTGGGACAGAGATCTGGTCGAACAAGCAGCTGTAGTTTGAGCTGGCTTCTTGCCAGGGACCAGTGATCAGCACCTTCACTCCACCCTAAAAATAGGATCAGTGAAGAAAACAATCTGTGTGAACACGAATCGGACTAGACTGAATTCACTGTTAAACTACTAAAGACCTTTCATTTTCATTTTGACCTCTGCTGCCACCTTCAGGAGATTTATAGTAACTTCACCTCACGCTTAAATAAAAACAGTGATGCTGTGCTGCCCTCCTGAGGCAAAATGAGCACACTGTTGCTGTATAAGCCTCCACCCGTTGAGGCTATCAGTAAACACAATACTAATTATTATCATATCATTTTTACCTTTGTGTTATATTTTAAGAGTTTAATTACAATAATAACTCGGTATGTTATACTACATTTATACTACAAGAAAAATACTACATTTATCAAAAATCAGACAGTTTTTATGCAATCTACAACATATAATCAAACTGCAATTTTAATGGTTTAATTTATAGCTAAATGTAAAACAAATCTTGTTGTAGTTTTTTTTATATATTACTTGTAATGCAGAAAAAAGATTAATGCAGACTCGTGCATGCTTTTTTTTAAAACCAACTATCAAATTGATGGCACCATTTAAAGTTAGACATTTTTTATTTATATCAAAAGCTACTATATATATATTTTTTGCAATCTCCAAAGTCTCCTGTTTTTTGTAACTGTTGGTCACAAAATTCAAACATATTGGCACATTATCATTTATTTGTTTTTTTGTGAACATCTAAGTTTTAATCTATTATTGTGTTCTCAAATATATATATATATATATATGGTCAAACTGTTTACTTTAGCCGTTTTATTTGAACTCAGCTGAAATGCATTTTACTAGGGGGGGTGATGATAACTTTTAGTGATTCAATATATATCATAATTTGGATGTTGATAAGATTCATAGTCAAAACTGGTTCATTTTGAATGATCTGATTCGGTCAAATTCACTGACCTAAACTTGATCCAGAAAATCTGGATCTTGATCTTTAGCTTGAAATTAAAACAGTGTGACTCAGAGATCAATACCTGGTACTGAACAGTGCAGGCGAAGTAAACAAGAATGAATACCAAATCTGTTCACAATTTAGATTACTAAAGTCCAGTCCAATGTTGTTTTCCACATCAAAATAACAGAACATTATTAAAGTATTCTACCACACTGTATGGTCACATGTCTTTGCAAAATTCAAAGTGATTCCACACATTAGACTGTAATGATGGACTGTTGTCTGCTGTGACAGCACTTTGTTGTTTTTACATAATTTTAAAATAAACCAAACACGTTTCATTACAAATGGTATATTTCAAAATCGATTATTGATATATCTAATTTTGAAATGTTTTTTTTTTTTTATTGTTATAGGTCGATTTATTTCAATTCGATAACAACTTGCATCAGAAAGATAGATCTGGGGCCCGTTTCAAGAAGCAGATTTTGTTGAAACTCTGAGTTTGTGAACTCTGAGTTAAGGAAAACTCTGAGTTTCTGTTTTCAGAAACGGAGATAACCTAAACCCGTGAAAGTGGGTTAAACCAAACCTGTTTTACGAAACGGGCTAAGCTGAACTCAGAGTACATCACTATGGCAACTGACTCTATGAAAGTAACCTGGTCTGGAGCAGGGTTTCTTCAGGAAACTCAGAGTTCCCTGCAGTCTCCGCCCCTTCTTAAAGTGAAGGATGCTCAAATAGGACTTCCTTATTAAAATGTTGAGAACATGCACTCTTAAGACTGCACGTTTCCACCACTCTGAAACCAAAACTGCGTACCCATTTATAGAGGATTCCGTAAACCAGGAGTCTGGATTAATCCGGAGGGAATGTCATTTACGTCGGGAGAGGAGTTTGAGGACACAAGTCGATTGCCTGGCGTTTCCCAATTCATTTTTAATTGAGCAATACCGGGTCTCGTTATTAATAATACAGAGTTTTTTTCTCCTCTATTTAAAAACCTTAATCACTGGAGATGCCTGTCAAAGTATCTATCGTGCTATGGGGCCCATTTCAAATGTTAGTGCAGTTGTTAGTGTGGCTGCCTTCCAGTGAAAAGGTCGGGGTTTGAGTTCTAGTCATGGACGTGTTTTATTATGCTAAAAAAAAACTTTTCAGTGAATATTGTTTAATTCTTGAGAATTAAAAATCAAATAAGTACTTATTTTAACATATCTCAGTCAGCTTCCAGGCAGGTACAGTGTTCCTTTTTTGATATTCGTGTGTGTGTGGGGTGAGGTTACAAAAAACTCGTTAAATTTTTAACAGATCAAAAACCATTCCTTACTTAACAAGTGACAAAATTACATTTCTGACATTGTTTTTTACTTATCCAGTACTGAAATGATTACCGTATTTTCCGGATTATAAGGAACATTTTTTTAGAAACAATCGTTGCTGAGAATCTAATCATTCTCCTCATGGACGTAATGATGTTTTTCTTATTTGCATCAAGACATTATTATTACTGTTTTTTATTTTTCTCTCCTTGCGAGACAGCAAGCCATCAAACTGGGTTACAAACAGACAGAAGAGCAGCTAAAAACAGTCATTCAGATGCAGCTCCTGCAGGCTAGAACGTAACGATCAGCGTAAGGAAAAGAAAAAAAAACTGCTGTCCTGAACCCAGAATGGAGAGATGATTATAGATGCTTTTGTAGAGCTCTTTAAAATAAACAACTTAACCTCTCAACATCATCCGTATCTTGTGTGTATTTTAACTGAAAAATACAGTCAAAGCCTCCATCATGTAGCGATGAGGCTAAAAGATAGCTTCTCCACACGCAATGGGAGCATCTAGTTTATGAACACATTTTTGGACCAATATTGAGCTTTAAATTCAACGCACGTCAAAAGAGGCAGCGAACTTTGACACTTGAATCGCATTCAGTGTCAAATGCAAAGTTACATCAGCCTTGTTGAATTTGTTCTTAAATGTTGTACTTTTCCCATAAAAGTGCGACTCATACTCCGGAGCGACTTATATATGTTTTTTTTCCTTCTTCATTATGCATTTTTTGGCTCCTGCGACTTATACTCTGATGTGACTTATAGTTTGGAAAATACAGTAAAATGTAGACACACACATTAACTCTGGCAGCTATTTTCTCCCACGCTAACTCTCTGTGTTTTGCCGCTGCAGCTGTGTTGCTCTTTTAGTGGAAAATGTGCTCGTAGTCGCATATACTTGTAGGAGTACATCATTTTCTGTCACCGTAAAGTATGACCCTCTCATTGTGTTTCCTGTTGCCATAGTGAATTGTAATGTCTTTACTCCATTGCTAAGGGCTTTTTATGGTTGTGATTATGAGCCCAACGACTCAGAGTTGATTGAATCATCTTTTCTCAGCTGTTCTTAAACCGAAAACTCTGAGTTTGCGAACTTTGAGTTAGTGAACTCTGAGTTCAGGATTGAACTCTGAATTTGTTAAACCTGCTTCTTGAAATGGGCCCCTGGTTGGATCGTAGGAATATAAATCAATTATTTATTATTATTTATTTATTTATAAATTGTTCAAGATGGAAAAATACCCCCTAGTGGTGTAAAAGTAAAAGTAGCCAGGAAGTCTGTTATGTTAGGAAAACTCCAACAAGCCACTTTTTTGTTTTATTTTGATCTATTTTTTACTGTGCCAGAAGCCTGTGAATTTAAAAAAAATATCTCAAAGTAAGGCTCTTCAAAGCAAATATTAGATTTGATTAAAAATATATTAATTTGATTAATTAGTTACAGGTCATGATTAATTAATTACACAGAAAAAATGAATCCCATGACAGCACCAAAAGTGGTATTTCATATATTTTTATATCTTTCATATTTTTTATAACTTGCACACTTCATATATTTTTTATATCTTTAAATATGAAGGGTAAAATATTAGCATAATTCATAACAACTTTAAAAAGAAAAAGGAAACTATTCTATCCTGTTTTGCAATTATTTAGTTAAATTTTTAAACCAACGATGAAACTTCGGACATTTGTTCAAAGAAGCCTCAATTCTAACCTTTGTTTGTGCTATATGAGGAACTTGTTTGTTTCAATGTTTTAAACGATTACAGTATATTTACAGTTCTTTATTTTAGAAAAGCTAAACCAAACAAAACTTTATTATAACGAAAAATATCAGCATGACATTTTGACAGTTTTTCAATTATATTTTGGCTTCATCACGATGCAAATTAGTATGTTTATTTTTGCACTCAAGTGTATTTTAAATCATCAATGATCATTGAAGAGTTATTCTCTGTATGAAACCGGAGGAGTGAAGTCATCTTTGAACTTGTTGTCAATAATGTATTTGTTTATCAAAGATTTTACTAAACTACAGAATACTTACAAGTAACAAAAAAGCTAAGACAAGATAAAAAAAATAAAATTAAGCAAAAATAATTGAAAGAACAGAACTAGGCTTTAGCAAAATGTAAATTTTGCTGAAAACAGATGAAAGAGTTAACATATTATATATATTTATATTAAAAAAACAAATAGAGGTAGTTTTAAACCATTTTTTTAGAGGTGTCAGTTTGCTTTAACATTAATGAATAAGTAAAATTAAGTTTGCAACAGGAAAAAACAACTTTTTTTTCAGATGAATTACATTTTTTGTTGGCAAAAACCAAAACTGAATAGGTTCCATTAATGCCGAATCTCTATTTTTAGCAGACGCAAACATATTTTTTTAGATCATTAAGAAGAGAGTGACAGATGGTTTGGAGGAAAGAGGGGGATAACATGCAATTAAGCTCACAGAATCCCTTTTGGCTGGTATTTTGATTTACAGTTTTTTTTCCAAAAATTGATGCTCCATGGGAATAAAATTTAAATAGCATTTCATTTGACAGACCTCCGTTTTTATTTTTTACCAGACTCTTTACACAAACACAAAACTACTGATGATTTAATGGAGGAGGGATTGTGTAATTAACATCCTCTCACTCCTTTCAAGCAGGAAATCAAATTGCATTTGACAAACAAGAGATTTAATGGATTCATTGTGTAATTAAACTTTCATAGAATATAGATTCAGGGCTTAATTGATTTAAAATATGAATTTTCTCATTTTTACATACATTGGAGTTCCAGCTCACAAAACCCACAACAAAATTTCAAAAAGTAAAAATACTATGGAGAAATCTGCTAAAATTCTGAAGGACATGAATGTTTTAAACGGAATTTCACCAACTGAGCATTTACTAAACTCAAAGCAGCTGCACAGGTTCCTCAGATGTCATTAAATTGGTTCAGTTTGGTTAAATATGGGGACGACTTCAGATCTGACAACTATATTAGACCATCCTGATCTCCTTCATTGTCTGGGTAAGTCACAAACGGAGGCTGGCTGTTCACAGAGCGCTGAGTCCAAACAGATAAATGGAACATCTAATGGAAGGGCAAAATGTGGCAAAAGAAAAAGCACCATAAAAAAGAAACGGCTGTGGGCTTTAGCAGATTATCAAAAGGAGAAGAAGTCCTGAAGACACCCCGATTGAATGGAATGAGGTGGAGGAACAGATTAAAAAAACTCCACATTCAGATGCATTCAGGAGATGGACTACAACTGTTGGGTTATTAGGGTCAAACCACTACTGAGCATGGGTCAAAGGAGGAAACGAAGGAGAAGAAAGGCTGGACTGTTGGCCAGTGGTCTACGGTCCTGCTTTCTGATGAAAATAAAGAGTGTTTTTCATTTAATTTGGGAATCAAGGTCCAGGGGTTTGGAGGAAGACTGGTGAGGAGCAGAACCCAAGCTACTGGAGATTCAGTGTGAAATCTCCACAGTCATAATTTACACTCTAATGTCCAGCACTGGTGTTGCTAAACTCTGCTTTCTACAACCCAAAATACACGAGTCTAGTAGAATGTTTTAGAGGACTTCATAATTCCTTCTGCTGAGAATCTGGATGGAGATGCAGATTTCCTGGACCCTGCCCATACTATAAAAGCATTGAAGATGGACTGAAAATACTTTTTTTTTATTTGATGTGATCATAATCTCTGTCTTTATCTTTTTGTAAAAACAGAGAAATAAATGGAGATTTTCTATTTTTTTGAATGCAGAATTTGGCCAGATTTCTCCAAAGTATTCTAATTTTTTAAAACTTGTTTTGTGGGTTTTATGAGCCCCAGTTTTTGTAAACATAATTGAACAAATACTTATAATCAATTAAACACTAGGCCCTGAATCTATAGTCTGTCAAAGTTACATTTTTTGACTGGAATTATGGAAATAAATGCACTTTTCTATGATATTCTATTTTTTAAATGGCCTATAAAAATATGAGTGTGTATGTATTTTCGAAATATTTTTTTATTAATTAATTTCTAATTATTCCAAGTTTTACATGTCTGTGTTTGCACATACACTTCTTTTGTTTGCCTTCTTTATTTTATTGTTTTGATTGCTTGAAATAAACCAATTTATGGTGCAATCCATGAATGACATATTCTTTCTATATTTATTTCAATTTCAAATAATATTTTTTTCTTTGACAGGGCAAAAGAAAAAGCAGAAATGTTGCAAATATATACTTTTTGGAGCACAAACCTAAATACTTCACAAAGAGAAATGTATGTAAAAGAGAGCAGTTTCTCACCTCAGGATAGGACCACTCAGGGGAGTAGTCAGTGACCATGAAGAGGCGCCCCGTGGCCTGCAGCATCCCCAGAGCCCCCTGGGCAACAGCTGCAGAAACCACCTCTGCAACATTCATGTAGGACAGCGATCCTGCTTCTCCCGTGTTCCCTTCTGCCCCAGCCCCCCCTCCCAAAGACTGGGGGCTGCAGCAGGGTTGAAGGCAGAGCTCCGAGGGGCTGTAGCCAGATCCTCTGGCCCCTCCATCCTCCTGGCCCTGCTGGGGGGGTCCACCTGCTGTGCCCTGATTTTCTGAGCTGTGTGACGTGACCAGCTGGTGAGCGTACAGGGCACCTGCAGTCGACATGGCAGTTCCGCTGCCGTCCACTGAGATGAAGTCATTGATCAGGTCAGAGAACTGGTTTCCAAATGATATGTCGAAATGGTCCAGACTGATCTCCATGCCCGTTCCTCCTGCGCCTCCATTACTGGCCGCTCCACCCAAGCTTTGGTGGGTTCCTACTGCATTATACAGTCCTTGGACCATGCTTGTGCCTTGGAGAAGAGGCTGGAGCTGTTGTTGCTGCTGGGTGCGGTTGCTGCCATCACTGTTGTTATTTCCATTATGAATAGCTACTCCTTCACCGGCATTTCCTGTCCCCACCCCACCACTGTCCGATGCTTGTTGCAGGTAGTGCTCTGCTCCACCTCCCTCTCCATTTCCAGCTCCACAGGCTTGAATGTGATCTGTTGGCTTGAGCAGATTCTCAGCTCCGCTCTCTGAGGCTCCAGCTTGACCTGAACCCACGCTGCCAGGCTGCTCTAAACCAACTACCTCCTCATGCTCAGTGCCCAGTCCTGGAAAGCTGCCCTGGTACTGCAACAGCTGCAGGGACCCGGCCTGACCTGGTCCTTCTGTGGGTGAGCCTCCGTTACAGTTGGTTCTGTGCTGGGCCTGATGAGCCTGATGGTGGTGATGAAGGTGTCCGTTGCTGCCGGGAGAGTCCGATTTTACCACCTGCAGCCCCATGTAAGCTCCGGAGTCGTGGGAGTTGTGCTCCATCATGTGTGTTTTCTGTCCCATGCCGGGCCTCCCCTGTTGATTCTGGCTGGTTTGAGAAGCATCCTGGAGGAAGAAGCTGGGTGAGCGGTTTTGGTGTTGCATGTGAGGACTGGGCAGGGCCTGACCGTAGCTCACTGTGGTAGCACCAGATGTGTAGTCTTGCTTGGCATCAATGGCACTGAAGTCCATTTGCTCCAAGGTGGTGCTGGGGCTGAGACCCCCACCAGAGGGAAGCAAAGAACCGGCTGCAGTTAAACCGAGGTTGCCCTGGCCTGAGGTCCCACCAGATGGCACAGAGACTCCACTTCCACAGTTTACTACTCCACCCACTTGGTAGCCACTCTCTTTGGCCAGATGCTGCTCAAAGGAAGTATCTTCTGTCTTGATGTTCTTCACCAGAGCTGAGCTGAAAGTGTAGCCATTGTCCGACATGGTGGGGGAGCGCTGCATGTTGCCATTGGTATTACTGCTCCCTCCAGAAGAGGCTGAGGAGGAGTTGCCCTCTGTCTTCATTGCACTGCCCCCATAGGTCTGGCCTTGTTTGGGATTGTTTAGAAAGCAGTCCGGGTCAAAGTTCATGCTAGTCTCTGGGATCTTTATGGTTCCAGAGTCCAGACTGCTGCTTAGCACCAGTTCCTCCGACACCCCAGCGCTGGACAACATGGACAGGCTATTTCCTGCTGTGGTCGTTCCGGGTTCCCCCACTCCTCCTCCACCAGGGAAGGCAAATTTGTGCCGATCAGGGTTCACAGACAGCACCAAGCCCTGTGAAGCGGCATCGGGACCCATCAGATGAGTGTTGGGACCCCCAGTAGGAGACATGCTGTAGACAGGGTCTCCAGGGACCTCAGACATGAACACGCTCTGGGACAGGCTGGACATCACCGAGGCCACGTGGCTCATTCCTGTCACCACAGGGCTGTCGGCCATATCTGGATCACTATTGAGGCCACTGCTGATGGAGACAGGGGAGTTCTGCGTGGTGTCGGGGACCTCCACCTGGTTGGTGGATGACACTTCTGTGCTGTTCTGATGCAGCAGGACAGGCTTGTGGACTTTGCCGTTGCGTTTCTCCCTGGCGCTGCCCCCTCCACCTCCACTCCCAGAGCTTTTGCTGCCCCCATGGGCATTGTGCTCGGTCTTGCCCTCTGACACGTCATTGTTTTGGACCTCAGAGTGTGCATTGCTGTAGCCTCCAGAGCGGGCATCTACTTTAGGGGAGATGATGCGGTGTTTGGCGCTGTTACATTTGTGGTGTACGCTGCTCCCAGCACCTGCATGAGAGCAAACAAAAAACAAAAAACAGAGAGTTGCAGTTGTTGTTGAATATGGGATAGTAAGTGGGTAAGTCAGTGGAGGTGGTAATACTGTATAAAGGATAGAATATGAATGCATTTTTGACATGAAGCAATCAGCAAATTTTATTGGTGAAAGGGGAAGGGTTGTGACATCTTAAATGTTAAGCTAAAAGAATAAATTAGTGGGATAAGGGATAATAAATTTCACAAAGTCAATGGAATTATGAGGATTATTAAGCTTATTTATTAATCCAAATAACTCTCGCAGAAGCTTTTTTTTTATTTTTTCAGCACATTAAAGGCAACCAAAAACAGAGAGTGAAATAACAACGTAAGACAATACTGAAGAAGTATCATACTGATTAAGCTTGTATTTCCTCAATTTAGCAAATGTTTGTATTTATTTTGAATTATATAATGTTTATTTTGGCTTAATAGATTTTTTTTAAACATAAACTGAACAGAAGATACTCTAATAAAGTAAATAACTCAAATTTATTAAATAATATATATGATCCAAACAATAGAGAACTGTAAATAATATGAAATATTCACAGTGGAAGTAATACTATTTATTACAATAGAATTTTAAATATCTATAATGGCAAAATCTTAAAATGTAAAACAGCAATTGAAAAAAAGAGACGTTAGATGATGAAAATGTAATTGTTTACAGCTTTCTATTATGTGAGTAACAGCTCTGTGTAGGAATATACATGTAAAAAAATGAATGTTTTTTTTTTCATTTGAAGGACAACATGCTGGGAATGCAATCAAACATTTTAACAAGTTTTATCTCAAAATAAAACACCAAAAGAACATACAAAATGCATTTATTTTTTAAAAATATTTTGTTGTACTAATAAAGAACCACTAAAATTATTTTTTAATGAATTATACTTTCATTTATTTCAAAATATATGTTGTCCAAACCTTAAGACATAATTTATTCTTACACTTTTTTAAGCTAAGTAAAAAAGTCACTTTTTGTGATCCATTCTTTGAGTTGATCCTTTTTTCCCGATGCATATTACTCCTTATTTTATTGACTAATGAGCTATTTATAAAAGTAAACTTGGAGCTTCTATCTTTTTGTTGACATGGGGTAAAGTTTAGCTTCCGTCTTTCTCAGCTCATCAAAGTGCACATTGATTATATTTTGGTGTGGACAGCAGTTCTTATAAAATGTGCCAAACTAAAACGCCAACAGAGCACAAATCTGACAGCTCATTAATAGATGAAGATAACAGCAGTTTAGTTGGGACAAAACCTCTGATAAAGTGAATCTTAAGCCCAAGTTATTTCATTATTAAAGGCTTTTTATTCTTACGGATAAAAGAAACATAACACAAGAGAATAACTGACCCTAACATAGAGCTTGAAGCCTTTGATGCTTTACACTTGCTATGGTTTCACCATAAATAAAGTTCCTGTAAAAGGACTTCTGCCACTTGCTAAACACGACTTTATCCCCATTTTCTCTCTTTCTCTAAGATTGTCTATTCTGTCCTGACGGGATAATCTGTTCCAGCCCCTAGCCCTTACCCAGGGTACCAGTGCAGAGGCAGTTGTGAGTCCGGGGAGGTGGCTTAGTTTGGTGGCTGTCCAGAATCTGTTGCACTAGCTGCTCCACTGAGAAGCCAGAGCTGCTGTTCCCATTGCTGCAAGTCCACTTGATGCCATGAACTGCCAGGAGAGAGGAGGAGACAGAGATTTCAGCCAGCTCAGCAGACCACCAGCCATGCCAACCTCCAGCCCCACCCACTGCCATCGCTGTCTACCAGCCAGCGGGCTGTTACGAAGTTAGTACAAAAAATAAACAAACAAACAAAAAAAATATGTTTTGCTTCCCTCAAAAAAAAAAAAAAATCACTCCTTCGAGCTTGGGTATATGTAACTCATGATTTCTCTTCCCTGCTTCAGCTTTTTAAACTTTCCTTTCTCCAAATTTCTTTAACTAACAACACATTTTCAACCAGTTCAGCATGTAACCCTGACCTAACCTTGAAACAACCCCTTCTGTGACCTTGAACAGTAAATCAGTATTAAATGTGGATCGACTGAACCGTCTCCTCATGAAACCTCCTGTTACACCTCCTCATCTCTGTTGTGCTTCTTTCCCTCCCACGTTAAAACGTTTGTTGCTACTCTGGGTGTCGGTGAAGTCGGCAGAAAGCTTGACCTCTACATTCATTATTCTGAACTGCAGTTACATTCTGAGAAGTCTCATGGGAAAAAACATTAGCATTGAGCAACAACAAGTTTTTCCCTAAAAAGTTTACTTCCCTCTCTTTGCTTGCATCCCCGACTCTTTGCTGTTGTTTTACATGCAAAGCGAGCCCCACTTCTGATAAGACAGCTGGTGTTTTTTATAGTTTGAAGGTAGTAGGAAAGACTACTGAGAGCTACAAGTATTAGGCTTTCAAATGCAAAAAAGTTGTATTTCAGTGTAGAAGCATACTTAGAATATCAAACAAACTCAAGCCAGCTTTAATTGAAGTACTTTTCACTTTAGTACTTCTTTTGCGTCATATATAGAAAAAAGGAATGCTCCCCATAAAGAGAGTGAGGCTTACAGCTTGTAAGAAAAACACTAAGAATTTGCTTAGCGCCTGTCTGTTGCACTTGAGATAAAAGAAAATGGAAACAGTGCAAAAGGTTGAACGCACTGCAGATTAAAGATACAGCTAGTTAAAATGAGGCGAGAAAAGCAGGGGAAACATAATTAGATGACTGTGATGAGGATCTAACTTGAAAGCGTTAAGATCCTCTTGCAGATTACAGGCTGGTCACCAGCAGACGTCAGTAGAGCTGCTGTGATCAAGCCAAGATCATACGCTCCCCAGACAACTTGCTGTTGATGCAGCAAAGTCAGATTTATTCAGCCTTTTATCTACAATGAAGAAAAAAAAAAAAAACGCGACAGGGAGTGGAACAGGGAAGTTTCATCTAATGTCAATTTAATTACTGCGCAAATAATTGTTTGCGTCTGGAGATTCCACTAAACGGTGCAGCTTCAGTCACCATTAACCTTCTGACAGACGTAACGCAAACAACACAAGTGAGATGATGCCAGCATTACTAATAAAGAGATAATGAGAAAACTGGTGAACGAAAAAAAAAAAAAAAAAGCTGTCATGAATCCTGTTTTGAGGCAAAGCCAGCGAGCAGGCTGCAGGACGGTGCAGTGACTCAGAAAAGTCCAGCAAACTAAAAGTGAGTGCTTAAAACAACAGCTTACATCCAGCAAGCAGAGCCGTGCCTATTTGTCCAAACAATCTTGTCTCCTATCTGCACTAATCCCTCATGCCAGACCGCTGCAGCCTTCCTCTTCTAGACAAATGTCTAGATGATGTCAGGGCCCCTGGAGGCTCTGGGTGGTTGATTTACAGTTACCGCTGTGTCTGCCTGTCTGCTCCTCTCACCAAGGCTTCCACTCTAAAGCGGACATGACAGGAGCAGCACCGCTAGGTTTTAATCTCAGGCAGCTGCAGCTGAGGTGCCAAACAGCAACCGGCTCCCATGATAATTCTAATAATTGCATGAACAGCATGATGTTGCCCCAATGACAAACATAGCTGATCTGTGAGGCACCTGACTGCCTCTGCTCAACTTGGCACAATGTGGGGGAATGGAGCACAGCTGTCCGCCTTGAACTGGTCTGCTCTCTCCTGGCCTGGAAACCAGTCTCCTGTCCATCTGAGTGTTTCTCAAAGCTGCCCATGCTGTCACTGCACCAAGGACACAGTTGTGGAATTCTAATTCTCTGATTTACTGCATTATGGGAAAAGAGAGAATCAAGATGACTATGAAACTGTTGCGTGCCCGATCAGTGATGCCCCCTCGCTTCATCTCCATCCTACAAACGCCACGACCCGTTAGAGAGGACGAGATGAGGTGAGGTCATGTTTCAGAGCTGAACTACCGTGTTGAACGCACACATGGAAGCATCTGTGAGTTTATGTGGGGTTTTCATCAGCGTGAGACAGAATAACTTGATGTGATCCGTGAAATCCCCACAATTTCCTTTGTTGTTGTTTTTCTACATTAGAGGTGTTAAATGGTTTGTGCGGCGAAATATCAAACAAGGAATCATAAAAGGAAAAGAAAAGATCAAAGAGGGTAATTACTTTGCAGAAGTTGGCAGTGTTGTGTTAAAATGCCTATTGAACATGAAAGCTGGGGTTTGTTGGGAAAAAAGAAAAAAACACTCGGGAAACATTATCAGAATACAAAAATAGTTTCTGATCACATTGTGTGTCAATGTGAAAAATATTGCACTCTCTTGAAAAGTTGCAATTTATATTCAGAACTTAAACTACACGGTTTACCAGTTCTGCAAAGTGGGGATAAGAAAATAAAGTGGATATGTTGGCAACCTTTCTAAACAGCCTAATAGGCATGTCAAAAGTACGATGTAGGCATGCGTGTGAAATAGAAAAATAATGATAAAACTGAATGTATAAACACGTACAATATGGTCAGCACAGATTTGAGTTTTAAGATCAGGTTAAGAATCATTGGCTAAAACACTTTAACTCTATTGGTAAATGTTGTTTTTTCTCAGAACCACTAGAGGACAATGTTGCTCCACCACTCTTCACCAATGTTCTTAATACACCAGGAGAAAGGAAAAAAAAAGAAAATACAGGAGAAGAAAGACAGAAAGCAAAGATAGAAAGCAGGAGAGGGAATACTTGCTCTTTATGTAGCCCCCTCATGTTGCATGGCAGCTAGAAGGCATCACACACTCACCCTTTTTGTCCCAACAACTACCACAGTTAATGACTTCACACATTACTGCAAATGGTGCTTGATTTTTACATTAAGCCCACAGATGTAATGAATACAGTAGGCTTTTGTTGCTCAGCGGCCGCCCCGAGGTGATGCTTCATGTTCAAATGTCCTAAAACTAATGCTCTGATGAGGGGAAAGATGTAGCCTACATTTTGGTGATGATGGCTTTGACTGCTTGTTAAGTATGCGGCTAGCATTTGTGTGTGTGTTTGCAAAGTTGCTGACACTTTTTTCTTCACCTGGCCACATCACTAATAATTGGCCATCAGATTCAGCTATGCTAGCTCCTGTCAGCCACACTCTGTGGTTGTTAAAGCCATTGTAACAGCTCTCTAAAAGACTTTTAATGTCCCCTTTTAGCAGTTATCATCAAATAAAAACCTTTTTTTAAGTCTTTGCCCAAAGATGCTTATAAAAACCCGCAGTCCACCTAGATAAAAGTTATTAAAGCTAATAACAACAGCAAATTGTCTATTTGGGAAAGATGGAGACAGAAAAGAGCCAGCGAAGGGAAGTGGAGGTATGGGGATTTCAGGTGAGTCAAATATTCCGGCTCTCATGCGCTAACATGAATCAATAACCAGCTCGCTGCCCTCCTCTGCCTCAACGGCCTCTATGGTCCAGACAAAAGGGAGCTGCACTCGCACTCAGCCCAGAATGGTGTCAGAGGTCAAGGGGAAGAGCTGAACTTTGCCCAAGAGAGGCAGGAAGCTCCGGGAAGAGGAGATAAAACATTGTAGGAATACTGGAAAGAGATGCACTCTAGAATGAAGTGTGGGCTCTCTACAATGTGGGTGGAGGAGCTAAATCTCCATCCTAGAAAGCCTACCATAATGTAGACCTGTAGTATGCTTCTATGAGACTTTAGTTAAAAATGCAAGGAGCAAATGTGAGGGATAAAACTACGTGAAACATCCAAGATTTGGTTAGCTGGTGCTTTAAATACTCACACATTGGCTTGAGCTGGCCAATCAGCTCCTCCTTGGTCCACTTGGCCCATTCTTTCTTGTCGGTATTGATGGAGCACAGTATTGGCCCGCATGGTTTCCCACAATCCTCGATGGCTGGGACATTCAAATAGTGGACGAGGACGATATCGGGGTTCTGCAGAGAAAACGGAGCACGGAGAGGGTGAGGAGAGACGATAGGATGAATCACTTCAGGAACAGGAAGAGCTGTTGTCACACGCTGTGGCACTCACACACGAGTGCTTCATAGTGGAAAAAAGATAGCAAGGTTTTATGAATGAAGCAAAATTGCTGCATGGTCACTCTCACGCACAGGAGAACAAGAGGAGAGAGCGCAACAATAAACACAGCCAAGCAGCTGAACAAATCTGGGATCAGAACGCAGCAATAATCTCGCTCATTATATGACTGTCTGTATCTCTGCATCTTCAAATGTGTGTGTGATTGGTTTGGTGGGCTCATTTACTTGGGTGCCACTATGTGCGTTTGTGTTAATTACAACGTGTGCTCGTGTAACACACTTATGGCATTTTGTCAAATCCTCCCACACAGTGAGACGATGCCCTCCATTAGCTCAGCCTGCATTTACCAAGTCAAAACTCAACAATTTACTGAATGTAGATTGCCACTGGGTTACCTTTGCAAATTCTCTAAAATGACAGCTTATTAATAATAGGGAGAATTAAAAGATAAGTTGTGCAGGATTTTTTTTATTATAAAATGCTCCTATTCCAATCTTAACAACCAACAAAAAATATAGAATTGGCAAAAACTGAAGCAAAAAGCCTGTCACGCCCACACTGACCTCTCAGAGTAAAGTTTTGTTTCACATCTTGTAGGTAAAACTTCAGCTTGTTCGTGTTTTTGCTGCTTTGGAGAGAGTGAATCCCAAAATGTTTGTGCTCAAGTAGCTTAGAAGCAGCTAAAACCAAACGTCTAAACAAGATGCGAGAACAGACAAACAAACTTCGACACTGATTGAGAAAAATGCCGTGACAACACGTGTGCGTGACTGCAGTAGGAAGCTTCATCAGTGCTAAGTGGCAAATAAATCAAGGTGCTGCTACTGTAGACCCGTGCTCCCTCTCAATGTGAACCATTAATCTGAACGTACACCCCCCCCTCTCCCCATCTTCACTACTTCGTTACATCAAACGGGTGTAGTTTTCAGTATGCAGATCCGCAAATGCTACAATAAACATCACAGGTATACAAAACAATCTGCGTCATCGGTGTCAGGCGTCCTCCGGAAGACAGATGACCTCTCGCCGCGCCTTCAACCACAAACTTTAGATGGACATTGCAGTAACTTTATCTCACTGCGTTCCTGTCAGCGCAACAGACATCGGATGACTGACGCCTTGTTTAGATGGAGAAGGCACCGGCAGTTTGTGTTGCCCCCAGATGGCATCACCAGCTGTGTCAATAGCCAAGAGATGCCCTCAATCTTTGCTTGGAATGAGAGCGCTGAATGTAGACAGCTTCATTCAATTATGAGCGCACATGAATGCACGGAGATGCGCGAGTGCAGGTGGGAGTGGGAGCGCGCAGACACATGCACAGAAACAGATTGAGGAAGGACAAACTCATTAGCATAGTGTTAACAGACAGAGCATATAGTTATGAGACACACAATGGCTCACTAGGAACAGTTGCGCATGTAGGTTTGAAGACTCCTCCATTCAACTCCCACTGGTTTCTCTAACTTTTTACACACACTTGGTGTAAATACCTGGCCATGTGGCAATCTTGAAGTTTTTCCTTGAAAAAGACTGTTTTTTGTGTGTCGCCATGTTCTACAATTCTGTTATCTGTTGTCAACAGAGGAGGGAGCCAGAGGCAAACAACGACCAGAACTTTTCACTCCCCTTCCCCAGTCCTGTTTTACTTCCTTTTCTCTTTCTACTTTACAACATATTTAACAGTTTTCTCCCAGCTCAGGCTTACCTCCACTCAGAGAGGGAAAACAACACAATGAAAATGTAAAGCGCCACATAAATCTATCAGGATGGTAATTTAATTTAATTTCCTGCTGGCTGCTTTCTTTTTCCACTGTGTAATATCAGGAGTTTGTTCAGAGAGGAGGGAAAAGGCTGAGGGGGAACTTTTTGCCTGGATGGTCTTTTTCAGAGAAAATGAGATCTCATTAACTTATTGATTAATTGTGTAATGTAGTCTTTTGGTTGTTTTTTCTCTCATTTCCCATGCGGGTCTCAGGGCAGCCTTCCAGCCTCATTTCCACATTGCTGGGGAGGACTGGGATAGAATTTTCAGGTGTGCAATGATTTTAGAGGCTTCTTGTTTTATTTCCGATTCCTCAGTGACAATATCAAGCCTATCCAAACAGCGCTGCTTCCGATAGCATCAAGTAATTGTAAATTTAGATGAAATTACAGAAGGAGGCCAAACTAAAGGCATCAGACCAAGTTGCAAAAAAGAAATACTTTAGCTGATTGATTAAAAATGAAGTTGACTACATCCTCAGGTTCTTACAAGTGCCAAAATTATATTTCTAAATGTTTGTATCAGTTTTGCTTGTTTTTAGATGCACATGGACAAGTGTGCCAACTATTCACATGTATTAGAGGATGAATTATCATGCAGGCTCGTCTCTTGCCAGCGTTTTGATGTTGCTGTGTTGTGTTAATGTTTGCTGCGCCTCCCTTGAACAGATGGATGGATGTTGAGCTAATTACTAGCAGAGTCTTGGGGAGTCAGCCACGGGGGCGGAAGGCTTGCTGAGTGGGTGGTCTAGCGCCATGCTGCCCCTCTGTTCACCCTTCTTGCCTACAAATACTACAAAATTCACAAACATACATGGCATGTGTGCACATGTGTGATTTTCAGAAATTCAGTTTGTTGCAAAATGCACAAGACCTCTAGGACAAAGCTGGTGTGCGAACGCTTTGCACGTTTGAACACACAGGCATATGCAAGACATCGCCATCGCAACCGAAGGATAAAGGTGCTGTTGTAGCCTGGCAACAGGTTTCTCTGGCACCCACGCATTTTAAGGCAGCCCGTGCTCCTACGATCTCTCAGTGACTGCCTGGCTCGTCCTGAAGTCATAACACCCTGTTCTACTCCAAAAGACGAGGAGGGAGAGGAAGACGAACAATGGGGCTAATGAAGCTAAAGACAAGGACTCGTCAGATGTTGGTAGGGATGGATACAGTGACCTTCTACTTTGTGTTGAATCTGTGACAGTGAGCCCACGTGCTGAGCTGAAAAGATATGACTAAATGAGACTTCAGCACGAACCACAGCAATCGGAAAAATCTACTATGAGAGCTTTGCCGGTGTGTCCACACTCTCATTAAGCCCTCTGTGACCCTACCACAGATCTGCCACTCCCCTCTTCCATGTTACTGTAACCCTAATAGCCAACCATAGCTCATTAACGATATGGAAAGCAAACCAGAGACAGAACTTAAGACGGAAATCTGTAAAAAAAGAGACTTACACAGTCATTCAGGCAGCTTGGCTCTGTGGTTTTTCTCTGACATAACCGGCCTCGTAACTTGTGCACAGAAGTGATAAGAACACCATTAACATGAAAGGATCTTAATTGAGAGGGGATGCCACTTCAAACATGGATGAGCCAGAGCGTGCAGGGGGAAACCTTGTTCCACAGTGATAAAATAACCCATTTTGTAGAGTGGGGGCTTCAAATCTCTTCAGTACAGAGCAGACAGGGTCCCAGGTATGAGGAGAGGCTGACTTTCCACCTCAATTCTGACAAAGAAATGGGGGGAAAATCAGAAAAGCAGGGACGAAATAAAGCAGTTCTTCATAGGAGAATTGAACGAGCAGGCTTTGGGGACATTCATATCAATGAAAAATATGATGAAAGCTGGAGCAGACAATTGTTTTTGGTGCAAACATTCGCGGGAAGTCGTAAATGAAGAGGGTGATAAATGCATGGCGGTGTATGTTTTTTTGTTTGCGTTTCAGTCTGCCCACATTCAAATATAAATAGCATGTGAATGAGCGTCTAGAGGCAGATTTCTGCACGTTAGTTTGTGTACGTTCATCAGTATGCACGCACAATAAGTGCAATGAGCTGTGAGTCTGAGTGCACCGGCTGCATATTCATGCTGCTCGAGTGAGGAATGCATATTACAATTCACTGTGTGCATCTTTTTGCATGTCTCTGTGGTTTTATCTTCCTATGAAAGCACCTTTGCATTGGATCTATGTGTTGCACATCTTGTACACACCGAAAAGGTTGCACGGGTGATTAAAGCCTTGTGCACGTGGGTTTGCGGGGGCAGGTGCCCTGGCAGTGGCACTGTGATGGATAGCATGGCGTGCCAGTCATTAGGCAGCCTCTTGGCCTCTGGCACTGAGGTTGCACTCTTAAACACTGCCCTCCCTCGCCTGTCCCCAAACACCACTGCTTATTTCAAGGTCAACTGCCTCTGTGGTGCTGCAAGTTCACCTCCGCGAGTCACAAGACTTCTTGCTTTGTTTGGAACCTTTATCACTCATTGCCAAAGGGTGTGTTTCGGAACGTGGGGGTGGTTGGCTGGTGCTTTGCCTCGTGCCGGCACACAGAAGCACACGCAGTGCATGAGCTCACAAACACAGCATCACACACACACACACTGAGGTAAAAAAAAAAAATCTCAAACCAGCCTGAAAAAGACAACAAAAAACCCACAACTCCTGTTGAGGAGGCAGAGCAAACCCCTGTTTGATCCTGTGTCTCTCCGGGAAGTCTGTGACAAGCTCTTTGTTTAAATGTTCGCACTTTAAAAAAACATCCTAATTTGGGTGTCTGGAGTCAATACTCAACTTAAGTGATAGACTTTATACTCTGCTGCACCCTGTTCTCCTCCAATGCAACACAGTTTTTATGCCACGCAAAAAAATATACCCAAGGCGGGTGTCAATCCAAAAGAGGCAATTAGGTGTTATATGGCCAAAGTAAAGTACAAAAACAATATCTTATTTTAAGGTTTGAGACAAAGCATGTCAGGCTTATTCTTGCTTGCAGGCAGTAGTTTATCTATTGCATTTTCAAGTCCTGTTTGAACACTTTCAACATATTATACCAATAAGTTAAAATAATGTGCAACGTTTCCTGACATCAAGCTGAGGAGAAATTAGCCTGATTGAAGTCATCGTTTTTCTTCTCTTATTAGTTTTTTCAGGAGATCATTGCAATTTCTTCATTAAAGTTAACAACACAATGGTTTTTTATCAATGTGTGCTGTTTAAAGCACACCCGTCTGATCTACTTAATTAGAGCTTTAACAGCGTTCACCTCCCCGTCTGTGGTTACGCACACCTGCTGAGCTCTTCAAGAGCTGCGAGTTAAGTAACTCCTAGCACTTGCACTAATGTTGACAGTTTTATGGATGGAAGTTTGTGCTAAAGCAATAATACTGCAACTTTGAATGTTTTTTGATATGGTCAAGCTGATATTAGGTTGTGTAATTTGACCGGTTAGGTGTTTCTGACTCACAGGAAAAGCTACTGGGAGTTTGGTTGTAATATTCTCCATATAGTGATGAAAAAACTTTTTCCCCCCACATGATCTGTTCTACCTTGTGTTCAGCTTTTCAAACAGTCTCGTCTAAAGTGGTACGCGTTTGAATGATGTCTTGACTTCTAAGATTTTCACCACCCACAGCCTGTGCTTCCTCCCACCATGTATTCACAACTGTTTACTTCAAGCGATAAAACTAATTTAGCTGCGACAATTGCAGTGCGTTTTCTCCTATTATGGTTCGCTTGACCTGGTTTACCATTCCACATCGACACTATCTAAGAAGCATCTCCTCTTAAAGGAACTAAGCCGCCATACAAAACTGTTCTAGCAGCTATCTTATAAATGTGTAACCTCTTGATGACGATTTTAGACCTTTTCATTGTGCAAAGTAGTGCATCACGATATGTCACAGCCCTAGAAGCAGTTTGTGAACAATTTTCTTTTAATCTGTTTCACCTAAACTGTTCCAATCCAAGAGCTGCATGAAGGATGGAAAACAAGAGCCACAACCAGAGATTCTGATTCAGGCAAGATTCTTACTCCACCCTCTTTACCTCCACTACCTCGTGTAGAGGCTGTGAAATATGAAAGGCATAACTCGGAACTTTTGAGGAACAGGAAGAGGCCAGCATGTTTGAGCTTGTTTCAGAGGAAGCCAGGGGCTGAGGCCTGTGATGTTTAATTCAGTAGCACATAATCACTCCGATGGAGTTGAGAGTGGGGCTTTAAATAACTCAGCTTAGAGGGGCAGAACTGCTTCACTCTGTGTGGGGGAATGCAAGTCAACGTGTGTATGTGTGAGCATGTGCTGTGTGTGCGACTGTGTTAATGTATGAGTGCGTTTTGCAATTCTACGTGTCTGAGAGTTAGCATGAGAGAGTGCTTCGCTATTTTTGAGCATGGCTCCTCCCAACTTTGAAATGTATTTGTGCGGTGCACCATTTTTAAAGGTGGAGTTCATCTGTTGCTGTGCCAAGCGTCTGCATGCATTACAATGCGAGTGCAAAAGGCCAGTATTCAGTCCCTGAATATGGAGGAGCATTTTGGATGCCAAACAGGCAGGCAGTAAGTCAGGCGGTAAGCCGGGCAGTCAAGCATTGAAGGCCCTTTAGCTGCCACAAGTCAACTCACAGTTTACAGCCTACTTATTCATCCTAAGGCCCTTACAGAGCACACTACCCTCTCCATTAGTTGTGGTTGTCCCAAGTGAGAGGCCAGGCTGCCCAGAGGGGCTGAGAAAGGGACATCAGGAGCTCATACGACTGCCATAATGACCTCAACAGTGCCAGTGGCACTGATCCTGATACTCACCGGCCATGCAGGTGACCCAGAGTCACAGATGAGTAAGAAGAAGAAAAGATAGTTACCGAGCCCTTTCAAATACAGGAAGGATTCATTCCTCTACTCTCCCTTCATGTTTTTGTTTTGGTTCTGCCTCACGATAACCTTTCAACCTCTGGCTCTACCCGAGTCTTTTCCAGATGCTTGTTCTCTCATTTCCATCTTTTTCTCTTGGGGCAGAGTGCAATTCATTTGGATGAAGAACCACAGCTAATGCCATCTCTCTCATCTCTCCATCTTCTGTTCTCGTTCCCTTTCATACCAGCACAGATTCTAATTTGTTTGTGTGTGTTGTCTTTGTCCGCGTGCCAATGGACAAGGCAAAATATTTATGTGCCTCTGCCCGTGTGCCTGTGAGTGAATCAGGACTTCACAGGGGCGGCCAGGAGAGTGAGATGTGATGGTGCATTTTTAAACAGGGACTTACAGGGAGGACTGAAGTGTGTCCAGCTGCAAGACAGGCCAACCTGGCTGCTCTCTTTCTCTCCAACAGCTCATCAACAATAGACAACACCAGTTGCCACCACCGACAACAACAGCATTTAAGGCTGAGAGAGACAACTCATTCTTTCACTTTCTGTTAAAACATACATGGAGATCAATACTCACAAAAATGCTTTAAAAGCCTTACAAATAATTAAAATTTGTAATAAAAACGGTTCTGCTGCGGTTGTTTGTTCCGTCAAATCTGCTAAGAAGCTTGTTATTATTACTAGTTTGAATAATGGAGCAGACCCTGAACTCAGCTTGGCAAGACCTCTCTATGAAGAACACACACCAGCTCTGACACACACACACACACACCATATAAATGGGTAATCAAACGTCTGCCCCCAGGGGGAAAAAAAGCTCAAACGGTTTCTTAGCAACCAATAGTGTATATTGGTTCCACATGAAAAAAAAAAAAAAAGACTGCAGCTGCAAGTGAGACAGAATGAAAGAATGAGGTTGAGATAAACAGCACATATTAGAAAGAGATATAAGGGTTCACGGGGTGAAGTACAGAGTGGTCAAAGATAAGAGGCTGTTTTATTTGGATATGAAAAGAGACACAGGAAAAAAAGGCGCCATCAAAGGTCTGCCAATCTGATCGACAAACAGCATTTCCCTTGCCTCCCCACAGGGGCAGTGTTGACTGTAAGTTGATCTGAGGTCCATGGATAGTTAAGATCATGGGAATGTGCTGTCAAATCATGGCTCAGACAGAATAAACAAGTAGCCAGTACACTGTTACAAACATGTAACGCGGGAGGGGAAGGGACTATAAAAAAATCTAAACTCGGCTTTCAATAAATGAAGTGCTCTGTATTACATCAGGTTAAAAAGGCAAAGCACTGAGGTGTGAGCTGCTGAAATGACAGAAAAAGCGATGAGTTGTAAAAATCTGGAAAGAGGTGAAACATGATGTCTTCAGAAACTTATGACGAATGCTAAACTCTGTAACTAAAACCAGACAAGTCTCCCTTAAAATGATCCAACAAAAGGAAAGAGTTGCATTTTGTTTGTTTATCTGCGTGTGAAATGTAAGGAGCCAAAGAGCGTGTAATAGTTTCTCTGTGTGTCTCCAAGATAGCAGTGTGCGATTGCACATGTGCTCGCCCCTTTCTGTAGAATTTGCGGGAACGAGCCAGTGCGAGGCGTCCTATCTGCAGCCGGCAGCTGCCACAAGGAGGCTTCCAAATAGCAAGTGCAAGGCCGTGACAGAGACTGAGCAACAGCAGCCTTCTGGTGGTGTAACAGGAAATTAATTGAGACTATCAATATGGTATTAATCATTAAAACACAGGTGCTGACACAGCACTTTGCTGATTGCTCCACTGGTGGAAACCAGCACACACACAAAGAGTAAAAGTTTAACCTGCTGGTTTGTAAAGAATGCAGATGAAGGGTGGTGGAAAAGAGTGCAAGAGTAAATCCAGCTATTTAAATGCATTAAGGTGGGTAGTTTTACAAGTACCTACATTTTGAGCCGCCTATGAAAGTGCCTAAATCGCGAGGGTAATCGAGAAGACATTCAAATCTCAAATTGTCAAATTATCTCCCTTGGAGGCCATGATTCTTATAACACCTAATCATTTGTGAGGCAAAACACAGCAAGGACGGGTGTTAATCAACCAGAGGAGAGCCTAATACATGAAGCTGTTAAACACACACTGTCTTCAAATTGTTGTTGGTGTCTTGGTGAAGGCTTCCCATGAATAATACATCTCAATCACCGAGTGATATAATACAAAATATGAATATATATGTAAAGATGTTTGATTGCCTCTCAGTGGTTTAACAGTTGTAAAATATGCTGGTGTTTATTGTTATTATTATTTTTTTTTAGACCGAGTCGAGTCCAGCATCAACTAACTGCTGTCGGCATATTATACCAAACCGGCGCTCTGAATCTGCTGGTGTCAAGGTGGAGCTTATGAAATGTTTATGATTCTAGAGCTGTAGATAAGACGGAGATTGATCTGGATCAAAAGGCAAATAAGATTGGCAAAGCTCAGAGTCAGCTGAAAAACAGAGGGGAGGGGAAAAATAGACTTAAAGAAGAAGATGCATTAACACTGGTCTGGCCCTGGGAGAGCATAAAGTAATAAGTACTTCCTCTAAAAACTCACACTACACTGGAAATGCTACACTAGCACAGACACACCGTCACCGGCAGCTCATAGTTGTGTAGCTTTCATTAGTTACAATATATAATATTTTTATATCAATGCTTGTTAAAACAGCAGTTTTAGAACAGAACTGAAGACAAACACCAACAAATGATGGCTGATTCACAAAAATGCATGACTATTATGAGCATGTCGAGGATGAAAGAATCTCTATGAAATTGCTTTAATTTGACTAATGTAATGACATAATTGTGCAGATCAGAAAATGCTGAACTGCATTTAACATTTGTTAAACACAAATGGGTCATTTATTTGCTTGTGTGAGTAGTGTTGTGGTGTGTGTGTTCTGGTTAGGAAAACAGCATATTGTCCAACATAGTGGCAGCATCTGAGAATGCTAACTACCTAATACATTAATCACATGCACACAAACAGGGGGCTGAAACTGCACCGGTGGTGCAGGTTTTGCGGTTGTCCGAGCCCATGGAGGGTCATACACAGGTGTGGCTGCATCTTGAGAGGAGCACAGGTGTGTCTTGCAGTTCTCTTGAGGCTCGTGCGGCCACCTTGAGGGACGTCATGAAAATGGAATGTACTGTTGTTGTGCGTGTGGTAGAATAATACATTGGTGAGAACAATATAAGTTGCATGCACTTAATACAGATGGATGATGCTGTTGTATAGTGCACTTTAGTCAGGACACAAGCTACGTCCTGTCTGCATGCAAATGCTGCACACACAAGTTACTTCGATACTTCAAATTCATTCTCCCTCCCAACTTGTCACATATTGACATTTGGTTATGTAATTTTTGGTTGTCCCAATCTGGTACTGGTTAGGGTCCAATACCACATCTGGTACCTGTTTGGGTCGGGTACCACCTCTGTGCCATGAACCAGAATCAGTTCAATACTGGGACCCATTACTGGTATCCTAGCCCGGTATATCATTCAGGTCTGGTATACTCCAGTTCTGGTCCGGTAAAGTGTCTGGTACCTGTTTGGGTCAGATACCACGTCTGGTATCGCGTCCGGAGCCAGGTTTGAGTGCCAGTACTGGATGGACAGAGGACTAATCCGCGTCCGGTACCAGGTTCTAAGGGTTGCGTACCCTTGATTTTACGAACAGCCAGCACGTCAAAAAGTGGGGTCCTTAACCAAACGTAAATATGTGGCAAGTTGGGGATGAGAATGCATTGGATACTTAAGTGCCCGTGGGATGCCCTTTCAAATTACACTGTTTGTCAAATTTCTTCATTTCTAGCAGTCAGCCTGAAAGGACGAAATGTGCAACGGGTACACAACTATCTCTTAAACATAACTAACAGGCTGTTCGAACCCATGCGCAGTATGCAGAGTACTGGAAGCCTGAAAAAAATAAAATAATCTGTATGACGTGTTTTCATTTCACCTGCTTACCCCATACTTTACCTTATATGTTATCTACTATGACCTATCACCCGCAGCACGCCCATAGAAAAAACCTGCATGAACATTTTGTCCTTCGAGCTCACCAAGTGATCTACAATTTTTATACTCCGTGCGGGCCACTTGAATGCAGATCTGCCCAATTTTCACCTGCAGACTGACCTTATCCACCCACAAGGGAAGTTATGACTAAGCCATTAGTTGAAAAAACTATCAGATAGAAACAAAGCCAAATGTCAATGATTTTCAAACCATTTGAAGCATAACTTTAAATGAAAGAGGTCAGTCATTTTTTATTTGTTTTTGTGAAAACAATTGTTCATCTGGCTGAATTGCAACTGTGCACTCCATCACTGGCGTGACTGAAACACCTGTTTTTCCATTTTATTAAGCTCTACTATGGTTTTTTCTCTTCCATTGCCAGTTTGTTAAGTGCCGTATCGTTTAGTCAGACATCTGGAGGAGATGCATGACTTTTTCTACATCTTTCTTGTAAGAACACTGACTTTCCTTGCACTTGAGTCTAAATGCAACATAAGATACCAGTGGGCCTGACTCAAACAAAGACCTGTAGGCTAAACTGTTGAAACCTCAGTCTTTTTTGTGGGTATATGATGATGATGTCTTGCATTTAGCACTGCACAAGGCAGCTGGAACTCTCAACAGTTTCCTGTTGCTAACAGTTTTGCTTTGGTTTGCCATCAGTGGTTCAAAATGGGAAATGATATCATCAAATGGAGCCCCTTTTCAAAGGCCAGAGGAACTTGTATGTATGCATTAATATGTGTATGTATGTGTCTGCAACTGGGCCAGATAGACGGATGGGATCCTTTGATGATACTCCCAGTGGCCCTGGCAAGCTTACGGGAGCGGAACAAAGCAGAGACCACCAGAGAGTTGGGGTCCAGGCTCTAGGGCCTGTTCTGTCCCACCCCTTCTCAGCTCGCCTTCCCCTTACCTCCTCTGATCAATACTGGTTCCTAATCACTGAGGACAGTATGTTAGACTGCTCTTTCTCTCATCTCCTCTCCTAGTTTTCTTCTCCAACTCTGTAACTTGCTACTTCTTGCAAGCATCAACTAAATGCTTGCTGTGTCCCATTTTTGCTATTCTGATTTTTGTTGAAGAGATTTATAGTAAATATTTGAACAAATAATTCAAGATAAGAGAGTATCCCAGAAAAAGCAACACTGACGGAAACCACAGTAAATGATGTGCAGCATGCATGAACTTGAATAAAAATCCATCTCCTCAATTTGGTGGCTTTATCCTAGTTATCTAATTGCCTGTGTGCCTTTTTTTTCTTAATAAACTAATGAATGCTGCTAAGCTGAGGCGTGGAACAATATAGGAAGCAATAAGAAGCACTACTTTAAACTGCACACTGCATCAGAACAGCTGAATAATTTGTGAGAGAAATAATTACGGGGCAGAAGAGCAGGCATCAATCCTGGAACACCGACAGTGCCCTCACTGGAAACTACCTCACCCATAAGCCAAGGCTCCATTAGGTATTGTCTGGGGCCTGCCGGCTAATTTGTTTGCATCAATAATACATTCAAATGATTTATCTAACTTGCAAATGAGTGTTCATTTACTGGTTTGAGAGGCTAGGAGGAGACGAGGCTGCAGGAAAGTGTGAAAGGCTTAAACAGCTGGTTGGGGCTATCTGGGACAGAGTTAAAGGCTGCTGGATGGTGATCCACATTTTTTAAATTTATTAGAAAATGTTGGTGTCTTATATGTAGAGTGTTAGTCAGGGTATATGTGGGGCAGCTAGAGTCTGCAGTGTGAGTGACCAATCCTTGAAAAGTCACAACAAATGCACCAAAGTCCCACGACATTTTACCTGTTGAACTGTAACGTACATTTGTGTCTGTCAGAGGAAAAAGCTGCGGCATTGGTGAGACACGGTTGCCGTTTGGGGATTTCGGGACCCCCGGTGCCCTTTGATCTTTGAGCTACGCTGCCTGGAGGGGGTGAAAGGCAGCGTGGAGGCGAGAGCTGAAGAGAGAGATTGGAGAGGAGGAAGGAAGCTGGCCATGTACATATGCTGCCTCTCTGTGCCAAGCCCCACTGGCTCAGGCAACCCACACATACGCTGCACTGCTGCTGCTGTTAGCACTCAGGCCCTCTCCAACACACACACCATGGCACTACTTAGTCAAACAAAGCTGGAACGATGAATCTGGAGAGAGACCGGGTCTCCCCACTCACAGCACTGCCAGCATAGGGTGGCATAACACAGCCTGATTACACACACACACACACATGCACATACTCAGTAGTGGCTTTCAGCTGTTTGGCCAGTGAGCCCTTATATTGTTACTCTTCTAGTGTTGCTCATTGTGAAATACTGTTGGATGAATTGCAGCGTGAATTGAGATACTTTCATTATCTCCTAATGTGCTAGTCTTCTTCACCTCAACTGAACTTTGGTAGAACCTGTAAAATTATTATTTATATTTGTCAGACACTGTAAACAGAGCCATGCGGCGGAAAATAAAAATGTACTTTTTGAGTTATTTTTTCTGAAATCTAGTAAAATGATAAAACTCAAAGGGCAAACGGTCCTTATAATCTACAGTCGAAAACCTTTGGAAAAAAATCTGACAATGTTAGGATTTTTCCACCATACTTTTCAATTGGAAGAAAATAAATCCTGTCTTGGTTTTCATAACAATGAGACGAAATAGTTCAGAACTGGTACAGTGAACAAGAAAATGGTTTTAAACTGATTTGCTTAATTCTTATCGCATCAACAACACAACTTTTTAGAATTTGGCTAAAAACGGCATTACTTTATTTAAGGTCTGCCTCCGATGAAAATCATGTTTTTTGAGTTTTTAACATGTATGTTTGGCATTTTTCTTATGAAAGCGAACAAATGTAATAAGAAATCATTTTGCTTTTGCATTTCCAAGTATTTCTCCTTTTAAATCACTGTCAATCAAACTTTGGCACACTAAAGAACACATTATTTATGAAATTGTAGTTATTTTTGTGAACTCTTTTCCTACCCGGAAGTAAGGTGCTCGATCTCTGAGGCACAGCGTTTTGCAGCTTGTGGGTGCCGCCTATTTTATGGTGTACACCTAGAGCCGGTCACAAAATGCAGACAACACCAGATAAACATTTCAGGATTCATTAAAAGGATGAGAATATTGGAATATGTTCTGATTAGGAAGGGCATCCGGCATAAAAACTTTGCCAAATCACTGATGCGAAACAGTGGGTGCTGTTTCGCTGTGGCGACCCCGAAGGGGATAAACCGAAAGTGAACTACGTTCTGATTAGCAATGGGTAATCTCAATCTCTGTATCAAAAATTCTCCTTGCTTTCATGTGAATAATTTTCCTGGAGACACGCGCACCTTTCTGTCTTTGTGCAATAATCCATGTTCAAACCAGTTCTTCTAATTTGTCGCTCACTTTTTCCACCAGAAAATCCTTGCCCCTTTTCTGCAATATCTTCCTAATATTACCTATCCGCTTGAACCATTTTTGGATATGTTATGATGTTCCCAAATGTCATGCAGATTCCTCACCTGAATGTTCTTTGGCGTATGTCACTGCACAAAGTTTAAATTGTAAATCCAATGAGCTTTTCTGGGCCATCGCTACACAACACCACAGACACCAGGCGTTTGCATGATTGTGCACAACCTGGGAGGGGTCTTAAAGACTGGCGTCTAAAGTAGCGAACACCTGCTAGACCTGGCGGATATTGGAGACGGGACACAATTGGAAGATATACAGTATTGTGCATCTAAAATGTAAGTGTTTTGCTGGCCATTGTAAGCTTCGCTGTTTGTGTTAGCCTGGGGGCGGTGTTGGCAGCGCACACTCTTCCTTGAAGGGGCTGTTCTCACTTGTCTATGTCAGCTCATGAGAACCCATTCATTTTTGTGAGTTGGGAGGGGCAGTTTTTAGAGGAATGCTCGGAAATGCGTGAATGGATCAAAATACCGCTTTGGGGTTGTTCATAGTGAGGAACTAACACTATAATACACCCAAAAGGTCAAAAAATTGAGTTTGTGTGGTATAGGCCCTTTAAAATTCCCAGTGGTCACTGGGAATGCTTTTATCATAGATCAAAAGATTATTAATTGTGAGGAGAAGCATACATAGCGATGTGTTGTTCTAAGAAAGACAATGGTAGCAGTTGGGGTAAAGCGAGGACAGGCTCTGAATGGCCTTTGAGCTGCACTGAACATGTCTCCCTGCTGGGATTCACAGCAAGACCTAAAAAAGCAAGTAAACACCAACCACATCAGATCCAATTTGCTAACACAGATTCACACACATCTCTTTAGATCTCATACAAGCCCACACATATAATAAACTTACAGAGGAATGCAGACACACCAACACCCGCGGATGCTGAGATATACCATAGCAAATGCTTGTGTAACACAAAAATCTAATTCAGTGTTCATCTTGCAGTCTGGGCCTCACAAACTCAATTCCCCTCTGCCACCCAACCACCTCGCATTCAAAGCCTTTTCCATGTGAACGAATGGGGTCAGTATCGTCACATAAACATCACCTCTCCTCCCTCCTCGCTCTCCCCCTTTTCTTAGTGAATGGATGCTGAGCACTGGTGCATATCTACACAGGGATGGCAAGGGCACAAGGAGAGAAAATCAATACTATATCTCACCACTAAGCACAATTCCAACCAAAAGCAGCTGGAGTTTGCAGGTTGCTCCATAAACTCGACAGCTTCATCTAGCTGGCCACTGTGTCCCTGGGTTGCTACACTGATGCTCTACAATGCACAACGGGCTAAGCCAGAGCCTTCTTGACACACAGGTAGACAAACTCACAAGCACAAAAAAAATGGTACACACAGAGACAAACGGCCCACTCCCAGGGGCCTGGGAATTGCAACAGCAATGAGAAAAACCCTCACGAGGCAAGAACACAGTGACAAATATACTTTCATCTCTCACAGGGAAAGAAAGGAAAACTCTGGATCATTTAGCCCACCCTTACTGTGCCTGTGTTTGCCGGTGTGCACAGCCATTTCCAAACATACAAATAAACACACACAGGCACACATGTTTGTACAAATACACAGGCATGTATAAAGGAAGAACCCTGAAAGTAGCAGCTCTAAAAATAGCCGACTGAAAACAGAAGTGAGGCTATTATTATTGGACACACGTCCCGCCTGGTCCCACCAAGGAAAGGGAAGAGACTAATGATTTTCCTGGTGTAAGCAATTAAAAAACTATTTGTCACCTGCCAGGCTGCATATGACGTTAGAAGTCTTGGCAGAAGACCACAGAGTGACTCCACATGGCAAAAACGTACACACACAAGGTGGGATGGGCTATAGAATGTGACCCAAGAGCAAAAATAGTGCACAACAAAGGGAGGAAAAAAGATAAAGGGGGAAAATAAGGTAAAATGGGTGGAGAACGTTGCTTTGAATTTAGGAAAAGAATCCGGTTAATGACGGATTTATCTGGACAGGTTGATACCAGGCCAGCCAGAGCCTCAGACAGCACATCGCCATCAGGAAGTCATGTAATATTTAAAATGCGGCCAGTGAAAGTCATTCTCCTGCTGCTGGGCCACTGGCTAAAATAGAGCTGTATATTTCCCCCTTTTTCTACACCTAACATGGTCACAGAAACAAAAAAAAAAAACGTCCACTTGCCACACTTTTATATCCTCCACTATGTCTGTCTGCCGCTTTCTTTTAGCTGTCCCTTCAATAAAGGGAGATGTACAACATCGTCCGATCTTGTTTTTTAACTTAGTGAAGTCTAAGTTGAATTGGCTGAGGGGATTTAAAGAGCTTTAGCAGACCAGAAAAAAAGTATAATTGCATTTAATTGAAAACCATGGCTTTAATATATTTTAATGACTCCCTGTTCCTGCAACAGTATCTGTAAATTGAGGTAAACATAAACAACAACATTGAGATGAGAAAACAGTCTAACTAAGCGGTTTTTGGTGGAAAGCTCCATGGAGAAGATTATTTTTTATTTATTTATTTATTTTCTCTAGCTTGTGCACTGGTGACGCTTGTCCGGATTTGCACTTCTTTTTGTAGTAAAATTAGGTTAAGGTTGCCACTCAACAAGCATCCAGGCCTGCACGTCTGGTAGCGAAATGCCCTTCTGATTTTGATCCGGAGGGCCAATATTCAGCTCAGGGAGAAACCAATATAAATTGGGAGGTGGTTGTAAATAATGTTAAGGCAAGCATTATGCCTCTCTTGCACAAGGCAGTCCCGGCCAGATCCAGCTCCAAGCATACGCTCGGCTGCAGTTATTTATGAGGCAGCTCGTTAACGTCAGGTGATTTGCACTGCTCGTTTGCTCCTGCTCATCTCCACCAAATGATATCATCTCCTACCTCTAATCTTCTAATTTTAATCCCCATTCTCAAAGCACTCCTGCCACCTCTTGTTTTCTCCCCCTCCTGCCGCTTTCTTTTCTCTCACCTTCCTGCCTCCTCTCTGACTCCGTCCTCCTTTCTTTCTTCCTCCTTCCTCCCTGCTGGGTTTCCTTGGGCTTGCTTTGAGATGGAGAGCAGACAAGGATGCCGCAGGATCAGAGCAATTCCACTGAAGGGAGTGCGGATGTTTGTGTTCTATTTGACATCGACTCACATCAAAAAAGACTAAATGAGGTCTGGTTTGACTCTAAAGACTACATGCCCTTGTAGTCACTTTTCAATTGTCTGTTACAGAGGGGGAATAGGAGCACTGCAAACAACTGCACCCACTGAAACCTGGGAGATTCAAGTGTATACTAAGGTAATGCAAAAATAATAGTTTGATTAGGGTGATAAAATAAAAGGCAAACATAAAAAGAAAACACTGAAATAACAATTCCCATTGCAGGGAGCCATTATACAACACAAAAATAAGATTTAACATTTTATTTATCCACAATGAAAGATTGGTGTGGCAACTCGATTCTGCTTCTCACTTCAACTATTAAACTGATTAGGTCTCATTGGCTTTCTTTTTATCTTTCATCTTTACACCAGCAGGCCTACTTGTCCTCCCTCTGAATCCACAGAGAAACAGACCTGTTTCAAAGCAGATACAGCTAACACCTTCAGAGAATTAGATTTTCACAATGAAAATTGCCAATTATAGAAATTGCAATCAGGGCGGTTGGCTTGTATGTCAATGAGTGGTTGCTGCTTAAAGGGGAATTGAGATCGATAACCGACTCAGACAACAGGCTTCCTAACACCGGGGCTTTCATACCAACTCTTCCCTGTTCTCCGTCTGCCGTTTCCCTCCTCATCTGCTGCCCTTACCTCCGTCCTTTCTTTCACTGCCTCATCCTTCCCTGTATGACACATCCAAGTGATTGTGTCGGGATGTCAGCCCTCATCCACGGCTAATTGGGGCTCAGAGGAGTAATCAAGGCAGGACAAATCAGACAGTTCTGGTCATTAGCTGTGACCAGTGTTCTCTGGAAAGATGGGAGATACGTGCACACTTCTGCTATCATGCTGGAGCCTGTAAAGTGACACTGGTGACTATAGCTTGACATGAGAAGAGATTGGCTGGACTAGGCTTACTGTACGGTGGATGCATTGATTTCCCTTGCTTTCTAACACACAAACCCAGGTGGTAAACACAAATAAGGCTTGGCTGATAACATAATGCCAAGAGGCCTCTCATTATCTAAGATGGGAATCAGCAAATGTCTGCTGAATAGAGAGCTTACAACGTGCAACACAGAGGAAAATATCACACATGTTGGTGAAGTTGCCAGTTTAATTCCTACACATTCTCAGACAGGAATTGGTGTTTTCCTCAGATCCTCAGAAATGCTCAAGTGAGATTGCAAGCGAACAGAATGTAAAAATACAATTCCACTTAAAGTATTTGTGTCAATGACAAGATTGAAGCCACAAAATGTAAACATTTCGATGGCAAGTCTTTCTGAAAACAGGCACACAACCCTTGAGCAAGATGAATGTCAATTCTCCGTACTGGCAGAGGCTTAACCTTTCAGGAGAACTGAATTATTTAAGCATCACATACCTGCTGTGGTCCTCTATTTCTCCGTCTGGACCGAGCCCTCTATGGAGGCTACGTGAGACTATGGCCATGCACGCCTGTTTGGCTGCAGAATGAAAATGGCAAGACAAATGTGCCGAGGGATTTGTGATAATTGGCCGTGCTGGTGGGCCAGGCGACGAGCCTATAGAAAAGGTCGCAGGCACTGAGGAACGGATCAGTCTTCTAGGAGGAGAGAATGCTCAGCATACCACTGGGGTTTTGCTCAACTTGCTTTTAATGCATTGTGTGTGCTTGTGGTGGGAGTGCTCTCGAAGATGGGTCAGTAATTAAACAACAGGATAAAACGCTTTTTGTTTACACTCCAAAAGCTCCAAGGGTCACTCTTCCTTTTGATCCAAAAGAATCGCAAGTGAAGTTTGCTTTCTCGGGTTTGGTTGTAGCATTTTGAGAGTGTTAATGTCAGATTCTATACATATTCACAATGGGAAGTAACAGTAAGGGAGAAGATAAGGGTGGTGAGAGTGTGTGAGCGTGTTGGGGACACAGGGACATGGCTCACACCCTGTAATGCTCCTGAAGCAGCTGTTCTCCTCATGGCAGTGAGAGTCGGGGCCTGCCAGCAGCAGCATGCTGCTCAGGGCACCACAGTCTCCCACCATAGTGTTTCAACAGAGCGGAAAAATCTGACACACACACGCACTCCTGCAGAGACACACACACGCACAGAAGGACAAGCATGTGCGGACCCTGACAGGTATGCAGACACATACTCCCAATGCATGTACTGCCACCTGTTCTCCTGCCCGTCCAGCGTTGATGTTTCGAATTTAACGGTAATGTCAAGGAGCGCAGTCCCGCTCTAAAAATCTGCGCTCTGTAGCGCCGCATTTCCATTTGATACAAACAACAGCCTTCGTAGCTAAAGGCAATTATATTTCTGCTGCCTGCGTTTGCCCCGAGGTTGTAGACAGCCAGTTAAAACCTCACCAGATTTTCCTGACTCTCTACCCTCTCAGTGAAATCAACAGAATGGTGCCTAGCCTCATCCATGATTTATCTCAGTGAAATATTCATTACGTAGCCTCACATAGTCTGGACGTATCTGATGTGCATCTGGACCTGACAGCTCTGCTCTGTCATCAGATATCACCTGAACCTCTCGGAATCTGGCACCTGTCTTCCTGTGCTCAACACAGAGGCAACTAAACTGATTCGAATAAATAGAGAACTCTGATAGATATAAAGAATCCATCTGTCTGCCTTTAGCCTGCAGGCACGACTGCTGTGGAGCTGCGGTGCCCTGCGTTCACACAGAACCGTGGATCAGCATGGCAAAAGGAGCTTCTTAAGACTTCCTATTCAATTAACCAGACTGAGAGAGACCTCTGTCTTTACTGGTGCAGATGTGTGAAGTAGCACTGCAAGCACATGGGCTAGCTCCCGCACATGATCTGTTTACTGCACTGGCTTGAAGTATTAATGCTTTGGAGTTCAAACACTCTGGATGTTTATTTAATATACCATAGAACCAAAAAGAAAAAAAAAAACAAAACAAAACAAAAAAGTATTTGAGTTTAGCGCTGCAGAGCACAGAGTGTCAAAACTCTCCTCAATCAAAAAGTTATCACTCTGTCTGTCCAGTTAACTGACCTTTGAATTATTCCATAAATTAAAATCACTGAAATACTGTCTAATAGAGCTGGAATGATCACTAGGACTACAGTGACAACTCATTTTCCAACATAACACTAATTCAAGTAGTTCCAAAGTCATTATACTCTGAAGGACTAATGTAATAGGAAAAATGTAACTGCAGTGAATTATGATATTAATAATGTATTCATGTGAGACAGAGACTGGAGCACAGTAGTCTAAGCTGAGAGAGGTAAGAGGGAAAAAGTGATAGCTCTAAAGAAAAAAGGTCGTCAGCATTCCCTCCTGCCTAACTAGTCATTTTATTATCTCATTCCTCTCTCCTCCTCTTTAAAGCAGGAAAAGAAGGGAATGGCTATTGACCCCCCCTCTGTGTTCATGCCAGGCAGCAGGACAAATGAAGTTTCCCCTCAGACCCCCCTCCTTATTAATATCATAATTATCCCCACCTCTGTGGCCCCGCCGGCCAGCACAAACTCCACTGTCTGATTTGATTGAGGGGCGCAAGCGGGGAATTCGATTAGCGCTAAACAAGAGAAGGGGGACAGAGAGGAATGGAATCAATCAGTGCCACCAGGACAGCCGAGATACTCTGTGTCAGTAAAAGTGTGTGCGCTTGCAACAAATCCTACAAACAATTTGGATACAGAACCCCCACACATGACAGAGGCCCCAGGGAAGGACTTGGCAGTCTGTGCTTCATGTTTGTCCGTGGGGACTGACCGGGCACAGCCCTTCAGAACATGGAATTTCCCACCTGCAGGACACACTGTGAGAGGCTGCAGGATTAGGAATTGGGGCAACTTTCAATCTGTGGTGAATGAAACTTTGAAGCAACATGTGAAAAAAGTTGGCATGGTTATGCATTGAATTAATTCACACTGATATGTTAAGTGTAGCATTTGCCAAACTTGACATTGTGCAGCGGGACCAAACGCGTCCACTTTGGCTTCGTTTGTCCATGAGAAATTGCCTCAGAAATTTCTGTGTTTGCTAAAGTGCAACTTTAATCACATTTTTAAAAATGACACCGCCGCTTTGTTTTGGCAGCTGCTTGGCAGCGGATCAGACTCCTTTTTCAGTCAAGTTTTCCTTTTTTTGTCGGAGAAATTGGGAACTTGAGTTTTGGGACTAGATTCAGTGCCTCCATAACGGATGATGAAAAACAACATCACTTCACCTTCAGTCTCAGGTGGTGATGAAAATATTGAAACTATATGCAAAATTAGCCAAATATCACCTACTAAGTCCATTTGTATCAGGATCTACGACACTGTGTAATCATTTAATTGCATTGTTTAGTACTATTAACAGCAGTGATACTTTTCTTTTAGTCTAAGCCATTTGCCAGGATGGTCCAGACTCTCTAAAGTGAACTAATGACATGAAGAGATGGAGGCAGGGTGGAGGGGATGAGCAGATTGTGAGAAAGAGGTGAAAAGGGTTTAAAGAAAGTGAATGGGATGAGAGAAGACCCCTTCCCGAGTCTTTATTCTCGTCCCCTGTCTCATTACCCGGGCTTTGACTCAATAAAGAGAGGATTGGGAGTGGATAAAGAGTCAGACGTCTCCCTCAAGCTGCCTTTCATTTAGGCTCCTATCCACTGCCATGCATTTGATCATAAATACTAACATTAAGCAACATTCTATCCATTTTCTCACATTATTGTATTAAATCTTTGCTATCCAGGAGAGTGTATGTCTGGCTAAAGATTAAAAAAGTTATGCCTCTCCTCTGTCATTTCAACCTGTCTCTACCCCGTCCGTCCTCTGTGTTCCCTGCCTGTTGGGGGCTGTGTAATAGGAGTTATTTTCATCTCAGTCGCTCCGTGACTGTGGCTGCAGGATGGCTGAATATTTACATTTTTCACTCACTGGTGACCTTTCCCTGTTGCTGCTCTGGGAGCTCCAGTCTCCTTGCTGCTCTGCTGTTGACAGACTACTGCCTGCAAATCTCATATGGACACAGCAAATGGTACACAGGGACTTAGGAACAGAGGGTTCAGAGAGTGGAGGAGCAAAGGAAGAAAAAAAGGGTGGGAGTGAGTGTGAAAGACTGCAACCGTGCTCTCTGAAAATGGCAGGAAGTGACAGAGAGGCTGAAGGTTTAAATCAGATCAAAAGTTTAATCTGCTTTCTAAACGACAATAGTTTTTGTGGTCAATAAACCACTTATAAGAGATGTAAACTGGATGTTCAAAAAGAATCGATGATGAGAAAACACAAGTTTATGAGTAAATGTTGGTATTTTGGCAGCAGAGGGTACTGTTGTGTTTGAATGGGTGGATTTGTTAGTTGCATATATACAGCCTGGAGCCTCGGGAGACGCGTAAGAAGATCTGCTGAGCCGTGTACAGGGGGAAGGCCAAGGATTCACACTAGACAGTTGTTCTTAGCTAATGCTTCATGGTAACAGGAGAGAAAAGTTGAGTCAGTGAACCGCTCAAAGTTTAATGATTGTTTATGTGTGACTCTTGCAGCAAGCTTAGAGATAAACTGAAAAAAAGTTTGCAGTTTTAAAAAGTAACCTAGTGTGACCCCAGTGCTGTTTGGGCTTTATGAAGTGTGTACCAATGTATTTTTTGGAACGTCTACATGCTCCTGGGTTGGAATTTTTGACAAAATAATTTTGGACTGATTTTTTTGTTTTGTTTTGTTTTATTTCCTATCAATCATTTTTGGGATCTGCAGTATTTCACATCCAGTTTCTGAACCTGCAACATTGCAGTCAAATTCTACAAAATGCAGCAACAATATAGAAGCTGCATACGTGAATTAAAACTAAGAGACATCGTGTCCACAATTGGTATCTCTGCTAATTAGCAGTCGATACAATTAGACTTGAGAGCATCAAGATTACTTTTCCTAAAACTAACTTTTAGTAATACTATAAAAAAAACCCTGATCATTGAGGCTAAATCCATTTTGGAAATATCTTGTTCCTTTAATAGGTTTGAAAACACAAGTTAATGCAAATTACAAAAGCTTGGCAGAGATGAGATAGGCAGGGGAATGGCTTTTAGCAGCTCGAGCTGTTATTACTGCTTAGTACATAGAATGCAAATAAGGAAATAAGAGTGAAGATAACAAATGCCACTAAAGTATTTTTGTGGTGAGACCATTAAATAGTTATACTAGAAATTGATATTACTGATTTTTCTATTCTATTTCATAAAGGTCAGTTTTCCCTAAGTTCTGCATCTGCAAAGTTTGTAGTAAGACAATTTAAACTATATATAATAGTGGTCCAGTTGTCAAACTGCGTTTACTAAATAAAACGTTTTCCTTTAAATATTTAAAAGAAAAATATAATGTGAAAAATGAAAACAACAGACTGAAAAAAGTTAGAGGCTGCTGTAAAATGAAACACCAAAACAGTGTCTGATATATTTTTTAAACATAATTTAAACAGTTTTTTATATTGAAAACAATAGAGAGACAAAGAATTTACGCAGAAATAGAGAAAAGTCATTTTCCAATACCAGATAATTTTAATGCAAGAAAGAAAAAAAAGGAAATGATCCAAACATCAAATATTTAGGGCATGAAAGACAAACATTTCAATTTAGCTGGGAATGAGCACAAAGCCTTTAAGTCTCAAAAGTGAAACTTTAGTTCTGTATACAATTCAAGCAAGTATTCTTTAGAGAATGGCATACGTTCTTTAAAAGTTATAGCTTGCATTTGAGGAAAAAAAACAGTTACTGCTAGAATTGTTTTCTTTTTTGTTGTGGTTGCATTTAGCCACTTCTTCAAATTACAAATCTCCATTATTAGAAAAAATGTATCAATATATAAACTTCTAAAATTTTAGGAAATCCTTCAATTTTTCTCAGATTTTTCCCTTATATTTCCTTGCAAATATCAATATATTGCTATTTTATCTTTAAAAAAAAACGTTTAGTTTTAGAATCTCCTGTTCTCAGAGCGTTGAACTCCATCCTTGAATCTGTGTGAAAATGGCTGCATCAGGCACGCTCCTACAGTAATGGCTGCCATGCAAAAAGAGAATGATAAGATATACTGTGTAGGTGATTAAAGGACAACTATTTACAACTGCTCTCAGCCTGCAGACTTGAAGAGGAACAGTAAGCACACTGTACTGTGCGGGGAGCCTCTTCCATCATGCTTTTACTGCCCATCACTGCAGCTGTTAAGCGGGAGAGATGGTAAAGCTTTTAGCAGACTGAGATACCGTCCTGCTGCTGGACAGCTTGTATGGGCAATGCCATGAGAAAAGTGAATGACTGGCACAGATAAGGGAAATGGAGACCAGGAGAGAAAAGGGAAGAGAGAAAGAAAGGGCCACGGTGATAGAGAGAGAGGTGGATGTCTGCCAATCAGTTTGATAGCAATCAATATCATGTGACTTATTCATGCTTTAGAGAAAGTTTGTATAGAAAAGTTAGTAGAGAAGTGCAAAGAAGAAGGAGTTCTTACCTGGAGCAGCCAGTAGCACCTACGGTGGAAGGTGGGGATGATGGAGGAGTGGACGTAACAGCCATACAGACACTGCAGACGGGAGAGAAAAGGGGACAGAAAGAGGACATTATAATACAGCACAGTGCACAAAACAGCCTGAATTCTCCACTGATCATGACAGGTGTGACCTTTTAACCCACGACCTTTGTTCTCTATATCATAACTCCCTCATGGAGCTGCAGGCAGATGGTCAAACAATTGTTCTTGAGAAGAAAGACGGTGACCTGGAAGGATTCAGTTAAGGAGGTTAACCTGCAAATATCTCTGTAACGCTATATGAAACAATTCCCAAAACGCCCCCACCTCTCCAACACTTACAGGAGCAATTTTAATAAAAATAAAACAGGAATTACATCAGTGTTGAAATGAATTCCACCTTAACAAGCAGAGAAGTTGTTTTGTGTTTTATTCTGATGCAAATGAAAGCAGGTCAGAGCGGGTCACATCAATTTCCGTTTAAAAGAGAGGGAATGAATAAAATGTAATGTCAAGAACTGAAAACTTGATGTTTCTGGGTTTTTTTTCTCATTAAAGATACAAAGAGAATGTTTGTTCACTGTAAACTTTGCATTAGCAGCAGAAACCTTTCAACCATGAAAAACACAACACATAATTTTTGAAGAATCGGGTACAGAGACACGGGAACGGAGCGCTACACTTCACGAGGGAGGAAATGCAATAAACAGACAGAATCTAAAGAAGCTTGTTGCTGTCCGTATCCCATCAACTTCAATATGGTTTGCAGCTGTATGCAATTTGATAGAAAAAAAAAAGAAAAAAATGTTGAAATAAAGTGAAGTCAGTGGCTCTCCTTGAAAGAACGAATCAGATTCCTGCTCACCCTTACCTTCTTTAACACTCCCCGGAGCAAGGTAGCACATAAGTAAAGTGCACTGTTATTGATATCCTTATCGTAAAAAGATAATACTGCACTAGGGGGCTCGTTACAGAGGTAAAAGCAATGCAAGGCTGATAATGCTTTCTGGTATGCAGCACCTGGTTCTGCCAGATGTACTTCACTAGCCAGAAACAGGTAAAATGCAACAATGCTGCACATATCATCCACAATCCTTCAACTTCTATGTTTTCTATGTTCATCTAGATAGCTAATATAACAGCTACAATATGGAATATATTTCCCTTTTTAAAACAAAAGTAGTAAAAACAGAGTAAAGAAAGCAGGCAGGTCAAATTAAGTTAAATATAAACTTTCTTTTGTTTGAAAAAAAGACAAGAAGTGTGGAGACAATCCTGCTGGGCATCATACACGCATTGTTAGAGTTTATGTACATCTGTGCGCCCACATCTCTTCAGCTTCCAGACACAGAGACGGACAGCGGCTTTATTATTTAACAAGTGCTGTAGGTGTTCATTAAGATAAGGTGGGTTTCCTGGGGGGCTGTCAAAGAGGAGGCAGTGTTGAGGGGACAGATGGAGGTGTCTTAGTCTAAGGATGCTGGCCTACATTGCCGTTAGGACCATGCAATGCACAGCGCACCTTAAGTATCCCGTGCCCCAGAGTTATTTTTGGTGGAGACATAAACTACCTAATTATACCGGAGAAATGTAAAACTTTACAGGCAAGGCGCAAGGACAAAAAGGACACGGACTCTAAAAATAATCAAACCTTGCAGATGCACAAACACGTGTTTGGTTGTGTGTATCCAACACACTGGCATGCAGAGAGCCTAATTGACAAACACATCAGCCCTCTCTGTTTCTCCAGGTGTTCCATTGTTCTGTTCGCGACTATTTGTTAGCAGATTTCAATACTAACAAACTCTGCTTGTGACCGCTTGAGATGGTGAGCGCATGCAGACCGCCTCCTGTTCTGATGTTTTTGCTGTACTCTCATCCATTACAGCTGTCTGGAGTAGGATGCATTCCTCCTCCCACTCCTATTCCTCTGCCATCCATTACTCTACGCTGGGAATGGACAGACACTTCCTCCTACAGCCACAGTGGATTCAACATCACATTACTACAGTCAGCCTCAACAGCTACACATACGTTTCTGCTGTGCCACTTTGAGAGCGTGTGTGCCCCACACTGTGTATGCTTTGTAGGGATTACTGATGCAGTTCTGTACACTTATCTATAAGGACTGGAGTGTTTACATGCTTCACCAGTTTTGTCGAACAGAAAGGGTTGCCTTGGTTTTTCAATATTCATTTTATGTTAAGAAATATAGCATTGATTCTTAAGCCTTTCAGAGTGAACTATATCTACATATATATATATATATATACTAAAAAACACATTATTTATGAAATATTAGTTATTTTTGTTATTTATTAAAAGTGATTCGATTCCAGAGGCTCCGCCTGCTGCTGCGTGTGGGTACCGGCCATTTCATGACGTCATCCTTGAGCTCCAGCGTGTCTTTGTTTCTCCCACAAAAATAAACATCCAGTTTTTTTCAAAGATGGATGCACATATCAGATATCTGCCTTTAGTAGGCCCGGCCATCGCTATGATCACAACACAAATACACCCGGCATCTGCACAACTGTACCTGACTGGGAGGGGGCGTGTCTTAAAGGAGCCCCGCCTCTAAAGCAACAAACACCTGTTCTAGCCAAAATTTATTGAAGGCAGGACACAATTTGAAGATATACGGTATTCTGCATCTAAAGTGAAAGTTTTAGTGCTGATCACTGCTAGCTTCACTGAGAAATTGGGTGTTGGTGTTAAACTGGGGGCGGTGCTGTCAGAGCAGACTCTTCTGAAAGGGGCTGTCTTACACTGTGATGTCAGATTGTGAGGACCCACTCGTTTTCATGGGTATGGGAGGGCCTGCAGTTGAGAGCGCAGTTTTTTAGAGGATTACTCAGAAAGGCGTGGACAGATCAAAATATCGCTTTGGGGATCTTTATAGTGAGGAAAGAACAGTATAACTCACTTAAAACTGCAAAAACTTGTTTTTTTCTTTGTATGGCCCATTTAAATAGGTTAGAATAGGGAAATTATAAACTTCTATTGGTATTTTATGTAATAAGAGTCACTTTTTATATAGCAAACATTTTGTTTTTCTGTATGAAAACTGTTTTGTTGATAATAATCTTTTGCTTGGGATGTGCTGAGCCAGCCAGTATTGAATAACTATGCAGAAACATGAAGCATCACACAGGGATGACTTCGGAAAATTGAAAAAAAAAAAAATAAATAAAAAAATAAGAATTTCAATTGAGAACCGCAATTTCCTTTCCTTTGCTGTTTGAATGCCAACTATTTACATGCATAAACACAACCTAATGGACTCAAGCAAAAAAGAATGACCTCCTCATACATTGTTTGTATGTAAAAAAAAAAAAAAAAAAAGTATCTTTTTTTTTCAGACACCTTAGCATTTATCAATTTATCATGGATAATATTGTTTTGGCCTTCGGCACTTTACCTGCTGAGAGTGAGCTACGTGTAGCCGGACAGTATAACATTATAGCACGCTCCTTGGGATTGACAGGTGTGCCAGTGCAACAGGCCTATGTGACTAGGGTGACTGGGGAGAGAATACATTAGCCCCCAGGCTGCTCTTCTCTCCTCCTGTTTACTCCATTACTCAACCACACAAAGCGGCATGCCAGACAAACAAGCAGCTTAAAGCATAACACAACTGTTGCACCTGTCAGTGCCAATATACAGTAGGCATCAAACACATTTGCACTCACACGTATAGGCTTGTGAGTCCTGCATGAAAATCCCACCAGTTAACTCTCTATCAAAGATACCGAATTCCCAAGCACACACACACACAAAAACCCACCAACACATTAACAATACACAATAGAGCAAAACGCTTTTGCATAGACAAGCTCAGCCATATTCGCAAAGCTTATCACACTTGAGTCCTTATCAGTAATTCAAGACGCATATCAGTTACTGGTGTTTCTGCTGCTTTCTGCATGCTGAGCGTCTGGGTGACAAAGTGACGGCAGAAGAACCATTATTTGCTGTCTATGGGCTGTGACAGATGACAGCACATCACAGGGCAAGCAATTAAACGATAATTATACACACATAGCCTCTCATAAAAAGTGCACTTTCCCAGTGTGTCAGTCTGAAAAGCTTTCGCACACTTCTGCAATCAAGGCGGATGCACATGTTCACGCAAACACACAGGTTCCACGCGTGCATGTGCACACACTGGCGCCCTTCTGGATGTCTTATTAGTTAGCTGTTTGAGACACAGACGGAGGGTACAGAATTGTTAACCAACGAATTTACAAAAACATGCTTATAATGTATTCATGAGCTGTCACGGCAGACAGAGCGAAAAAGAGTTACGGCGACATGTGTCCTCCAAAGCCAGACGGCGATGGAGAAAATTCATTTAATGCTGCCACTCAAGCAAGCGGTCAAGGCAATAAAACAGCGATATGACCCAATGAAAAGGTATTATTACCAGGGCTGAAAATGCCCCCTCCTCCTCACGGGTGTCATCATGGGTAGAGCCAGATCAGACGTCACATGGGGCAAACAGGCCAGACAGTTTGTCTTACATAAAGCCATCAGAAATAGAGGCAGAGCCACCAGTTGCTGCCCATCCCCACCTCTGGAGGCGACTTCTGCCCCTTGCCTGCCTGTTGCCCTGGTGACACTCCCTCACTTACATTCATCCATCACAGCTGACAGGTGTCAGGCGCAGCTAGAGATGGGTTTTTGAAATGAAAAGTTGGTGAAGGCAATCTTACCAAGTACACAGTTTTAGGGGGACTAAGAGAGGAGAAACTCTCTTATAATGCCACCATGATGTGCGAAGACAGTCCTAATCAGCACATGGCACCTTGTTTATGTTGGCAATTTGCTGTTTCCCTGCTGTGATGAAAACGTTCCCATGTCAGAGGCTGGTTCGCAGTTGTTGGATTGTCAGTCTCAGAGGAGGAAAGCAGAGATGCCCACTATAGCAACAGACTACACACAGCCATGCAACTGTGAAGTTTTTATCGCGTCAAACTTCTTCACGGATAGTTTTGCAACTAAGTCTTGGTTGGTATGTCAATGCGCAAAATCTTCAACTTCCTGCTTTACAACTTTATCGAACAAATCCATTTGTATTATTGCTTAGATATGTTCCACATAAATACCTAGCAAGTTAAGTCACTTCTGGTTCACCGCTTCATTAGAAGCCATGCATCATTTGGTGTGTGTGTGTACTTCTCTTTTGTGTGCATGTTTGCATATGTCTGTTCACACAGATGCCTGGGGCAGGTGATACAGCCTGGGGCACAGCAGCATAAACACAGCTCACACAGCAGCCAATCAGCCAGCTCTATCAAATGTTATCTGTGGAGGGAATGCAAAATCCATACTCAATAGAGATTCATGGACCACGCAACAATCAAACTTGGTTGGCCATTGGCAGCATTCATGATGACTATTGATCAGCCAACGATTTCTGGCTCTAGACAGATGTGATTAGATGACTTAGGGCTGAAAAGTGCCACTTCCAGTTTGGAGGATGAGCTCATTTTCAACTGATACCATAATGCTCTGTATTTTACCTGCTGTCTTTACAATCATCCACTCTGCTCCACTCCCTCCAATAGTTCAGAGGGGATCAAATTATTTATAGTGCCTAGTAGGGTGGCACTATGCCCAGACAGCGCATAATATGCAGTATATCTGTTTCATTTGATTCAGAGAGAGATGCGTGACTCTAGTGTGGCAGTGGCATTGTGAGTGTGGCTCTTTTCCCAGATACTGTGTCCCTTATTAGGATTCTCCCTTCACATGCCCATAAATGAGACTCAACTTGTAAGGCTGTAGCTATAATTTTTCAGTACATCTGAAGTCTTAAGCAACAGTTGATGAGACATTATACATAATAAATCAAAAGAGGCTTAGATTTATCTCCACGCCCCTCTCTATTGGACCAGCTGCAGTTTCTAAATCAGTCAAATCTGAACGGGCTACAAAATGAATTGGCAGGCTGCTCCTGTGATGAGTGGAAAAATGGAGAGTAAATCTAAATTCCTATAAAAAAAGAAAAACAAATAAAGCTCTGACAAAAAAAAAAAAAAAATCCACAATGTGTTATGCAAAAAACCAACTCTAAATATAGAACATCCATAGAAAATGAACACAAGCAGTTGATATACAAGTGTGCGAATGCAGTTACATCAACTTCAAAAGAGAGAAAATATCAGGACTTTAGTGTTTTGAGAAAAACTTTCAGCCACTTGTACTAATTAAAAAGCATAACTAAGTTTTGATTCAGATCTAAAGGCTCTTAAGTATTTTAAAACGGTAAAAAATGAAAGAAAACTGTAACGATGAAGCTAAAGAAATGTACTAAATAAAGACAAAAATAATAGTGGGATGAGCATCAGGCAGGAAGAAAAGAGGTAGAAAGAAAGATGGATAAAGTGTTCTCAGGCATGCTTTCGCACATGCCAGAGGAAACTCATGCACATGCTCATGCACGTCTGTCTCCATGACTGAAGACACAGTGTCTGTTGATGCTAATGCTAGCCAGCTGGGCTCTGGGCCAAAGGCATTAAGTGGAATCGAATTCCACCAAACTAGCTTTAATCAGCAGGTTTTTAAGGTTAGAATTACTCTCCCTCTCCTCCAGCCTGCTGGCCAAGGTTAAAGCAGACACAGACAGGGGCTGGGCTCAGCTAATGGGATAGAGGGTTGGCACAGCCCCTACGGCGTGCCACCGAACCCAAACACACAAAAGCCGAAATACATGAAGGTGAAACAATCTCGCTGTACTTTTACAGCAATCCTGCATGTAAAACTACAATGAAATCTCTGAAAAATACCTTCAAGAAACTAACAAAATGATTTTGGAAACACATACGGCGGCAGAATTAATATTTAACATTATCAACCATTTAACTCTCTAAACTGTAAACATCCCAATTATTTGTGCATCTCTATTGATGAAATTCCAATAAATGTTGATGATTAAGTGGAGCAAAGAGGAAAGAAAAAGAAACCTTGACTAGTTTTTTCTACTGCGTGGCCATGTTTTCTAACTGTGTTATTGAATAAAACCAGTGCTCTTAAAATAAGCCAAAACGAGGAAGAATACTGAAATCCTTTAACCCAAAAAGAGAGGTGAAAGAGTTTCTGTAGATGAGTGAATGTGTCAGGCTGCTTTTTTCTTATGCTTCACAGTGTCGAGGTCTCGCCTTGACCTCAGCCTACTGCAGCAGTCAACACACTGATGCCCGTCAACAAAAGAGAGCTCAGTAAACCTTGCAGCGCTTCTGTCAGCCTCTCGAAAGTCAAACTGTGTTTCTATAGTGCCCACACTGTGAGAAAAGGCCTACACAAACAATGGTTAAAGAATGTTCCTTTTCTTTTTCTGCGTCTGGTTTCATCTCTCCTCGATTGGTATTTCTCAGCACGGATGAATGAGCCTCTAAAGTGGGCCTGGCAGCGAAAAACATGTTCATGAAATGCTTTAAGAGTTACACTTTTTAAAGGGCATCTTAATAAATCTAAGTAAGACTGTTGCTTCATTTTGGGAGGTGGGACAAAGTTTAAAGCTTAGGTCAGTCGGCATGACCCTGAGTCATGACATTGTTCATGCTGCTGTGGCCTAGATTGCTTGAGTTTGTTCCAGAATGCAATATGCATATTTTCTAGCTGTGCCCTTTCCTTTCTCTTCCTTTTTAATAATCCATAAATGCTTGTTATTATTGAAATTACCAACTCTATTTTGTCTAATCACAGATGTTCAAGTATTTATGTTTGTTTTCCCTGTCCTCTCTGACCCCGACTGGTCATGGCAGATGGTCGGCCTTACTGAGTCAAATTCTGCTAGAGGTTTGCTCCTGGTAGAGAGAGGTTATTGCCCTTATTGGAATAATTGGGACCAAATTGGATGATGAAAAACTAAAACAATTTAACTTCCGTTTGAAGTTATTTTTTGGATAGCTCTTTCAAATAACCTTGGTTGTGAAAAGGTTCTTACTTCAATATAACCTCTGAGCTGACCTATGGTTGCCTGTCTAGGACAGATGTGCAAAAAGACTAATGAGTGTCTGTTTGCATTACAAGATAGGCACTGTTGAATATGAAAGGTACTTTATTCTATTAAAAGCTGAGTAATGGGCACAGCGAGGAGGTTATGAAGATACAGCGGGGCTGGAGGTCAGATTTTTTAGCTGTCATTTTTGTAAAACAGCTGAGTCTGGGAAGACGTTGCTGTGTTTGATCTCTTCATTGCTCTAAGTGGAATCCAAATGCATGTGCTGGAGTGTGGCCAGAGCGATGTCAGCCTCAAACATCCATTCATGTTCTACTAGGAAAAACAAGTAAAAAAGGTGGAGCCGCGGTACAATATAAGATCAACAAAGGGAATGCTTGTTCTCGTTTTAATGACAACTTTGCATCAGAACATCAGTGAGACGGATGCTGCTTATTAAACATCAACGGTGATGTGGGAGTCCGTCTGACCGCATATTAACCTTCCAGCTGAGGTAAGGATAAAAGTGGCACTGTTTAGGGAAGGGGAACACGTCCTTTGCATTAATGAGAGCAAACACCTCTCCCCTAAAACACACACTCCCCTCAGACTTGCTAAAGATGACATCACAGGGAAGCCTATTTCACTATTATAGGAAGAGGTGTTGCTTAATTGTAAAAATCCAAATATTTAATGCTGCACAGCTCAGTTGGGGCTGATTAGCGGATGCTCATGCCCTCTCCCCTTGCCTTGATCTATGGACACTCAAAATTTCTAATACCTTCTGTGTAAGCAAGGAGGAGCTGAGAAGGACCGTAAATCATGACAGGACCTACTGAGTGCAGGGGGGAGGAAGAAAAAAGACAAATGCAGAGAGAAAACAGAGAGTGAGTTACAGAGAAAAATATTCAGCTTGTATGGAAACATGAAGGGAGAGGGGAAGGAGGTGAAGGGAGAGGCAGCGGTGCACAAACAGAGGCGTGAGGAGCACACATCAAGGAGACATGAAAGAGTTAGGGAGGAAAGAAGAAAGGAGGGGAGAGGAGATATGATTACCAAGGAAACAGCAAGAAAAATAAAAAACCTGCTGGGGAGAAAGAGGCAGAGTGTGTGGAGTAGACAAAAAAGAAGGAAGAGCATGGGAGAAAGAAAGCGAGTGGGAGGACATAGAGACACAGAGAGGGAGACAGAAAAAGGAGAGAATAGAATGAATGCTAACAGGGAGCCCAAACCTAGTACTGAGGCTTTATCCTTCACAGGCGGAGGAGCAACAATCGCAAACACATTTTCTCTCGCCCTGGCCCTAAGAGAGATAAAAAAGCAATTTGTATTCTATTCCTATTCAGCGTCGCTTGGCCTGTTTCTCTGCCTGCATATTTGTAAACACAGCTTTGTCAGAGCAGCTTAATCTTCTCAACACAAACACAGACTACAGGAAGGAGGGGCGAGGAAGGTTGAGTAGAGAAGAACGGTGATTGGAGGTGAGGGTGGGGATGGGTGTAGGGTGGTGGACGATGAGAACCAAAGAGAGACGAAGGGTGAAAAGGGTAAGAGGGTGAGGCGACTGAAGCATCTTAAAAGAAAACAGGGCAAAAGGATCAGACTTCGTTAATGTTTCTTCTGCCTCCAGTGTCCCTATGTCACACACATGCTGTCACCATGGTCCCCGCGGGCCTAAACTCCAAAAGGTTTGACGTTTGACAGAATCCAAAGAGCACGCTTCATATCAGCTCTGAGTTTATGTCGTGGATGTGACAGATGGACGAGGAGGCTGCTCGTGCATCTCTTACTGCCATCATTTTTTAATTTAGTGCTTACCCTGCACATTCACCCTGACATTGAGCTTCCAGGCATGGACTTCCAGGTTTCAGAGGAACCGAAGTGCACATTCAGTCAGTAGTGGCCAAATAACACAGTCACGTGAAAGGACACACACACACATCCCTGCAACCCGGCCTACACTGAAGCAGAGGAACTGAAAGTCGCAGAATGAGAGGGGGACTTGGAAGTGGCGATTGTCTGGGTGCACATTCGCTCACAGAGGCGTGAAATTAGGCAGAGCGACACCTGCCAATACTCATCGCATTAAAGTGCGCTAGGTTCACCCACTCTCTGGCCTTCCGAATCGCTCTGTAAACTCGCTCTCATTCTCCCTTGTTCGGTTCCAGCATACTTTGAGACCGCTTCATTATGACCCACTGTACCCAATTAAAATCGGATAGCTGCAGCTTTCACCCCAAATGCTACATTGCAGAGAAGATGGTTCTCCATTTGACAACATGGCAACAATCCGTACCAGATTTTATGCTCTTTTTTTTCATTTTTTTTATTCACACTGTCCCAGCAGAACCAAAACAATTGATTAGGAGGATCCTCATACAGCAACAGCAACAAGATTGGTTCTGAAGGTTAAGTGAAACAGTGGGTTGAAATCCACTATGTAGACTTCAACTATGCCAACAGAATCAGTCGTGGAGCATGTGAGGGCTGCTGTGGATATCGCTCTTGCCTCGCAGCGAGAAGGTCCTGGTTCAAAACCCACTTCCTGTGTAAATTTTGCATGTTCTCCTCATGCATTTTTGGTTTTTCTCTGGGCATAGGTTGTTTGATGTCTCTAAATTGCCCCTTGGTGTGAAAGTGAGAGTGTGACCTGTTCTGGGTCTATCTCACCTTCGCCCAGCAGATTCGGAAGATGGATAGATAAATGGATGGATTGTCAGATGCATTTGGTTTTGACACAATCGTTGCCAAGGTGCAAAGTTAACTTTAATCCTTGTTTTCTGCTGTTGAGCCAAGACAACCTTGTCTTTGTGCAATATTTATAAGTCAGTGTTCTAACTTAGCATGTTAAAAAAAAAAAAAAACCTACAAGTTTGTCAGTACTTATATGTACTTGCGACTTTCTGTGTGTGCCAAGAGCCCTGCAGAAAGAGACACAGACAAGAGACAGATTTGGAGAGACAGGGATTGCCACAAACAGACTGAGAAACATGCAAAGAAAGACAGGGAGAGAAGCAGACACGCAGCAGGCAGATGGGAAAGCCTGAGAGCCCCCAGGCAGCCTTGAGTTAAAGATGGTGGGGAACAGAACTGAAGGAGGCCATATTATGTGCAGATCACAGTTGGGGGAGGAGGTTGGTTAAGGGAGTAAGGCAGGAAGACAAGAGAAAAGGAGTAAGAGGGAGTGAGGGAGAAGGAAACATCAGCCACTGAGCCAAAATGAGAGAAAGGAAAGCAAATGAAAAGTGACACTTTAATTCAGGGGGCTTCTTCTGCCTGAGTTATTATGAGATGTTTGTAAGCTGGCTTGTTCATGCATCTCCTGGCCTTGTGCCTGGCTCCCTCTCACTGAGGAGACCTGTGGCGTTAACCTGGCTTTATCTGAGCTGCACAGCAGGGGACAGTGCTCTGCCACCATCCTCTGCTTTGATCCTCCCACTTTCACCCAGCCTCCCTCCTTTATTCGCTTCTCCACCTTCACTTATATGTACAATGGCTTTGTACTGGGGCTCCTCTGATATAACTAAAGTCATCCATGCTCTTGTCACTCTTAATTAACTGCAATTACTCTAATCTGGGAGGCAAAGGTTAACTTTGACTTCAAAGAAACACTCCTGTACACAGCAGAGCACCAGTCCCACATATGAAGAAACCCACTGAATGGAATGCTAACAAGTGTCTGAAACAAAATAACAACATCCGCAAAAAGATTGAAGATAAGAAAAGAACTTGGGCCAAATTGCTATTCCAGTAGGAGCCAGACCAAGTTTGTGATTGCAACCACACACAAAAAGAAGACTATAGGGGTTTTCGAAGAATTGGGAAAAGAGCTACAAACCAGACAGGAAAAGGAGACAGGCAGATAAAGAAGACAGACAAATAGAGGAAGGGAATTACAGGGGGGGCACATGCAGTCATAAGTCGTGTTTCCATTAACTCTGAAATTTCGAAAAACGGAATTTCGATATTAAATTATCCTAATGGAAACACCACAATTTCGAAAAAACTCGCCTTTTTCGAAATAAAGTTTTTGCGCTTAGAGGAGGTGGTATTTGGGCCGTATCGAAACAGTAGTTTTTCGAAAAACTGTAATGGAAACACTTTTTTTCGAAACAAACGAGTCACGTGACCATTAACCGGATATGGCGTTTCGGACAGGAAGCAGGAAAAGCTGGTCAAATGCGCTTTTTCACAGCAACTGGCTGCCATGGGCACCGCACAGCGGGAGCCACGAGAGGCCCCACAGCACCGCACAGCTCATCAAAAGTTGAGCGTGTCATGCGAAAATGCTGAATCCACAGCTCTTCGGTGAATTCTTCAACCACGATTTAACAAAACTGTTTGACTCTACGTCGCTCCCACGTTTAAGGAGCCTGCCGCTCCAAGGCTCGGATCAGACGTAGACGTCTTCTCTGATGGGAAGGATGAGAGCTAGCTCCGTGGCAGAAATGTGAATGAATCTACTGCACATGAAAATAGTGTTTATATCCGTCGTCATGTTTTTTTAATGACTTATCGCGGGAATTACTTCGAGTTTTTCGCATAATCATGGTTTAATGGAAACGCTGTTTTTTCGAAACAGTGTTTTATCGAAATTCTAGAAATTTCGAAAAAGTTTTGCGCAAAAGTGTAATGGAAACGCAGCTATAGGCGTCTCAGACAGGTACAACCTGGCAGCCAAAGCAGACAAAGATGGGTGAGAGGGGGGGTGAGTGTCTGAATGTAGGAAAGTCAATCAGGCAGAGAGATGTTCGCTCACTTATACGTACAGTACAAATGCATGTACAGCATGACAGACAAGAACATGAATAGAAGCACCGTACGAATAAGGAATATGATAGGAAATGTAGCAGAGGATCAGGGATGGAAGAAAAAATATCCTGGAGCAAAGTTACTGTGAGCATGAAAGAGAGGAAGGGACAGAGAGGGTGGTGAAGGTAGTCAGCTGGAGTGCCGACAGGTCTCCAGAGGTTGGAATATATAGGACTCTTTCAATCTCTCAACAGCAACTCCAGCCTTCCCTTTTCATATCCTTCCACAGTCTGAGGACGGAGAGATACCTCCGTCCTTCGGAGCCAAATCGGCATTCAAGATGATTTAATGCACATATTTTCTGACATTAAACCCCCAAATCTGGATGGTTATTTGTGAGTGTATGTGCTCCCCATCCCCATTTTCTTTTGAAACCTCAAGGTTACAAACAGTGAAGGATGGATCTAAAATGCCAACGTCAAACACATTTCTGTGTTTGTCTTGTAATGTTTCCCCTCTCCCTGAGATCTCCCTGAGAGGTTTGAGACCAATGCTTGATTTATCTGCTGCATGCACCATTAATCCTGCGACCATGCATGCCTCTGCTGAATAATTGATCTCTGCGCTACTGTAACTAAATCAGTCAAAAGACTGACATTCTACCTCCCTCTCTATGCCTTTACTTCCTTTTTGTTTCCCTGTAAACCTTCCAGTACCTTCATAAAACTCACATTGTTATAAAGATCAAGAGCGGCTTGCCTTCTTCCAGGTTTACAGTCAGCAAAGATGTTATAGTAGATGTTATAATTAGTGAAAATGATAAGACTGAAAGAAAGACTTTCTCTCCAAAGGAAGGATGAGCTACAACTAAATAACATAAACCATAACATCTTCATGCCAATAAAAATGACATCATTTTTACTCTGAGGTCTGCCAAAGAAGGCAGGTATATAAACAAAAATGAATGACCTCCTAAGGTAGAGGTGTCAAACTCAATCGCACAAGGGGCCAAAATCCAAAACACACTTTAGGTCACGAGCCGAACAGGATAAACATTTATTGAACACTCTAAAACTAAATTTTGAAAACTTTAAAATTGTAACTTTTTAATATCATTATTAACTAGATATGTAGCATTACCTGTGATAATGCTAGTGTGAATGCTGTAAGCTGAATATGACCACTGAAGATGCTAGTGCTGATAGCTAAAGGTGCTGAAATTGATAGCTGAAATAACTAGCTAATACATAAAAACACTGAAGCTGATAGCCAGCTAAAATATTAGCCGAATGCCAGATTAACTTAAAAAAAAACACAGATTAGCTAAAACAGCTAGCATGTAGCTGAAAAAAATAGCTCAACTTCACAAAGCCTAAAAAACTGAAAAAGCTTAAATTAGCCAAAACAGCTAGCATGTAAATATTAGCCTAACCCCAAAACAGTCTAAACAACTAAATTAAAAGCTAAATTAGCCAAAACAGCTAGCATGTAGCTGAAATATTAGCTAAACTCCAAATTAACCTAAAAAAAAATTAGTAAGTGATAATATAGTCCTAGCTAGAAGAATGACAATTTTTAAAACTTTAAAACGGTACCTTTTCAACATAACTATAAATAATAAAAATGCAGGAATATTATTCTAGAAGAAATAACCTTAAACCATTTCAATATTTTATTATCCATAAAATATATATTTTGTTAAAATTATACAAGTTAGAAATAAACGCAAGATAACATCGGGCCGCCAAGAACAATAAAATAAAACGATCTGGAGGGCCGGAGATAATTACCTTGCGGGCCGGATCCGGCCCCCGGGCCTTGACTTTGACACGTGTACTGAGGCAATCAGCTTTAAGTTCTACATCTGGACCCTGACTAGAAAAACTAAGCAGCCCATAGTAAAAGGGCAACAATGACCCTTCATATCCACATCCCCCTCCCTCTCTTCACTTTTTCTGTCTGTCTGTTTGACTTCTTTTTGCATAATACATTTAAAGTAATAAGTACAGTATCTCCTTGAATGCCACACTACTATAAATCAGGGAAAAACAGACCTGTCATCTCAGTAAACAATGGAGCAGTTATCATTAAAAACAAAAAAAAGGCTTGGAGGAAGCCAGATATGCATACAAATAAGGGTGGGACCAGTCTCCTTGGGTTGCCCTCGGTTTCTACATATGCATATACAGCATATTAACAAAAGTATTGGCTAGCCCATCCAAATGATCAGAATCAGGTCTCCTAATTATTGTCCTGGCCACAGGTGTATGAAATGAAACACTCAGGCATGCAGACTGTTTTTACAAACAATTGTGAAAGAATGGGACGCTCTCAGGAGCGTGTGTGGAACTGTCATTGGATGCCAGCTGTTCAACAAATCCAGTCCTGAAATGTCCTAAATATTCCACAGTCAACTGTCAGCTCTGTCAGAACAAAACGGAAGAGTTTGGGAACAACAGCAACTCAGTCACCAAGTGGTAGGCCACCTAAACTGACAGAGAGGGGTCAGCGGAGGCCAAAAAGGTCGCTGACTTTCTGCAGTAATTTGCTACAGAGCTCCAAACGCCATGTGACCTCCAGATTAGCCCAAGTACAGTACACGGAGAGCTTCATGGAATGGGTTTCCATTGCCGAACAGCTGCATCCAAGTGCAATGCAAAGCGTTGCAGTGGTGTAAAACACGGCGCCACTGGACTCTAGAGCAGTGGAGATGCCGTCTCTGGTGGAATGAGTCACGCTTTTCCATCTGGAAATCTGATGGACGAGTCTGGGTTTGGAGGTTGCCAGGAGAACGGTACATCTTGGACTGCAGTGTGCCGAGGTCCATAAAGCAAGGTCCATAAAGACATGGGGGACAGAGTCTGGAGTGGATAAATCTGACTGGTCTGCACAGAGTCCTGACCTGAACCACACAGAACCCCTTTGGGATTAATTAGAGTAGAGACTGGGAGTCAGGCCTTCTCCACCAACATGGGGGTGACCTGACCAATGCACTTTTGGAAGAATGGTCAAAAATCCTATAATACTTTTGGTAGTATAGTGTATGTATCCACTTATACATATGCAGACACAGAAAATGTGAACAACAAGAAATGTATTTCAATAGTTTTTTTAATTGAAATCTCATTTTTTTGTTAAAGGAAAAATTCCACAGAGCAATTGTAAAACTAGATATCCTCTATATCACAGAAAACCCATTAAAAGAGTTATTTTATCACAACCCTGAACTCTGAGTGTAAGAATGTGTTGTGTCCTTGTCCTGAAATGTAAGCAGTTATGCAGAGGGTGTGCACCTCGAAGATACAAAACATGTTTATTTCTCTAGACCTTGTACTGGGAATCAAGGCTTCAAAATAACAGTTTGATTATGACATTTACACTGTATAATGACATCTCATGACAAACAGCGTACGATCACAGAGTAATTCAATCATAACATGTTGGTGCAACTGACATTAGTAAGATTTAGGTCAGTGCTTGGAAAATGAGCTCTGGATTTCGATTGCGGAGACGACATTGTTCAATGTCACAACAGGGCAATGAAAATTTAAGATCATTTGTTATGTAGAGCTATCAATGTTTATGACAGCCAATACATCGCCAAGTAAGCTGTATGTCAACCTTTATGTTGGCTTTATGAAACATGGATCACATGAAATGTCATGGAATGTCACCTATGTGTTTGCAGATATGAAACTCATGAAGAAATCAGTCCTTAACAAGCATTTGCTGAGTCGAGACCTTCATGTTAATCAGGTGTCTATATCACACGCATGCTGGCTACTTATTTGAAAAGCGGCATATACATCTTCTCCGGCAGAGCTCTTCAGAGACCTCCGGAGAGAAAGTTCTTGGAGATACTTCAACCTGTTCAGCTTCAGTGTGAGTGGGCTAAAACTTCATTGCCTCTTTGATATACTATTGTTACAGTCACAAAAACAACTGCCAATGCGTAGTGGGGAGGGATCGGCAGAACGGGCAACATGGGGACATGGGGGCAGGGAGGTGGCTGGAGGGTCGCAGTCAGAAATCGGTTAAACATCAGACGATTTTGGTGACCCTAGAGACCCTCCTATCAGTCAATTACTGCGCTGTTGCTTTCCTGTCAACCGCACGACCTCCAAATTTGCCAACGTGACCACTGACCGATGTTAAAAAAAAATGTCCGGTTGCCGTTTAGTTTTATCTTTTTCTTAAAATGCGTGTAAAAATGTGACGATTACAAATGCCGCAACGCAATCAGCCGCCAATTTTGTTGAATAACTTGAATTTAGGTCACAGCAATTTGGGATATGCGACTGTAGCCTAAACCGACCTGATTTCAATTCATAGTCCTATATTATTTTCAATTCACATTTCAATGAAAAGTAGATGAATTAGTCAAATTTTCCTTCTTTTATAGATTTTATTCCTAAAAAACTGTTGTTTAATATCTGGTAACTTAAACTACACAAAGGTGGAACTTATACCTTCTCACTGTAAACCAAAAAAAAAAAAATTCTGCCCTGGAATAATAAAAAAATATTGTATAATTTTGCTTTTTTACAATTTTTTTTTTACATCCTTCACCTTTCAAAGGTGAGTGCTGGAAATTCAGAAAGAGGTGAGATGTGTGCGGAAGACGCTTACTGACATAGCTTAACATTTTCACAGCTGCAGATTTCATGATCCAGCAATTCATCGCCGCCTCTAGCTGATGAAGGCAGCAATAAACTGGGATTCCAGAAGTTTTACCAAAGAATTTTTCAGCTAGCGGTTAAAACAACCCTTTAGCTTCAAGAAAAGTAGGTGTTTCCCTTAATGAAATTTGTCGAGAATGGAGATGCTCACATCTGTGTACACTGTACCTGCAAACAAGCCTCCAGCACTGTTGTCCTATAATGTTATAGACTTCTGTGAGGCCCCTGAAGAGCTGCAGCTGCACTTTCTAAAGTGGGTAGAATTACAGCATTACAGAAACTGTAAACTTGTGGGGAGACGAGAAATAATTTGAGCCACCTTTAAGTCTATAAACAGCTGCCTTCTGTAAGGAAAGCAGAGATGGCTTTTATCAACACACACGCACACAAACTCTTAATTAAAGTTCCTCTTCCATCATGCTTGAGCTGTGTTGCCTGCCTTTACGCTGTGATAAATTCATTCTTCCTGCCAGGCAGAGTCACTTGAGCTTCAGTATGTGTGTCAGGCTCTGTGCGCAGCTGCCATCCTTCACACACATCGGGTGACAGAGGGGTCTTGCATGTGGTCTGGGAGAAACTGAGATCTGACATGTTCCAAAAGCTCCACCCACTGTCAACCCACCGCAACCTCTTCCCCATAAAACCCCAGTGCTCCTGCCCTGTCTCGTTATGTGGGCAAGATGTTTGTGGGTCTCTCTGTGCCATCATGTCGCTCTGTCAGCTAACATAATGCCTCCCAGTGGGCGCCGAGCTCTTGCAACACACAGTTTGGCTCTGTTTGAAATGTTTGCGTGTCAGTACCGTCTTCTAATCCGAAGAATTTATTTCCTCGACTGGTGGATTTGTTTTACAAAGCCAAAATATGGGAGAAGGAAAAAAGGGGGCTATTTCAGTCTAGAGGGTGTCCACACTAAAGCCTGACTCAAATGTCACTCAATTTCCAACCGACTGGTGTAAATACAATACCTGGATTTGTCTATGTGTCTTTTCAATTTGTGCCCAATGCACAGGGTAAAATTTAATTTAGTAAGGATATTTACACAACCAGATCACAATGGGGCATTGGGGAGTGCTGGTGAAAGCTGCCTTCCAGCCGGCAGATTAATAAAAAGTCAGTGCAAAGATGTGCGAGATGACAAACAGTGAGAACTAAAAACACACAAAAAAGAGCAAAACAATCAGCTTGTTGAAAAGGCTTAAATGACATTTAATATATTTACTGGCAAACATAAACATAAATTGACAATGGGAGGCTGGGAGGAGTGAATACAATATCTGCGATTGCTATTACTGGCATAAGCAATGACAGCATGCACTAGATTGGAGTGGTATATTGAATTTCATGTTCTTTGAAATGAAGTCTGAAATGTGAGATTTGTCTTTTGCCTCTGAATAGCTCTCCGCACCCCACACCCCCGTCCCCACCCAATTCTCTCTCATTTGGAGACTGGCACATTCAGTTAACTAATGCGCGGTATATGGCGATGCAACACTATTACCCCATTCTCCCAGCTGCCTGTCGAACGGGTTGCAACATCAGATGCGATTTGGGGATGCTTTCGTCTTCTTTCGGTTTCACATCAGAAACGTACCTGCTGGGAGGATTTTCTCTCTCTGAGTTCCTCCTCTCTCCAGTTGAAATGCTATTCATCTCATTACAGTTGATTGGGATCCTCATTACATTAGAAGGTGCACACGAGCATGTGTGTTTTCATGCATGTAAGTAAAGACGAGAGATAATGAGCACAGAGAAAGCGAATGGGAGCGAGAGGGAGAGCAGAGAGGGAGAGGATGAAGGAGGGAAGAGTATGTTAATGAGTGTGATATGTGTTGAGGTCGCAGTGTTTGTTCTGTAATAGTGCGTTGCCGCAGAGCACTGCCACCTCAGGTGGGTGATTAGCAGTAATTATATAATTACACCAAATGTGATAATAAACAGCGCGGAGGGAATCGGCTTCATCTTTGCTAAACTTCACGTTTAACGTCATACATTCACATATATGAATAATTTGATGCATATTTCCTTATGTGCAAACAGAAAGACAAACAAACACATTATGAAATATGCATATTTGAGCACAGCAACACGGGGAGCGATAGACAAACCCATTCACAGCCAGATAATCCTAACCTGATACAAAAAGTAATGGAACACTCACACTTGTCCTCGACTCGCACCTGTGAGTAAAAACCGATTTGCTCTGTGACACACAGTAACGGCCAATAAAACAAGTGCTGACTCGCTCCCAGAGGCAGCCGAGGGGAGCGGGGGGACAAATGAACACAAACTGGGAGTAAAAAGCTGCTCTCAGGAGGATTTTGCTTTTTGTGTAGTCCTCATGCTCCTTCCTGCTTTAGCGAAAAACACTATCTGAAAGAGCCTGCAATTGTCCATCTCATCGCCGGGCCAGCTGAAAGAAGGCGAAAATGTCTGGGAAAAGAAAAACGAGAGATAGGTGGCCGGCTGATACATCCCTTGGTTCTATTTGAGGGCATGTGAAATGGCCTTTTTTTATCCTTTGCTCCACTTAGAGTAAAAGCTCAATGTGTATGTGTGCTCATGAACGCAAGTGAGAAAGCCTGTGACCTTCAGCGGAATTATATGGTTTTACTTCCATGTAGGCAAAGGCTACAAACAGTCATGAAAGAGCCCAGGAAGCACACAGTAACAGTGGGAATCGAAAAATTGCAGAAAGTTTGAAGGAAAGAAAAAGGAAATGTCTGTGTCTGCAGAAAAAAAAAATAGAGAATAGACTGAGAAAACAGCATGAGGTGGAAGCCTTGAATAATTACTGCTAATAAAGCCTAATGGAATTCATGGCTCATGTCAGGTGTAGGATGATCTGATTACCACTGGGTGGCAGAGGAAAATTGGGAGCTGATATGTTAATCCCAGCATCCTTTTTGGTCGATAATTTGGTGAGAAATGTGTGCATCCTCACAATTTGAGAATCGTATAAGAAAGTTAAACTTTACACAGCAAGCACACGAGTTTAATGTAATTATCATTCATAGTTTCAGTGTGTATAAATTTCAACAGCGGCCTGCAAAACTCTACAGTGTGACTATTAGATTTTATATTGGATTTTCTTTTTTTTATCTTATTATTACCAGGTGTGCGTGGCTTACATTTCGAGCATGAGAGCCCCTCGCTGTGACCTGCAGTTTTCCTGCTTCAGAGCATTGACCTTGTAAAAGTCTGCGCCATAGATTGTGCTCGTACGTTCGTGTAGGGCAACACCATATGCGCTCACATGCATGCTGGTTGAACTTTTCAACCGGCTCCTTCCCCAGACTTCCTGCTGATGACTGTTCACCTTGGCAGAATTTCAAAGTCTGTGAGCACAAAGTTCACAGCAAAACTTTTCAGTCCATTGTTTATCTGATTGAGGACAATAAATTGTTAGAAAAGTGAGTGATGGGTAGCTGGAGAGGCATTTGTTGACCTCGTGTTTACAGATTTGTAATTATGGAGACATGAGCTGAAGCTTCTTGCTTGAAACAACCCAGTTCTCATGTGTGCAAAGCCATCCCCCAGCGAGCCTAAACTGTGCTATTTGCTGCTCTCATTTGGTTTTGACTTGGCTCTTACTGGAAAACAGTTTCAGCACAGCGAGTGAAAAAAAAAAAAAAAAAAAAAAGGAGTGAGCGTCATTAGGCTGGTTGGAGATGCCTTTTTCAGCCTGCCCTCTATCTTTCCAAAGCACCTGCTCCATCCCCAGATGAGATCAGGTAGGTGGGGCAGTGGAGGGCAAAGGAAGGGTGCCGCACAGTCTTGCTTGTAGCAGGAAGAGGGTGCAGACGAGAGATGGGAGGGAAGAGAGCTGTGCGCAGAAGATATCAGCCCATGCCTCAAACCAGGCTCCAGGCACCTGTTATCGTGGTTTGATTTTTTTTTTGCTACGCTGCTCAACATACTCAGCTCATTGTAATGGCTCTTGGGTGAGAACACAGACGTGGCAACTGCAAGTCAAAAGGATTAGCCACATAAAGAGCAAAAGATGTTTACTTTCAAGGAGTGGGCTTTCTGCACATTTATCAAAATGAGCTTCCGAGGCAACAAGGAAATAATATTCCCCGAAGAAAAATTCACTTCCACATTAAAAAAGGTGCCCGCTGTGTAAACAAATGGAAAAAAAAAACATTGAGATACCACATGTAAAGTCATTACCTCCCAAATGTGAAAAGCCTTGTTCAATAAATCACAACATTTTGAACACCACTAACAACATGAAACTACAACAACATCCTTTTCTCACCAGATATGGCCACTTTCAAGCATTTACAGATCCAGGACCATTTTTCACCACTTCCAGCCAGATGAAACACCCGTATGAATCATTATGTTTATATAATAGCATATTGACCTTGTGTTGTAGGAGATAAAATACACATCCTTCCAGGGAGCAATATTAGACAGCAGTTTTCTTCATTTTACTCTGCACAAAAGACCAATAATACATGCTGAGTAATGACATCATTTAACACAACTAGAGCAAAGCTTGCTCAAATCTCAACTTACATATGTGCTTCACATCAATTTAGCTCCAAAGCAACACCTGAAGTCCCACTATGACCAGTGAGTGCCTTCGTTCTCTCTGTGTGAGGCCTTTATATAGTTCCACAAAGTTTGTAAAAAGGCTTTTACTGCTGGCCAATGTGAGGCCTTGTTGGGTTTTTACAGAGCATCATTTGTGCTTGTGGTGTGAGGGTGAGATAACATATTGGACGTTTATTAGACCTGGAGTCAATGCTCAGGCGAGAGAGCAGCTATAAAACTGCCCTCCATGGCTGGCCGGTGGAGGCAGGCAACTCGGCCACAAGCCTAGTCAGGCCAGATGCCACTGAGCTGCTCGCAGCCCGACTGCCCCCCAATGTCCATCATCACCAGGTTGTGCTAAAAATGTCTAAGAGGGATGGACACAATGGAGCAATTCTTTTGTTTTCCTGCAGCACAGTATGCAATGTGCACCAATAAGCAATAAAAACAGATTGATTATAGCATTTAATCCACAAACTGAGCATTTTTGTCATGTATTTGCAGGTACTCTTCTTTATGGCGTTCAGCACCTCTGTTACTCTGGGCTCGGTGGTCCTGTGCGGTCAGGGAAGGGACGACTGCGAGATCCAGATCCAGCAACTTCCCATCAAAAGATTTACCATCTCTGGCAGAGCAGGCCGAGCTGGGTAGAACTCTGGGAACCAACCGGTATTTATTTTGGGCTTCTTCAATCTCTAAAGCGGAAACTGAACACTGACCAGAAGCCCTTTAGAGACCCCTGCGGCAGCATTAGAGAGGAGCCCGGCGCAAACTCGCGCAAACACAATCATGCACACATGTCACGCTGAGACCTGGGGAGTGTGGTGAAATGCACAGCGCTTATAGGACCTGATGGACGCTGCTAGTCCCCCTCCTCATCGATCTCTTCCTCATGCCGTTTAGCACCTCCGTTACTCTGGGCTCTGTGGCCACAGATGCGCCTGTGTGGTCAGCCGGCAGCAGCACTCCCCCTCCCCTCCGCCCCCCTGTTGTGATTCACAGGAGAATCATAAAAAGGCAAAATATCCGTCTACATTTGGGCAGTGTCAGACGCACTTTTAGGGGATTGTGGCAATGTTATGGAGCTAAGGGAAAGCAGCCCCATCTTTATTGCTCTTTAATCAGAGCAGTGCAGGCTTGGTAGAGATCAATGATCTTTGAGTGTTAGCATTGACTTGGGCCAACAACTCCCAATCAAGGGCCCCTCTCCCACCTAATGTTACATTTAATGAGCCAATTAGTCCACAATGGCGTGGCCAGCATCCTAAACTGTTGTTTACTCTGCATTCATTATTAATATCTCATAGTTAGGTATGAATAAAATTAAAAGGAGCAGTGAGACCATTAGCTCCCCACGGTGGATGCTTATTAAGATAGGATGCTTTGTTATCTAAGCTAGGGGTGGAGTGGTAATTGTTCGTGGTGAGCAGGATATGCTGGTTCAGTAGCAAGAGTGGTGTGATTTATAAAACCTTGGAGATGTTGTTGCACGCGTGTATGAGAGACGAAGTGGTGTGGTTTGCTCTAATGCCTTCGAGAGAAGAACAGCCTGCGCTCAATGGCTTCAGATGCTGCTTTAGCTCCCTCATAAACATCCGCTGCTCGCGCCCTCCTCTCATTTCCCCTCTCTTCCTCCTTCCATCCCTCACTCCCACTTTAACAGACACCTCTGTGGGGGTATGCAAATTCATTTTATGTCCCCTCTTTGTCATTGTGTCTCTCCTGCTTATTGTGCTGTACTCTTCGTAATCCCCACTTTTAAAGTTTATGCGGGGAGGAAGAGGACACGCTGCAGTCAAATCAGGGTTTTTTGGAAACCTCCTTATTCAGCAAAACTGGAGGTAAGTTGAAGCCAAATATGCCCAGCTGTCATCAATGCTGCTCACTCTGCCATCTCCAAATGGAAATTGTGGAAGTGAGACCAAAACCTGCAAGAATTTTTTTTTTTTTTTTTTGCCAGTTGGGCTTTTCCTCCTGACAAAGCCAGAGCAAAAAGGTGTATGAGCAGCAAAACAAAAATGTCAATGAGACGTTAACTTCAGACTTCAGTGAGCAGAGCCAAACTCTGCTCCTCCCAGCAGCTCTTTCGCGCATAAAGATTCATCTGGTGATGGGTGATTCAGACAATTCTGCAGGGAAAGTTTGGTGCACATAGTAGCAAAAAAAAAAATAAAACTGAGCATTCGCGGAAAATTTCAGTTTTGGGAATGATGCAGCGATCTCCCCCTCAAAGGATGACTCTTACTACCAATCATTACTATTGCTCTTTAAGAATTCATAAAATTAAATGATCATTGTGGCAGTTTGGAGCAATTTTGTCCCTCTAAGTCAAATGACTTTAAAGATAATAGCTTAAAGGGAAAGTAATTAAATTGCTACAAAAATCTAGCAGAGGCAGCATTATCTCTTATAACAAATTTCTGTTTGAGTCCTCCTCTGCCCGATTTCAGTTTAGTCATTCTGATCATGGAATGGAATCCGGTGAGAGCGAGGAGGTAAGTGTTTTTAGTTTTTTTTTTTTTTGGTTCCACTGCTTTCCACAAGTGATGCAAGCAATAATAACTCATAGTCAACATCATGATGGAGTGCAGAGGCAATTTCTTTCAAGCTCCTTCTTAAAATAGTCCCAATGACAAGTCTGCTGCTTTACATAAGCGCCTCAGTCTGTCTGGAAAGGCTCCGTAATCCCAGTGGTGAGAGACTTTCCAAGAGGAAAACACTGGAGTAAAAAAAAAAAAAAAATAATAATAATAATAATTCAGCAGCAGAGTGACTGCAACACATTACAGAAGGTAACTATGGGAGGTTGGATTCATCTGCAGGCCCAGATACAGGGTAGAGAGCAAGCAGGGGGTGGAAAAAGGAAATGCACAGCACATGAATGGAAAATTAGCCAGCTTACCAACAGAAACCAAATTTCCTGGAATCCAAAAAGAAAATCTGCCAAAAAATGCTACATTTGAACACTTTGTCACTCAAGCTGTGAGCAATGGTGAGATTGCTAATAAAAAAAAAAACCAAAATATAATCTATTCCACCAACAAATAAATAAATAGATAAAAACCCACAAGTGTTGAAGAAGAGTTAAAATCTTTCACTTTAATGTCAAAGGGGCTTTAGCAAAGTGGATGAATAAGATGCACTGCTTGACAAGATGAACTAAATTAAACAATTACAAAAAGAAAAAGACAAACAAATTGATGGGCTGCAACAAAGGCTGGGTAATGTGTAACAGTATGTACATAGAAGAGACGTAATTATAACGGATATTAAACATCAAACTTATGCGAGGGCGGCGACTGGAATTAATGCTCACTCTGGAGAGGGGGCCCCGGTGGAAGAACTGCAAACTTTGGAAAGACAAGTTATTGCTTTCCTTGAAAATCCTAATATCACCATTGAGAGGAGCGATATTACTGCTCGCCACAGTCTTCCTCATAAAGATAGCAGAGCAAAACCTGCTGTGATTGTCCATTTTGTTAACCATAAAAACAAAACTGACAACTTTAACAAGTGGAGGAGCTTAAAACAAGCATCCACCTGCATGAATATCTTGCTGGACAAACAGGGGATTCTCAGAATACAATTAAAGGTTTGTGGAGAAGAAACTGCAGCAGTTGAAGACGAAAAAAGTTAATATGATCAAAGTTGGTAAAAGTATAGATGACAAATGGACAAGTATAAATGAGAAAACTATCAGTCATCAGAGATGCGGATCAAATATAGAGCTTTATGTATAAATGATATAAGATGTTGGTCGTTCTGGAGGAAACTATTGAACAAACAGAGATTTCCAGAAGGGTTTGTTGCTGTTTTTTTTCTTAACCTTGCCTGAAGTATAAACACTGACATGGAATATCCCATTCCCTTTGATGGTCCTGAGGAGGAAGACATAATGGATTTTTACAGGGATGTGGATGCAACTATTACATTTATATATGAGAATGAAAGTTTAAATTGTGAAACTCTTGATTTATCAAAAATAGATACTAAACGTGTTTTAATTACATTGATGTAGAAAGTAATTTCTTTATTAATAAAATAAATACATTTGAATATAGACTGATATTTTAACAGCTGCATTAAAAAAGGAAGATTACCTTTACATAGTACATCTTAGCAATACGATTCTCTAAAAAAAACCCCACAAAAATGAAGGATAAACTGTTGTGATTTAAAATTGTTCAAAAATGTGGGTCAATACTAAGAAACTTTCCAATGTGTCTGATGCAAAAGTGAAAGGATATCATGTCTTTATAACTCAAAATTATGTCAAGATAGATAGATGTGAAATTTTATATTAGTGCTAAGCTGTTTGTTTTTTGAACAGAAATCTCCAGTAGACTCCAGTCTGAACACAGACCAAACGCAAGGTTTAGGACTTGATTTGAAACAAATTAAGTGGACTGGGACCAGAACAGGTGATTTTACCTGTCTGAAAATACCCTTAATTGAACATGAAACACCAAATTGACATGATACTGGAAGCCACTAAATGTCTTAAACTGGACTTTTAAAAGTAAAATTGGAATTACTCTCAATCCAGTTATGAGGGATTTTATGCCACACCTGAAACATAATGCAAATGATAGTGTCCCTTACAGAATCACAGATGTCAAGGAATGAAAAAGAAAAAAAATGAATCACTAAAGGTGTAAAAAAAAAATGCATGTGTGTTAAAATGATTTATGTAGCAAATTTTAAAACTACAGTAAATTAGGCAGCTGGTAGGCATAAGGTTTGTAACAAAATAAACAATGTAAAATGATGAGGTTAGAGAAATGATATTATCAAGAGCTATTGGATTTAAAAAACTGGAAGGTCATCTGGAAGGTTCTTAACATAACCAGAAAGAAACCTGAAGCCAAAAAAAACAAAAACAAATCTATATTGTATGGAGCTTATTAATAGGATTTCAAGCAAACCTACAGGAATTGCAAATGAATTTAATAATTGTTTAGTCAATATCAGTTTCACCCTTCAATTGAAGTGGATACACCTATAGATGATGACAACACAGTAAATTATATACATAAAAACAATATTTAAGGTTTATTGAAACAAAAGATGAAAAGGTTACAATGTAAATTATATGTAATTACAGTGTAATTATAATTAATTATTCAGAGCATTTTAAAACACAATCAGACAAAACAAATGTTTAAAGCATGATGTAGAAGCCACTCCAGCAAGCCACAAGCTCCTGCTCCACTCCATTCTGATGGATCCACTTGTATAGACATCTAGATCCATGTATATCTATGATTTCCTTGTCCGAGCTGGCATCTGGATCAAAACTGTACGTCTGGATTGTTCCAGTACAGCGCGCCATGTTTGGTGCACTGCTACTGTTGAGTTGGGGTTGTGTGGGGCTTTAAACTAGCGGAAGAGCACATAAACAGGTGGATAATGGGAAGTGGGGGTGGGCTTACTCCATACCAATGACTTAGAGGCAAATTTCTGATAAACTTCTCCCACTCCGCAGAAACTTTGTCCTAGAAAACGACACAGTTTTTCTTATTTTGGCTAAAAAAAGCATAATTAAAATTAAAAGACCACTGGGAACACTTTTACAATAGTTTTCTGACCTAATTTGACTAAAATCAATAAAAAAAACAAAAGCCAAAATAAATGTTAACAGTCCAACGGTTTGTAGTCAGAGTTTGTTTTAGCTCTTCGTGGACACTTTCTGCTCTCTAGCCTCTGTATCTGTGCCAGACAGTGATGTAAACCATGCTCTGTTCCAGCTAGGTCACATAATCTTGGGCCAGACAGGAAGAAAGAAGGCTATGATGTCACCTGGCTCTGCACAAACCTTCACTTTCATCTCCATATTACACGCATAAAGCCTCTCTTCTGAAAGCAGCATATCTATTACACAAAGGGGAGATTTTTTTTCAGGTTTGTCCTGCCTGACTTGCTATTTTCACTTTCCGTCTTTCACTTCTTCTCTGCCTCATACTGTTATACTCCCGGCTCCGTCTGATTTCTCCCCTACTTTGCTCCCTCACTCTCTGCCACCCTATCACTTCCGCCTCCCTCTTTTCCCTCTCCCACCCTCACTCCCTCTATACCTGAGGCTCTTGTTCTTTTATAGCAAATTGAACCTTTCACTCTGAAAGAAATAATTACTCTCTGGAGAGAAAGGGGACTGCCGTGGAATGCTGATATGACACACAATGTCACCTTGCCAGTCAGAGGCTGCCTGCACACCCGGCTCAGAGAGTGAAGGGGGGCTTTTGAGGGAGGGAAGGAACGGGTCATGGAGCAGAAAGGGTGAGGTGGGATATAGGATAAAACTAGTACAAAATAAAGGAGAAGAAGAACAAAGCTTGGGAGATGAGAGGGAGAAGGAACCTATAGTGCAATTCTTAAAGAAAACAGGAGATGAAGGGTGATGAAAATATAAAAGAAGGACAGGCAAGGTAATCAGCTGGAGGTAACAAGGAAAAGAATGACCAAAGAAGTAGATGGAAGTGGGAACCTGATTGACATGACTGAAAATGGTGGATGAAACTACACAGGAAAGTGAAAGAGGAGGACAAGCAGGCATATGTGATAAGAAGGAGATAAGTAGGTTTCAAGGTAAAACTGGAAGAGAATTAGGTGGTCTTTTTAAGGTCAGAGTAAGAGAGCTGAGTGAGAGATGAGGAGGGTGAGGGACACGGAGCAGGAGCTCTGAGTGGGGTCAAACCATGGATGGATCCATCTTTACTGACGTGAGCTGGGGAGGAAGAAAAGAGAAAGTGGTGAACCGGATCACTGCCATTTTCGCTTATTACCCATCATGCCTTTCAGGAGAGTGGCCATGCGGTCATGATTTGGCCCTCAGAAAGCTAAATAGCTCTCTGTGGGTCTTAGAGGTAGAGGGAACACAATCTGTGGATGGCTGGGTAGGCAGGTATGAGGAATTAGAGTTTGGAACGTGTAACGCTATTAGAGGCTTTTAAACTGAACCATTAGCTGGATGTTGGAAAAAAGTGAAGCTAATTTCAGCAACTGTGAACTTTTTTAGAGCTAAATATCACTTTTAAGACTTACAAGATCTTTTCAACTTTGAAAACAAAGAACAACTTGAAAGAAGTGTATTTTTTTTTTTGGCACACACTTTCATTTTACACGTTTTGGAATTGCTGCATATAAAAGTTTCACAACAGTTTAACACATCTGGAAAGTTTCTGAACAATTTCGTCTTCCAGAAATTTCATTTGTAAATACAATTTTTAGATTGTAATGTTATTGACAATTTTAAATACAAAGACAATCCAGTACGCCATCCAATTTTTTCCCGGTTCCGGGTCAACCAGCAGACGCCTGTTGGCAACTCTCCTCATCGTCAAGCGATTTTGAACTTGAATTTTGGCAGAATTACTGCAAAAAAGTAGTAAGTCTGCAAAAAAGAGAGCTGATCAAAGGCATAAAGAAAAAACAATTAACTAGTGAAAACGTCGATTTCATAAAGGCACTTAACATTTGTGATCTATTAATACTTATGGATTCTGAATTATCTGAATATGTGTTGATAAGGCATGAATATTTTATTAAGAGTTATGAACCAAACAATGACAACTGGTGCAAAGTAAATGGTAAGGTAGAGCCGAGGAGGGATTATATAACTTTGCGTCCTCCCTCTCCCTTTCAAGCAATCTATTGTTTGATGCCTAATTATCGTATGTTTATGCATTATTCTTGCTTTGATTGCTTGAAAACAACATTTCTAATCTAATCGTACACTGGTCTATCTTTAGCCTATGGTTTATGAACCCCCCCCCCCCAAAAAAAAGTTGTTTAAACTTTATCAAATTAACAAAACCTATTCTTTTTTTCATCTCAGGTCAAAATTTGCTTCCTTGAATGGTCCGTTTAATTTAAAACGCTGTGAAAGTTCATTCAAATTTTTGAAATTTGAAAGTCTCCACAATAAGTTTCCTACAGTGTTAACAGTCAGTCAACCAAAAAGAGAGAATATGGCGCCAAGAAAGAAAGCATTTCAAGTGTGGTGCATGTTCAATTAAAATAAAATAGCTCACAGCACAATCTGGACTGCTCTTGAAAGTGCAATGTGAAAGCAAACAAACCCAAACTAAGGTGGGAATAGTTTACATGTCCCGTGTTGAAATTAGTTAAGTATGATTGACCATCATTGTCTAAATCCTAATTCACATAGAAAAAAAAGCAAATAAACACAAAATTTGAAAAGGCTTTCTTTTAATTAAAAGAAACATTTTTGGCCAAGGAAATAGTTCTCCCCATCATGTTGGAAATTAAAGAACAAATTAAGAACACTTATCCAATATTTTATGGAAAACTATTGTTCATATAAATGTTTTTTCCTACCACTCAGAAATTGAACGCCACAGACAAAAAATGAACATTCAAAAGAGACATCACCTGTATCTAAATGTGACTAACATAGAAAACAAGACACCACAGCACTGATGTATTTGAGAATTTCCTTAAAGTCTTATCTATACTGGATGGACTACAGTATTAAAATCTTTAGGTATATAATATGGAGGGTGTGTATATAAGGTTTTATCTGCATTTTTACACAAACGTCACCATTTTCAACAAGAAAATTGTAACATTTAAATACCCAAGCAAGTGTGCCCAATGAAGTTCGCTTGTTTAAAAAAAAAAAAAAATCTCTAGTATGACTTAATGTACATTGTATGTGGGCTACTTTGTATAAAGTTCAGAAATAAATTCAAACTATTCAGAATTCTCTTGAAAGCATATGCACTTTATGTGTACTGCCCTTTGCAGAGTACATACATATTGCATGCATATTGTGCACACCGACAAGGACCTCTAATATCAGCAAACCTCTGCCACCTCTTTCACTGTGGCTCGTGAAATGAGAGCTATTTTTAATATCAGCTTGAGTGCTTTCTGAATAATGGGCAAATATTACTCAAGGTCACAACTCATTTGTCAGGCTGTGAGTGGAAGGAATGGCTCAGTGCACTAAGGCTAACATTCAGCTATTCTGCTGATAAAATCCACATCGACTTTACGAGTACAAGAGTTAAAAATGGAGAATGACAAGAATTGTGGAATGCGGTGGAGTCTGAGTGGTGGACAGCACAGCATGACAAAATTATTTGCAGTGAAGAGAGGAAGGCAGAAAGGGAGCAAGAACCACCCTTGGTTCAAATTGGAGAAAATCCATCAGCTTGTGATGTTTTAGCTGAATACCAAAGGTGGTATGAAGAAATGGCTCTGAGGATAAATTATGCTTCCCCCGATTCCTTGACAGCTTTAGTCACAATGATGTCCACAAAGGGGCTGTAGCGATCAAATGGGATCAGTGATGAATTCATCCAAACGTCACACCTCTGATACCCATGCCTCTCAGGGCAAGCATTATCCTATCTTGTGTGACAGTTTCATGACATTGTATGAGGGGCCGTCCAAGACATTATTTA
>NC_050518.1:16726168-16744088 GCF_002922805.2 Oryzias melastigma | reverse complement strand
ATAAATAATGTCTTGGACGGCCCCTCATAACATTGTGTAAGTAATATAAAAAAAACGTTTCAAGACAGATTTTAAACTATCTATTGATATTATTTTAATAATTCACAACACCTGAATTGCTTTGTGAGATCGTTTATTTTCCATTGCTTTGTATGGTAAGCACTTTTGGTCATCGGCCAGTGCCTCAAATTGGGCTATATAAATAAAGTTGACTTGACTAGGCTGTAGTAAACAATAAAATCCAAACAGGTATTGAGGACAACACCGTGTCATGTGTTACAACTACATTATTAATCATAAAGGTTTGCCATGTACTGTCATACAACTGTAAACTATTACAGTGCACCACCGCTGTGTGTTTGCAGTCCCACAACGCATGGTCTTAAGTTATTAAGTCCTATAGCCCCCGGACTCCATTTCTAGCTATGATGATTCCAACTCTGGCCAAAGACTTTTATCTTCCTCCCCAGCACAGGCGCGGCACCTCCATGATGCTTTCAATTTTCTGCTCTGTGCTTCTGTGTTTTATGAGCCTGTGTAAAGGTTCCAGACTAACTGGCTGGGCTGACCTGGACTCCCTGCCTGTTGGTGCGTGTGCTGTAGCTAGGGTGACATCAAGGCCACCGGCCAACCAGTCACAGGACCCTGAGGCATCATCAGCCAACCACAGAACACCCGCACGCCCCAGCCACAAATAAATGGGGCGGCATCGTGTTCCACACATGCCAGCAGCACATCAGGTCCTCTCTGTACTCGCATGCAAAAAATAAATCATAACGCACTGCAGCGGGCAGAAAAAACAAGTGTTTTTGATTTTCTTCAGCCTTTTAGAGTGAACTATATCCATATATATGATCATATATTACCTTTGGAACACTAAAAAGCAAGTTATTTATGAAATATTAGTTATTTTTCTTGAGTCTTTTCCTACCCGGAAGTAAAACAACTCGATTCCTGAAGCTCCGCCTGCAACTGCATGTGGGTGCCGCCCATTTCAAGACGTCATCCTAGAGCTTCTGCATTTCTCCGCCAAAATAAACAACATCCAAACTTCTTCAAAGATGGATGACGCTAAAGATGCTAAAGAAAAGAACACCTACTTGAGCTGGAATTTTTTGAAAACACAATTTGATGATATACAGTAATCTGCATCTAAAATGAGAGTTTTTTGCTGATTACTACTAGCTCAATGGAGAAATTGGGTGGTGTTAGACTGGGGGCGGTGCTGGCAGAGCAGACTCTTCCTGGAAGGGGCTGTCTCACGATGTTACGTCAGATCGTGAGGACCCACTCATTTTCGTGGGTATGGGAGGGGCTGCTGCAGACAGTGCAGGTTTTTAGAGGATTACCTAGAAATGCATGAACGGATCAAAATACCTCTTTGGTGTTCTTTATAGTGAAGAATGAAGAATATTATACACTTAAAAGCTAAAAAAGTTGGTTTTTCATGGTATGGCCCCTTTAATGACTATGGATTTTCATGATTTTGTTCTATGGCTCAGAAGATAAGTTCAGTTATGACAATCAAAGCAAGTCTTTGCAAGTGTGAAAAAAAAAAAAAAATCACAAATAATCCCGATACACATAACATGAAAGAAAATAAGTTATATGGATGAATGAGCGAATGGATGGATGGGATCTGTCTGTACTGTCAAAAATGTAGAAGTCTACTTTTTTGTAAATTTAATATTACAAAAAAATATATCCACATTCCTAAATTTCCACGGATACTGAAAATGTTCTCAGTGGCTTAATAAATGATGTAAAAACAATTTAATAGCTAGCCTGTGGACACGGTAAGGGACTGCCCATGTGAAAATAAAGTTGTTGGCTCTTGGCTATCAATGCATCCATGCATTACATGGACAATGATTCCTTAAACCTTGTTTTTTTTAGTAAACACAAGAGATGATGGGAATGTAACTCAATAAGGAGGATTTAAAGTCTTTAGAGGTAAATAATAGCTTGGTGTTCTTGTCTCATAAAGAAAACACTGTTGTTCAAGCCCTCTAGGTGTCTCCATCTTTGGTGGATGATTTGGGTTAGCTGCTTGTCATGCATTTGCATCTGGCCAGAAATGGCTAAGGGGTAGGGTTTAGGATCCTGTCAAATCCCTCTCAAGCCCAGGGATTCTCACACTATTAAATATAAATCTCATGTGGCCTATGAGACAAGTACGTAAGACCTTAGCTCTCCTGAAGAGGTTTGAATAGTGAGCATAGGGTTTTCCTGTGAACGGGAACATGGTGTGATGCATTACATTTCACTCCCCAGCACCCGTAGTCCACCGCTTAGCTGATCTTTGAAAGATATTGCTTATAAAAGAGATGACTCTAGGCGACAGCCAAGTTCTGTAGTTTTATTACACCTTGGGGCTACAGAGGCCTGTCTTTGGAGAGATAAGGTTGTACCCTTTTCATTTTGTATCCTCCGGCCGATATTTTAAGCCGGCTTGTTAAGGGCAGGCGAGCTGAGCGCTGGAAGAGAGTTTGATGCATGGCTTTACAACAGGAGCCGGGCCCATAACGCTCAAAGGCCGATCATTACTGACCTTAATAGCCCAGTCTGCATCTGGGCTTGATTGATCGTGCCTAGCAGGTTGTGAAATGCACCATCTGGAAGGAAGGAAGGTGAGATGGGCAAGCGGAGACAAGGGAAAAGGCAGGCAACACCAGCCGAGCACTGAAGAAGGGAGGAGAAGGAAAGGGAAAAAACAAACCTAGACGATCTTGCACTGAAATTGATAGCCAGAGTGGGATGCTGTGGAAACTTAACTGCACTAAGAGGCCAACCAAGCACCATAAAAGCTCTCCCTGACATAAACAACAACACTTAACCGAACTAGGTGTTTACAATATTCATCCAAGGAAGTGCTGCTTGGTAACTCTTGTTTACTTGCTCAGTTAGCCTGGACAAAATGAGCACCAGTGAGGTAAGACACCAGCAGAGCGGAGTAAGTGTGATGTGAGTTATGTGAAGAAACGTGGCTTTGATTTTAAGAGCATGCTCTCTTGTGTCCAAGTCCACAAGGGGTGTTTGAAGAACAGAAGGCGGCTGAGTTGACAGAACTTGTGTCTCCATGATGTATATTTCTCAATAGGTGCAGATTGCAAGAGTGGACGGAATATTCTGCCTTGCATCCAAAGCAAAAACATTAGTAGGTCACCACTTTTTATAAACTAATGCAAAAAAAAAAAAGACGCTTATAAGAGAATCATTTTAAAGAGGCACTTTTAATTCAATAGAAACTTAACCTCTGTGTTCACATTACATTTGCACTTTACTCAAAGATTCTGCATGGAAACTCTATAGGCCATTCAAGCACTATAAAATTTCACTATGAATTTTTAAGGTTGCAGAAACCCGTTCAGCAACTTTCGTGCGTCAGCTGAATCTCCGGAGAGCCCATCAAACTTGTGTTCTCCATTATAAAGCTGTCCTCACAGTGAGTCAGTGATAGTAGCTGGAAGAAAGGTAAAGTACAGTCCAAAAGGGGGGTAAAATAGACTGACGGCTTCTTTCTTTGCACTTAATTAGATCAATTATTCGGCTTACTGAGTCATTTGATCCAGCCTGGCCATGTGAGTTATGATGAATGCAAAGGGGCCTTTATGACACAGTTTAGTATTAGGGAACATTTCTCTATTTGGCACAGACACCTGAACATTACAGAGCATGCTGCACACCATAACTCGCCCTTCTAAAATGTTCGACAATCCTGTAATCAGCAGCACAAAATGTCTTTGGGGCAAACTTTAGAGTGCAGGGTCGGAAAAAGCTGGTACCAGGTAGATTAGAAAAGAAAAAAAAAGATGTAATTTAGCTTACAATGCCTTCATCCTGTGTGTGATTCTGAACGTGTAGCGAAAAGACAGCATTTGTGTGAGTCCACTAGTGTGTGTGGGATGACAGGGGGCCAGGTGGAACGGAGACTTCTGTCGCTGACTCAACACCTTTCTCATTTTATTACCAAATCACCCATGACAAACAGCTCTGGTGTTTGGCAAAGGTGAAGATGGCAGAATAAGAGCTGAGATGAGAGGCAGCGGAGGTCACCTCCATACCACAAACATTGCATCTCTAACGCAACATGTTTGTGTCACTTCAGATGCCGGCGCTACAAGATGCAGCCATTTATGTGTCATTTTTAGATACACCGGGGTGACACTGATGGCCTTACTTCCTTCTACTATCAAGACACAAAAGTCTAGGGACGGAGAATTTTTATCACCTGAGTGACTACCAAAAGAAAATGCTCAGTGACAACAAAATCAATGTTGCCAATAAAATATGAAGCAAGCATTTTTGCAAACATTCAAAACCAATCCAAGCATAGTAACACAAAGAAAAATCTCGAGGTAAGCTAGAAAGTAAGTGCCTCATGTCAGATCTATTTCAATGAACATTGATAAAAACTCAGCAGTTCTCAAACAAAAAAAAAAAACTGTACACTGAAAATTAAATCAGGTCTCTTTCAAAATCACTGCACTCAGAACTTCCTTCTTGCTCTTGAACAGTGAAGTTTTTGATGACCCTTTGGTACCAAACAGATGCTGGCGAGAACGGTTAGAACACAGGCCTGGCATTCTCTGATGTCTGGAGTCTTTTGTGGCGATGTAAGAGGGAGTAGATTAGCCTGATTGACGGCTATAAGATGCTAAGGATGGAGCTTGAAGCGCGGCAAGCCAGGGCGCTGAAGTGGAATGGAGTTCATTCATGAGTTACGAGTCTGTTTCGGTGATGTAGTAAAAGACAAATAAATCCTCCCTACAGCCTTTGAAAAAAAAAAATACAACCCCAGGATTGTGATGGGGACTCATACAAGATAACAGACTGAGACACTGGCAGCTGACATACATACAGCACACCAGATAATGTAGCAATCAAACAAATCAACAGCAAAAAGATATTAAACTGCCACGAAATTAAGTAAAAAACAAACCATAAAATGATCAAACTGTAATCTATGAAGCTGATACTTAAAGGATATTTTCCTCTTTTTGAATCCAAGGAAACCAAAGTACTACATAGATGAGGAGAAGGCCGATAAAAATACCAACTTTAGCCAAGAGCTCATCTTTGCCTCTCAAGGACCTAGACCTGCAAGGACAAATGACTGTCCTTGATGTCGTCCCTAAATCCCTGATCTTAAAGAGGCCATGTTAAAGTTAAAAGGACCTCAGCTCAAAACACCCCAAGTCGCATTTAAAGTACAACTTCTCCTCTTGTTCGAAACCAAAGGACAGACATTGTCGTTTTTCTCTCAAGATAACCCATTTTGAAAGCAGTGAAATGTTTTATAACATAGACTACCTTGAGTCAGGCGGAAAACAAGAACATGATATCCCATAAGGATTCACTTTTGAAAAAAATCTATTGTAATTCATTAATTTTGAAGAACATTTTTTCCCTTGTCGTCACGTCTTTCGCTCAGACTGGTGCTGAAGCTCCCAGCAGACCTTGGGTGTAGGGGATTAACATGTCATCAGAGTCAGAGTAACACAGACAGTCTGACAGTTACACTCGTGAGCCAAGGCTATATCTAACACCTGTCTCACACTTCCTGTCCAAAAGCACACCTGTTCTGACATAGTGTGAGACTCAAAGCCATTCCTGGAGCAGTGTTCACACCTGTCCTAGCCTCAGGGAAACACGCCGTGATGGGGAAAGAGAGACAGTTGAGAATCGGTAAAATAAGAGTGAGAGTACGGTGCAAAAAATAAGAAATTGACACAAATTCTTTTGGAGAAACTGGGCTGGAGAAATGGTAACGCCTGAGCATGCTCAGCAGCGCTGTGGTGTCGAGGTTACATTGATGCATGGTGTGACCTTACTTGTAATGCCAGCCTTAATCTACGCAAGTGGAATAAATGAAGTGGGTCCACTGCGGATGTGTCAGGCAGACTTATAAAGACAAATCAACCGCCGCTTGGAGCTGTGTACATGTATTCATAAATGTCAGAGGGATGTCTTGACAGAGTGGAGCGGCCAGTATCACCAGGCGGCTGATGACGATCACCTAGCTCATGTTGTCATGACTGCATGGCACTGTCTATCATCTGGTACAACACAAAGTGATGGTTGTCAAAGATCTAGAAGAAAAAAGAGATGGCGAGCTGAGGAGAGCGGAGGATGACTCTGCAAAGCAAAGACACTTTCTTAGCGAAACTGTTAAGTATAAGTAGGAATTTTTTAACGATTTAATGGTTTTTCCTTTTTGTTTTCACATTAAAGGCTACAATTTTACATGTTTATTTTATAACGATCCGCAGAAGTTTGCACAAGCAAATCGTCAGAATTGTACCGGTGAAGGTATTAACTGCTGCAAATATTGGTGTATATTATGACCTTCCCAAAATTCAATTGATGTGTGGATACTGAGGAATGAAATATGATGACAAAACCTGAGCCTTGAACTCATTTGAGCTAAATCATTCATCACAGCGTGGTTGCTGACTGACTTTCATGTTTGGAGTCAATTTTTAGCCGGCTGCCTTTTGGCATGTAGTTGTAGTAACAAGCTATCATTGATCACCAGGCATTTAGTCAGTTTACTACAGAGCAGTGGGAGCAAGTCAGGCTGACTGGAGGCCTTCTTTGATAGATGCAACAGACAGTGGACATATGGATGCTAAGACCTGACCCAAGAACGGGGCAGTGGGACAGAACTGGGTTTAATGTGCCAACACTTGTGTCCAGTATTGTCCTCCTCTCTTACCGCCGGTACCGCAACTCCATCCCCCATCTTCCCTTCTGCCCCTGCCCCCAGTGTCCACTTCTCACGTTGACATGGCCGTGATTAATGCCCCCATGCAACACGATGATAATAATGATCATAATTAATCAAGGGTTCTTCCTACAACTCTAGCAGCCAACGGTGACCTGAAAAAGACACCCAGTCCTCCTTTCCTGTGATCTCCTCCTTTCTCTCCTTCTCCCTCTCCTCCTCTTTTCTTCCTCGTCTCACTGACAGGCCTGAACCCCGGCCCGGCAGAAAGAGCCATGCATTATCCTGCCATCACCACTTCTATTTATATCACACCGTCCATCACTATCACTTATTCTCCTACAGCAGCCTTTACTCCGCCCGCTTCTCCAAAGTGGAGTTTTCTTGAAGCTGCCCCATATTTCCTAGAGGAATAATGCTGCCTATGCAAATGGCTTGGAGTCAACGAAGCAGCCTAGGTGACAGTGAAAAACTAACATTATAATTTCTTTGACACACAAAGAGACAATGTGCAAAACAAAAGCCACCACCTCTTGCTTCCTGAGTCCTGAGAGTTCTTCCGTTCTGCAATCAGGATGTAGTTCTGCAAAAAACTTTTCCCATTCTGTTCAGGCAGTCCTCAACGTTGCATACTAATACATCTACTTCCAATAGGAAATGTTGCATAATATAATGAAAAACAGCAAGAAATCTAACATTTTAAGTAACTTGAAATCAGCAACAACACAACCAAAGATAATAAAAGACATACAAGTTAATACCTGGGTTAATAATTAGGTAAAAATGCAACGTTTTTATGTACAAAACAGCACAAAATAGTTACTTTCCTGATATTTATACAGTAAGAAAGCAAGCCAAATGCTTCACAAATGCAAAAGTAAAGGTACAGCCACAAGTGCAGAAGGAGACAAATGCAGATAGTTTGCCGGTCTGAATTATTCATGTGTGCCATGACAATAACAGGAAAGAAAGATGTGTCAACAAAAACAAACTTAGGGAACCTTCCAACCATTAAAAATGGTGCTCACACGCTCAAAACATGGCAGATGCTTACCAGTGGAGTGCAGGCCCACAAGTATAACTTTATCCGATATGGCAACATTTTAGAATAGAAGAGTTATACTGATATACACGAGATATACTAGCAAAAAACATAGTTTAAACATTTAAAAAAGCTTATGTTTGGCTTTAATGCTTTTAGTTAAACTCATGCGCATTTTATTAGCTCACACACCAACTCATAACTGTTATCCATGGTGGTGGGGGAGTAATAATGTTGGCCCACTTTGCAGCTGCACGTCCTGAATACCTATCATTGAGCTGACCCCAAACTCCCACAAAAGTATTTTAGAATAAAATGCAATTTTGTTATTCTTTACAATGGAGGTATTAATTAGGACGATATGGTTCCTAATCACATGCTCATTTTGTACTTTTGTTTAACTATTAAACCATTTTTAGTTTGCATGCTGCTTTCCCACTTGTAATATTAGGTCTGATCTGACCAGTCATATTACATTATTCTGCTTGACTGGATTTAGAGCTGGTAAGCTCATCTCCAAATGTGTACAGGCCCAGATTTTGTAGCAGATGTCTTTTTTTATGTGCATGATGTGTGTGAGAAAAGTGTGTCTTAAACAGATCTCATGCACATAGGTACTGGCAGAATGATATTTCAAATTCCTTGGCGGCTGCTGGGTAACAGTAGCCTGAAGCGTTGGAAAAGGTTCCTTTTTTTTGTCTCACCTTCTCTTTATTTCCCCGGTGAGGAGGATACAAAGCTCCTTTGCTCAGTTGAGTTGTACGTGCCAAGCATGTGCTCAAAATGCCTTCCTCTTCTCTGAACCAGTCAAGTGTGAATTGCATATATTTTGTCTATTTTTTATTTATTTTTTTAAATTTCTTTCTAATAAATCTTGGCCAAAATACTACGAACCTGGATGCATGTGGATTTGCCTTTCCTCCTCTAATTTTTGTAATTTTCAATGTTTTGGTCACATTTTTGCTGATTGTTACCACAGTCGTGATTATTTTCCAAATCCTCCTACCACTTTTGTGTCTGGCTTGACTGCCCAAAGTAAATCCTTCAACAGAAACCACGGTTTAAAACATCAACTGAGGAGCAGGAGCTCTACCTAGTTGGCCTACATTTTCCGTACAGCAGGAGAGAACGGGTCTTTTTCTGTCCTGTATGACCTTTATCATGCATTACAGGCAGCCCAACTAAATGGAGGTCTTAATACAAACAGATGAATACATGGTACATTGCCTGTTATTATCATTATTGCTGATGTTAAATGCATGTGTACTAAAAATTCATCACTGATCTGACTCTATCTGAGCCAGAAGTGCACTCTGCTGATTTACAGGGCTCTTCATAATTGTGTAAGTACCGTAGTGCTTTATGATGTGATTTTATTTTTATGTTGGCTTCATTAAATTAAACAATGACACCTGCCTAAAGGTAAAACATGAATTTTATCTGCTCTATGGCTTGGAATCTAAAAAACAGACAAGGTTTTGCTTAAAACAAAAACAAAATTCTTATTCTGAAAAAAATCTGTTTTTTTACAAATATTTTTTTTAAGAGCAGACAGTTTGTATTGATTCAGTCCATTCTCTTGGCTGTCAAGTATTTGTAAAGGGTGACTTTGTCAAATACGTGGCAGCACAGTAACATGTTCTGTCCAAAGTTCAGTAATACTTTGAATCCATCTTAGACCAAGTAGCCTGAAGACAAAGGAAATGTTGTAAAGTCAGAAAAAAGGGTGTAAAAGAATGATATGATGATAAAAAGGGGGAAATGCACAATATCTCTGGGGTCGGAGGTACAGATAAGGCAGCGGTTGCTTGCCGTAGAGTGGTTACCTTCAGTTATTGGGGCCAAAGTGAGAGCCAGAGGCACTGGCTGTGCACACGGCCTGCAGAGTGTGCCAACAGAAAACTAAAACACAGGTCTCTTCTCAGAAATGATCCTGTTAAAAACCTTGCTGTAAACATGACACTGCAGGATGCCAAATGCAAAAAAAAAAAAAACTGACTGAAATGCTTTCAGATTGCATTCTCATGACTAAATCAATACACAGATGAACGCCTCCTCGAACTTTAGTAAGAAGGGAGTCATCGTGAAGGTCAAACAGCAGCTAGTCACACTATTTGGCAGCACATCTCTACACCTCCTCCTGCATGGCGTGGAGATAACAACCTTGAGGAGTTGATTAGCGGTAGAGACTGCTCCCACGACACAGGAGAGCCCCACCTCATAAAATCCTGAGCTCCGTGGCAGAACAAGGAAAAAAAAAAGGGAGAACTGGAGGGAGTTCAAGGCAGGAGAACTGCTCGCCTGCTTCATCTTTTACAGGACAAATTAAAAGCACAGCGGAACAAGTCATAAAGCAGGAAATAATGAATTCAATTATATTTTTTAGTGTTTAGCGGCTGCTGGTGAGATGTGCTGAGTGGGCAACATGAGACGCAGCAACGGGCACAGGCTGTTGACTAGGTTGGTGGCGCTGAGCTTTGCTGAGGGCTGTGTGCGCTCTGACTACATGTCTCCATGCCCTTAGGAGCAGTTTAGACCTCGACAGGGCCTTCATTAGCAAATGAATGACTCTTAATTGGCCTGGCAAATACACAGGACGCTTGTTGATTATAGGGAATTTTTTTAATCCACTGCTTGGAGTTCAACACAGAGGCACAAATACACAAAGTCTATAAACAGCATAATGTAGCCCCAACAAGCACAGAGGCATGCTTAAATCCTTGCTGTGGCGACAGTAAATGTCGTGTCATCAAAATGACTGAAAATTTATACCCTCTGGGCCCAGTTTGAAAACCCGGACTACGGCAATCAACCATCGTCAGCAAAGAATTCTGGGACTTGTTGTCACTCTTTAGTCTCTCTACTCTCCAACAAATCTCACCACCTATTTTTCGCTCTTTTTCAATCCGCTCTAGTTTGTCCCCTGGTATTGGTAACACCTCAGCGGGGGGAAGGAATCACAGACAAGAGTCCTGGTGTCCTGTTTTCAGCCCTGCTGCCAGAAGCAAAGTGCTCACTGGCCTGGCCAACAAGCCGCTACAGAAGAAAAAAAAAAGCACCCCAGATTAAAAACATGCACACTTACAGATGGCGATAAAGGGAATGTGTTATGTACGGAAATATTCCATGTTTTCTGTATCAGTAAAGCCATCAGTACACATTTTTATCTATGTGCAACAGTGTGTTTGTTTGTGTGGGATGACAGATAGTTACCAAGGTATAAAATGAAAACAGAAAAAAGTAAATACGGATTTATGATTTTATATTTGTGGAACCGGTGGTAATCCAAAAGTCAGAATGACAGGAAATCACTTAGGGGATGTTAGAAAAATAAAATAATAACAAAAAAAGAGAGAGGAAAAAAAAAAAAAACAGAGCACACGTCCCTTTTGTGCTGTAGTCCTTGGTGCCACTCACTCACTGCCCGCGAGCCAATTAAAGCCTTGATTAAAACAGACAAAGTGTCTCCAAATGAAGAAAGAGTTGTTGCAAGTGTTAACTGCTAAAGTCTGTCAATTACACCCCTGGAGGAAAGTGGTGAAGGAAAGGCAAAAGGTTGTGGAGACGGCATGCAAACAACAGGGCAGAGATGATTAGAAAAACAAATTCTTTGCTTAATGACTTCTTAGCTCTTCTAAAAAAAAGGGACCCTGTGTGAAGAAGCAATAGAGGATATTTATGGGTCATTTTGTTGGGCATTCAATTCTCTCCTTTAGTTTGGGTTCTATTTTGGAGAAAAATTGAATAAATATTAATTTAAGTGCCATGCCCTATTTGTTACTTTTTGTTGCACATTGCCACCATACATCATAGAAACCCCAAAGTGATTTGTTCAACACCAAAGCCCTTAATCCCTGAAAAGCCACCCACTGTGTACATCAGCTGCTAAAATATGATGGTATTCATAAAGTCGTAAATCTTGTTTTAGTGGGATGGGAAGAGAAAAGAAGGCAGTCTCTCCTGCGTCGTTACAGCTGCATCCCCGTGCTCCATTGAAGCTAAATGTCAACTTTTCAGCTCTTTTTGTTTTTTTTCCCCCCTCTATTTTCCACTCACCATTTGTTCTAATACTGAAAAAGGAAAATAAAAAAGTGAGCATTCAGAATCGAGTGAATGAACCTGCTGCTCTGAAGTTTGCAAAGAGGAAAGAGTCCAACGGGGAGATTAAATAGATTTCTGATCCAGCAGTCAGAGATAAGAGAAATCAGTTTATCTAGGTTTTACAGTTCAGCTGAAAAATATCACGTCAAACTCGCATCATAATATCCACAAACTTCATAAATGTTTTTAATCATTCCGACACGAATCATCATCAAAACCCTTAATGACATTCTTTCGATTCAATTAAATTAAAATGATTTATCTGAGGTGTCAAGTAAATGTATCACAACATCCCATGATGAAACTCTCACTCATCTGCAGCCAGATGGCAGTGGATTGGCTAATAAGTGGTGTCTGATTTCACGTTGAATGGATGAGAGCAGCAAAGCGCTGTTGAATTTCCAAACTCCACTGAAACAAATCATTAAGGACTTGAGTAAAGAAGAAGAAAAATAAAAATCAAACTGTGCTACTTCCCAGAGAACCCTATAAAAAGACATTTCAACTCATGTGTTTAATTTATTCTTGTGATTTTTATCCTTTTTGCAACAGTCACCTTTGAAAAGCTGGTGCGCTATTGCACAGAAAGGCTGTGATGGTGTCTGGTAAAACAGATGAGAGAGCGCCTGCATGCCTCATAAAACAGATTGCCATCCAACAACCACTTCCTTTCAGCACAATGTAAAGATAAAAAACAGCTACAGGACAGGCAATTCACTGACCATCTGAAAGAGTAACATATAGAGAAGCATAATGAATAATGAATAGAATAAAAACACGGTGATAGTAATAGGCAGACAAATGAAAAAAAAATCCCTGCATTTGACCTCTCAAGGGAATAACCTGCCTTTTTCCCAATCTGAAACTTCATACCGCCCTGTGACCCTGAACAGGATAAACCAGGTATAGAAAATAGACAGATTAAGGGATGAAAACACAGGAAAAAGTAAATAAATTCAGCAAGTGAGAAAAGGTAGTGAGAAGGAAGGCAAGTTTCACAGAGAATAGGCCCTATTTCTCAAACCAAGCAAAGGCCCTCAGGGATATGCATTAAACACTGTGTGAGGTAGACCTCACCCTTTACTACTCCATTGGCTTATTCAGAGGGGAGACAGATTCTGTTAATATTTCATGGGACAACCAACAGAATAAGGAGGTGTAAGCTCGAGGGAAACCCCAAAGTCCCTGTCAATTTTTTCCCCTTGTACTGGCAGCCTTCAAAACAGTTCTCCTCCAAGTACTGAATGTTAGTTCTGCACATATTTATTTCCATAGGTGTATAAGACTGGGCTGCGGCTGCTTTTGGCTTGCATTTCGGACTCTGCAATGTATAGAAGATAAAAACTGAGTGACCAACGCTCCATTCAACAGACCTACCTGCATCCCACTAAATATTCAAACTCTCTTAAACTTTGGCCCATTCCATTATGGTCTCTAGAAGGTGTTTTCTGCTGTCACGTCAGGCAACAAATGGACAGACACTCCTGTGTACTGAGACTCATTACATCTTAAAGTGCTACAGACCCGACTGTCATTTCGCCAGGTCCGATGCCCACTGCACTAAAGTTAGATAACAGGCTTTTTGTGTTAAGCCAGTCATGAACCTTTAATGGCCACCAGTAAGATGCTGTGTCAGACATTCCCAAATGGCATTTAAGAAAAGGCTATCCCTCATTGCCCCCTGCATCAAGTGTCAGGAGAGGCTGAACAAAATAAAATAAAAGCAGTAGGGGAACAGGGCCTCTAACAGAGCAAAAAGACTTACAATGATTTCAGTGCTCTGGTAGTGGCTTTAAGAGCCACTTTGCTGACTGCGTCCCCTGTGTGCCAGAGCAGGAGGACTGTCCTTTATGTTGCAGAAGTCTTGGGCCACTGAATTCCTCGTGTCAGCGATTCTTTGCCGGGGACAGATCCCGAGAGGTGATGCTTCTCCCCGGGCACTCCCACTGTGAATGACGTCCACCTTCTGTTCACACGGAGATGTGGAGAAAAAAAAATGGGCCACAAACTGACCCATTTTAATGAGCCACCCCATTACCTGGGTTGTTAAGAGACTTAAGTGAAGCAAGGAGAGGTAATCTACCACCACGAGAAAGGCAACCAGTGGCAAACTACCACAATGAAAAACACACTCCACTGTGCTATTCGTTTTTCAACAACTTGTGTCTAAAACAGTTTGTTAATCAGTTCTTCATTTATCCAACTACTCTAACCACTAATCTAAACCATAGTGGAACCACTGTGGTCTAAGATTGGGGAGAAATGAGGCATTAGATGAAGGCAATTCTAAGCTATGAGTGGAGGGTAATATATCCAGTGTACTTAGCCAAAATCTCTGCAAAATCTTTACAGGGCAAGGCTGAAATAGCCAACCTGCCAAAGTTACATCAGCTACCATATTTTATTTTGAAAGAAGTGGTTAATGCAAATACCATTTCAAACATCTTAAGATGTTTGAAATGGCTTTAAAGCTTTTTAAAAAGAGCTCACACTGAGACTGTGTTGAACAATCAAGATGGCAATGAACTCGGTTTCTCTGAATGCGCTTTAGCATGTGGTGTTCACACAAGCTTGTTGCTACCCGATGCTATGCATGTACATAAAGTTGGAAGATGATTGGTGCAAAAATGTCGAAATGGTGCAAATCTCTTGAATCGTGCTCCAGGTTTTTTTTTTCCCAGCTCTATTCCAATATATATGAAAGACTTAGTGAAATATAATTCCAGCCGAGCACAAACTGCAACTTGAAAAGTTGTGAATGCTTTTTGTTAAAAGCAGTCACTGAAGATGCTGAAAATGCAAAAGATATTTGTAAAATGTTAAATTTACTAAAAGACTGGAAATTCTGCGAAAGAACCACGAAAGAGTGCTGAAGTTGACTTAAATTTCTGAAAAAACTGTGGTAAAATAGCATGAAAAACATCCCTAATACATGCCAATTTCGCAAAAAATATGTAGTGTGTTGCTTAAATATTAGCTAAACTCCGAATTAGCCCCAAAAACCTTAGTAGATGCCAAATTAGCTCAAAAAGCTAGCACATTGCTTACATACTAGCTAAACTCCAAAACAGCCTAAAATTAATCAGTAAACTAAATTAGCCGAAAAAGGTAGCCTGCAGCTAAAATAGAAGCTAAACTCTAATTTAGGCTATAAAAACCTTAGTAGATTACAAAGTAGCCAAAAACGTTAGCATCTTACTAGATTATTAGCTAAACTCTAAATTAGACTAAAAAACCCCAGTAGATAACAATTGGCCAAAAATGTTAGCATGATGATAAAATATTAGCTAAACTCCAAATTAGACTAAAAACCCCAGTAGATAACAAATTAGCCAAAAATGTTTATATGTTGCTAAAATATTAGCTAAACTCAGAATTTTTTGAAAATTACTATAAAAGATGAAAACATAGCCCATGAATATATTAAATTTAATCTCCTTAGCATGTTAAAATTTCAAGACTTTCTCATCCATTTCCAATGGGCCATAATTTGCTCAATGTTCCAAAAACTTTAAAGTTTATAAATACCAAAAATACAAGCAGTGATGTCCTGAACGGGCTGAACGTTTTGAAACCAAGATTGCTGAAAATCGCTGAAAGTGTGATTGAGTTTTTACTTACCGAATAACGTATGGAAAGAAGTAGGAGAATCACTAGAGTGTGAATGCTTAGTAAGCATTCACACTAGTAGCATTCAATAATATGAAGTCATTTCAGACAGTGAGAAGTTTGGATTATCATTAATTATGACTAAATGATGACTTTGCCAGTAGTGTGAACTGATAGCTTCTTTTCATTGCATGTCAAACTATAGCAGAGGCCCAGCATTTCATCCTCCCAAAGCACCTGTGACAGGTCATCCTCTGGGACTAGTTGTGTGCCTTTCCCAAGTTTGCAGAGCACATGTAGAATGGTTGCTCACGTGTCATCAGTCACTCCGTCAATACAGGCCTTCTCAGTCATTTATCACAACGTTTTTCAACTGGAAGCGCTCAAAAAATTTTGCAGAACAACAATGGAATGAGGAAGTGTGACTGGTTTACAAGCTAGCCTCAGGCAGAACATGGTGATGGAGAAGGTTAGCGTGCAGGTTTGTCCCCCTGAAACAGTTAACACCCGTCTGGATAGAATTGTTTTCATAAGCGTATCAGTTTCATGAAGGGAGTGTTTTATTGAGTCACAAAACAAAGTGTGATAAATACAGAGCTACAGGCCAAACAATATTTAAGTTTTGATACTCATGGTGGGGCCAGAACTCTACCTGACCATATTGCAGCTGACTATTTATTTCTCTCTGGAGTGACGTCAAACTCTGTGTGGTGACAGTTACACTACTCAGAAAAAACCCTTTAGGAGCTGGTGGGAATTCAAAGCAGTTTTGTGACAGAGGACATTTGTCAACTAACTAATTAGTGTTTAGCTTCACAAAAACAAGAGAATAATCAAAAATATGCTAATGCTTGAACATGTTTATAAACTTTTTTTTTTAGATTTTTGGCATCTATTAAAGTAAAGACAGAATTCATTTGGGTTAGTGTTGTAGACCGGGCTGAAGCTCACTTCAGAGTTTCAGGTTAAGTGGCCAGGTCTTGGCAAAACTGTTTTTAGATGTCCCTATGATGGACGAGGCAGACACTCTAAGATGACTGTCTTGATAATATCTTAGATGACAGTGTTGCTGCAGGGGTCATACGGAGAGGTAAAGGAAGAAGAAAAAGGAGTGAGAGAGACATGGATCAGCAAATGAATGCAGAAGCCGTAGAACACCTTGACAGGCAGATATCTTGCTATAGACGAGATTCTCCTCAGGGGACGTCTGGCTAATTTCCTGCGAAAACAGCAGACTATCCAGGCAGGAGGCAGAAGGTGGAGGTATAATAGATAACGGGAGGAGGTAAACTATTATCTGAGAGAAAAAAAAATCTTCAGGGTTAGTTTTGTTGGCTCTGCAGAACTAACTATGAACAGACACAAAGATAACGGGGAAGCTTCAGATACTAGCAACCTCTTCCATGTTTTTCTAAGGCTTGGTAGCTTTTGAATTTAAGAATTATCTTCTTAGCAGGACAAGTGACCATATCATATAAGAATTATCTTTATTTAACAAGATAAAATATATTAAGAAAATTTAAAAACATGTTTGATGAATTAGGTGTGTGAATTTCAATGCCAACTTTAAAAAAGTTGATTGAAAATTAAAAGTATGAAAAAAAAGACAATCAGGAGCCCTAAAGGACAATGATCTAAAGTGGTCCACGGCTCTTAAGGCAGAAAATGAAGAGAATCAATGTTGCAAAGCATTAACACTTAAAAATAACTGTCTAATAGAAAGAGATCCCATACTTTAAATAAAAAAGCACAGTTTTCAAGAATTTCAACTGAGCTCATTGGCCTTGTGGTAGAGTGTCAACTAAGATTGGAAGGTCGTAAGTTCAAATCCAGACCGAGTCATGCCAAAGAATCTAAAGCCTTGTTTCTACTGAGCAGTCTGTTACATTACGGACTGGTTCAATCGGGTATTTTAAACAGTTCTGACCCGTACCTCTTTAGGGCCCCCATCACCTGGTGATTGGCAGAAAGTGATGACAACATTAGAAAGCACCAACATAGCGCTAAGCAAGCAATTAATTTTTCCTGTTGCGGCATTCTTCTTAGCCGCCTGCAATCTTCTTTCAAACAATATTAAAATCTTATACACAATGTACAAAAAGTAAAGAAAAAAAAACTGGAAGCTGAATGACCTCCGTTGTTGTTGCTTTTCTAGTCGTCGCACTACAATGATGTAATGACCACACATGTGCGGTGAAAATAAACAGCTTAGAGGAAGCGAGGCTTAACTGAGTGGAATTTCTCGCCAGAATTAACTGGTTCGAACCGTACTACTCCCGTACCAGCCTACTCAGTGGAAACGAAGCTTAAGAATGTGACTTAGTGGCTTCCTGCTTGACACTGGGGGGTTTAACCCTGATGGTTCACGGGGGAGGGGTGAGCCGCAGGTGACGAGTCAAATGCAGAGAGCAAATTTCACACACCTAGCTGCATCACAACTA
>NC_050518.1:16687885-16726113 GCF_002922805.2 Oryzias melastigma | reverse complement strand
ATATATATATATATATATATATATATATATATATATATATATATATATATATATATATAACACAATTGCTTTAAGTTACTCCAGTCAAAAATTAGTTCATGACATTGTATTAAGTAGATTCATAAACTATCAGCACAATTTACCATATATGTGGATGGTGGTAGCACAATCCTAAAAAACCTAGTGAGGAAAGCATCATTTTTTATGTTTTAGTGGTTAAATACTATAGTTTATTTGTCTGCAAGCTGGCTCTGCACTACTTAGTACCTCAGCAGAATTGGATTTGTGCAACAAATGCTATTACACTTCTAATACAAACACACTAACTTAAACATCCATTCATTCTCTCTCATCCACAAAAGAAAAAGCCTCAGTTTTCACTGTAAATGGCACCGGAGAGAGGTGCACAATGAATGGCAAATGATAAATTCTGTTCTATTATTTTCTCTCTGAGGCAAATATCCCTCTCTACTCTCATGATATATTTAATATACAGCCACTCCAAATTAGCCACAAGGCTGTAAGTATGGAATGTATTGATATTCCTATCATTTGCATGATATAGCCGCACACATAACAAGGGCAAACACATCTGTGGTCCCTTGATTACCGAAGAACACAAGCAGGCGAATACAATTGTTGGCCTAAACTAGGAGTAAATTTGTTTCTCGGCAGAGGCCTTCATCTAATATAAGCAACCTCCAGTAAATTTGCACAAATATTCCAACTGAAACTGAAAGGCTGGTTCATCAGCGATGTACTGTATGTTGATAAACAATTTTGTTGTCTATTAGAAGATGCTACTGTCAGCAACTTGCGGGCAAAGAAGGAAGGAAGAAAGAGCAAGGGAGAAAAGAGGTGAAGGAGTGAAAACAGAGGTTGTTCTCAGAAAAGGTCAGGCTGATTGTCTCTGCTCAAATATGCTGGCCTTTTCAAAATTAACTTGGCAAAGGCGATATTTTCCACAAAGCCGGCATCATGAATCAAAGAAGCGTCTATAGTTTATCCCTGAAAGCAAAGTAAACTGCCTCCCTATGTGCTCTACTTTTTTATTTTTTTTTTATTTTTACAGGCAATCCACCCTCCCGCACACAGCTGACATCTTCAGTAATTATGTAATTAACGCTATGGCAGGCCTGATTTTAGAGAAAGTGCATTATAATTGCATTTAGACGTTCATTAGTTAGGCTAAACGTTTGCCACACTGCGCAGGTGCGGCAGAGGGCCAAAGGCTACTTGTTTTTTTGGAACACAACTGCGGTGTCAATGCCTTGATTGGTTTCTGCTTGATACCGCTGACAGAACAGGTTTTTGTAATTTTCCAATAATTACCCTCACTCTGACACAATAAAAAAGTCACTGGTCTCAGTTTAGACAAACCAGTCTGGTACACACCCCGTGTTCCCTGCCGCATGCTCGACATTTCTGTCAACAAGTTCCGTTTTTAGCCAAAATTTTTTATTTATTTTTTTTAGGAAAAGAAATCTCACATAAGAGTGTTTTTTGGTGCTGCCAGTGTTAGTGTAATACAGCTTAGACAAGACCAAAGCTGTAATTACCTGGGCGATAAAAGCCTGTTAGCAATACTAACAAAACACATGCTGTTCAGCATGATGTATTGCATTAGTCAAAGCAGTATGTCTTTGTGAGCAGCTTTTAATGGATTCTTTTAAACATCCACAGAAAAGTAGCAGCTTTGGACTGAAACCGGTTAGGTGCTGGATTTTAAGCAAAAACATTTCAATAAGCTTGACCTTTTTTTTTTTGTTTTTGTTTTAAACACATGACCTGAAGGAATAACTTCATACCATGCATAATTAAAAGATAACTTGCCCTGCTTGATATCCTGTAATGAAACACTCTTCTTTTGTGGATCACACCATTATAATGTTACAATCTGCTTAGGCAGACACACAATTAGGTCCCAGTAACACCAGCTCTGTCCCTGTCCGTGTGATGATTTCTTCAATTAAGCCTTCCTGGCAGAGAAGGCCAAATGCTTAACTAGGCAGAATTGGAGCTGCCACTAGCTAGAGGTAGCAATGGGCTCCACTTCAACAGCTCATTCATCAGCCCCGGCGCTACCACTGAGCCACCTGTTCTGACACCATGCAGGGATGAAGTCATTTGCATTCTGCTCTGACCCTCTTCTTTCGCTCTCCTCACTTACTCCCCCCACCCACCCCAACTCCTACTCTGCCTCTCCTTCCCTCGGCCGCTACAACTTTTAAAGTTCCTCAGAGGCTGCTCTGGCAGATAATTGAATACCAGGGTTTGATTTAGTTTGAAATCAATTTGGGAAGGGGCTTTTCATTCATTATGCTCCTTGGCTTTGGTGCTACGTCTAAAATCCCTCAAACTTTGGCATGGGCTCCAACATCGTCAATTCAAAGTGAAATTAAGTAGCGCTGAGTTGGATTGACAGGTAGGCAGAGCATGATGGGGCTGGGAGGGTCGACTGTGTGGGGAATATGTGGACTTTCTCTCCTCTCTCGGGGTATCACTCCTCTGTGCTGTTTGTCACCACCAGGTGTTGCTGTGAAATAAGGAGAGAGGCGTTTTGACAAGAGGCAGCCAGCACATAGCTTGACATTTTGGCCAGTTCCCCACAGAAGCGTAAGGCTGTAAAAAGGACAGATACACCTTAATATATTACTATTTGTTTTGTGAGCAGACATGTACCCGCTTGGATCTTTGACTAAGATATAGGAGTCCACATGTGTGCATTTATTATCTCAAGTCGTGTTGTCCACAGACTAAATTCCCATTCTTGTAATGTTCCAGCACATTAAGTCTCAAAAGAAGTGATAGATACACAAGTTAATGAGGCAGGTCACCGGCTTAAAGTAGCTAGGTTAGGTCAATATAAACAACAATTAAAACACAGATTCTACGAACAGTTTGAACACTTAAGAGTTGGATTTCATGCAGTGAAAATAAAATTTGATCTGAGTGAAAATGTCAAATGTTTTTTTAGCATGTTTTTTTTTTCTCATGATGAAGGACATAAATTAAAGAACGTTAGCTTAATACCACATTTCTGAGTATTTCTTTATGAAAATTAAGGTAAATCAGGAGCAAACAAAAAAATGCCATTTGAAAAAGCTAAATTGTGATGAACAAACTGCAATGGGTGGACCCAAGTTTCACTGCTCCATTCTGATGAGTCTTCTTAAAGGCATGTAGGTCTTCGCTTTTCTCGTCTGAATTGGGATCTGGCTCATAACTGTATAGCTGGATAGCTCAAATATGCCTCACCATTTTTGTTGCACTACTAATGTCAGTTTGAGATTATGAGGAGCTGTAAGCTAGCGGAAGATGGTGTAAACAAAGGGATCGTGGGAAATAAGGGCAGGGTTACTCCACGCCAACCATCCTGGTGAGTTTCTGATGTACTCCTGCAGAAATTGCATCCTTGAAAAGCATTACAGGTTTATAAATTTAGGCTAGAAAATGAAAAATCATAATTAAAAGACCACTGGGAACAAGACATGTCCAGCTTGTGATCAGCCTCAAAATATTACTTAGTGGAATACCTAGATTTTCATAAAAATCAAATCAAACTTTCTGCTTGTTTTGATTAAAGGTGCATTGTTTTCCTGCTAATACGTATTAAACTTAAAACTCCACCTGTCCTGTTCACAGTCAATGTAAAAATCTCAAGATCATTGGTATGGATAAAAATGAAGCCAATGTGTTTTGTGATGGATGAGCTTCCTTCATGAATGATCATTTTTATGTAGATTGACTTTTCTTTCGGTCTACAGACCTTTGATCCAACGTAATGCAACCTGGCCTCTGTGTTCTTGAGCTTACCATGTCTTCTCTTTGTGGTTATGAAGACTTTTTTATCAACGTCAAGGACATATCTGGAGCACACCCAGGACAGTGTTTTTGATTTGCTCTCCATGCAAATGAGCTTTCACTCATCCACAGGAACCCGCTTCAACCAGCTCTGCCTCATTGTAGAAAAACACACAATAACTGCCAGAGAAATATTCAGTAGCCATCAGGTATTTTGTTAAAAATCTTCAACTTAAATTTGGCAGCATTTGTTTAAAAAAAAGGATTTTCTGCCACTCACAAAACTTTAGTTCTAAAGATCCCAATTTCCAGTTTTTTCTTTTTTTTCCACTTAAAATTGAGTTCTCTAAATCCTGACAGTATAAGCTACAATCAAAAATTACAGTTTGAACTATTTATCTGGCGCTAGCTGACACATTTTCCACAGTCAGTTATAAATCAGCATGATTTATTTTACTATTTGTTCCATGACTTAATGGGATGTTATCCTCCCTGTATTTGAAAAGCAATCGGTTCATTTGTCACAAAATATGAGAGCACATCTTCTGAGCACTTCAGTGTGTTGGGGTACCCTTATATAAGTTGGCAGGTTGAAGATTTCACTTGGAAACTGGTAACAAAGGTTTTTAATTAGTTTTATAAGAAGTAAATAATAAACCAAATGGAAAAATTGAATAGCAAGGTGGAGATAAAGTTTAATGTATCATATTTTTATTTGATCATGCTACAAACTCCACATTTGCACATGTTGCATTTGAAAGTTGTTCTGGGGGTGTTGGGGGTTTTCAGCTACATTAGTTGTCTGTTTGTATTTATGTAAAGGCTGGATGTTTTTTACTATGTAAGAGTAGGCATGCTCAGAAGCCTTGAAATGTCAGTGAAGAAAAGACAGAAATGCCACCATGAAAAGTTAAGCGACTTTATGTGCAACAGACAGTGTTAAAACATATTCTAATGACTGACTTTTGCTTTCATTTCTGTTTAAATAGTTGTTCAAATTGAAATAAAATTGAATTGAATTGAAAATTGAATCATCTTTCTATATATCCTGTCGCCACAATGGGTTTGTCAGATTTTTATGCCGCATGTGGTTCCTGACACAACTCTGTATGTTTACCTGGGCTGGGGACCAGCACAGGGAGACCCAGACTCAGGCCCCCTGTGGCTATATAGTTAGGGAGTAGCGGGAAGGGTCTTGCTTAGGGACCCACACGGGCATAAGCTCATCGTGCCCCCTGAGGAACTAACCCTGCTTTCCCATGCGCCAGTCCAGCATGTAGCCAACTGAGATACACAACCAGCCTTGTTTCTGTTTGGTGGTTTTAGAGGCTTATTGACATTGACATATTTTGAAAAAACGCAATGAAAACACTTTTTTTTTTTGTCAATTAAATGAGTCATGTGACCACCATTGTGACCGCTGCATAGCTGTACAAGACACTACACAGCGGACGCCACAAGAGGTCCCACAGCTCATCAAAAGTTGAGCGTGTCATGTGGATTGTAGGACCCTCAGCTCTGCAGTAAATAAGACGCCAATGTCTCCTTTGATAGATAATGATGAGCGCTAATGCTGTGGCAGAAATCTGTTCACATCCGTCGTTTGTTTTTGAATGACTTATCGCGTGAGTTGGCTTTAAAACATGTTCCCACATGTTTTGGTTCTTTTTTTTGTCCACAGTTTCACATTTTACATTCAATTTCTAAATTTGTAGGTTTTGACCACCATGACTGGTTTCCTGCATTTTGGGTCAGTTAGTTTTGTAACATTTATTTACAAAAATCCTTTTTACTTAAAAAAAAAAATCTGAAATTAACAAAGTATTTGTTACAAACTTGTGTATTTTGGTTTAATAACAGGTGCCTCAAAGAACGTTTAAACTTTTCTTTAGTTTTGGGAATTGGATAATGGATTATTCTTAAATAAACTAGATGTGTACCTAATAGCACAGCAGCTCATTCCACTTTAAAACATAGCTGCTAGTGTAAGATGAGATTTTATTTTTATTTGTGAAGTATATTTTATTTTTATAAGATTGCCATAATTACGGCTTGGCAAAGGGATATGTAGAAAAAAAAAAGGAAGGAAGTTGTTCGGTCCAGGAAGTGTTGTGCTGGGAAAAAAATGACAAAAGATGTATTCCCAACAAGAAAAGAAGGACTCCCAGTGCTGTTACTTACCCACAGCCCTGGAAAGTGACATGTACAGTTGGTTGCTCAAAAATCGGGTCCTAACACTGGTGGCAGCAGTGGGATTTGAACCCACGCCCCCCAAGAGACTGGAGCCTCATTATTCATTACTTTTCCAGCATAACAACAGTTCTTGGACTGAGCAACTTCCTTCCTATTTTTTTCCACATATCCCTCCACCTAACCGTAACCATGACAATCTTATAGAAATTAATATACTTATAGAAATAACATTTCATCTTACATACTTCCTCATGTTTAAATGAAATGCCCTCATTTCAACAGGCATAAAAAATAAAATAAAATCTCATTTTACACTAGTATTTCTTTTTCAGAAATCAAATGCTCATTGAATTATTCTGGTTTTTGTTTTGGGCTACAATAGTTATATCTTTCTTGACACTATGTTCAAAAAACTAGTTTTTAAGAATTATGGAGGTCTAAATTACTAAAACCACAAAGACAACACAGTTGACTGGGCAGGGCAACTGCAAGATAGCCTTAACTCTAGGGGTTACACAAATAGAAGCTCTACTTTGCAGCCTGCTCTGTTGAAAACATGTCTGACATTTCTCTGCATTTACACTCAAAAGTAGTTTTTCTCTGCAACACAAAATGAATTCATTCTGTCTAAGCTAGTTTCAGATTTACGAAATTGTCTTCCTTCTAATTTGAGAATATTAGATTATTAATCCTCTGGATATGGTAAAATGTATCTTCTTTGACCTTGGAAAAATCTGTTTGTTGGGTGTCAAACCCCCTAATTTATCAGAGACAGTCCATTAGCTGGCTATCCAGGCAAACAAACACACAATGGAACAGGAAGGAAAGTTCTCAGGGAAGCAGGAGCCCTCTTTCCAGAGATATCATTAGTTACTGCCTTTCAAACTGCTGAATTGGGACACTTACCTGACTTGCCCCATTTTTTGCACCACAAGAGCCAAGATGTTGATGAATGGATTCATGAAACTGTCACTACCAGGAAATGGAGAAAAAAGGGTTAAGGACATCTTTTAGCTAAAGCTGTCAACTTTATAGACGAATGCGAGGTCATGTCTTTGTGGAAAATTGAGCATTTTTTTCTTCATTTGTCTTTGCTTTCCAAATGGCACACAGACATAAAACCATAAATGTCTTGTATGTAGACATAGTTTTACTTTAAGTCCTATTGCACAAGATTAGCGAATGAAGGACAGGGGATGTAAATTGAGAATTTTCAAACAATTTCAAAGGTGTTGAGAGGTTACCTGGTGAGGTCAGTGGTTGTGAACAGCCTCATATATCTAGATGCCAACTGAGATGGAATGGTAATTACTTCTGTGCATCTCCGCGCTGAGACACAGCCTCTATCTTGTAAGCGGCGATGATTGACAGCCTCAATAAGAGACTTGCACCGCGCCCCCTGCCCTCCGCCTACATGCCCCTACGACAACTGGTCAGACCCATCGTCTGGTGCTCTCCCTCCCCGAGAGGGCACGGGTGACACCCCCTTCTGATAATCCTGCCTATCACATCCATCATGCCACTCTGAAAACCTCACAAGGGGGCACAACCAAGGGAATCTAATCAGGTGGTCTAATTGAGGAGCGAGGCCGGCCAATACCAAGCCTAAGAAGTTGGCTGTGCCTGGGCAGGCAGGGGGGATGTCAATAACACTCAGTGGGTGTCGATTCATCAAACCTCCTTAATGTCATTAGTCCTGAGAGGCTTGCTTACCCACCCCACCACCACCACCACCGCACCCCCCTCCCAATCTTCAATCTTATTCCTACATGCATCAAACTTTCGCTCACTCACTTTCTGTTGCCTCCTCCTCGAGTCTCTCAATCTATCCATCTCCTTCTAAAATTATTTTCTCCCTCCCCACCAACATTCCATTTACTTTACTGACATAGGATTTACAACTCATACCAAAGATGTTTTATCTGTGTTTGTGAAATAGGCATGTATGTGTATATTCTATTGCAGATATTTCTTTTTTTAGTTTTTATAACCCTACTGTCTTTTTCCTCAAATTCTATTACTTCTCCATTCCAATAAGTTCAACCTCTTCAACATGTGGTGTATAGTCTAGCTGTTTATTAAACAATGCTGGGGCTTCCTAGGAGCAGGTGATGCAGTCAATTACTCCACAAATACCTGGGTAATTATGCAAAAGAGAGGAGACAAGAGCAGCAGTGGAGGGAGGAAGAGGACGTGGCAGAGCTGGATGGTGAGCTGTGTTGGCAGTGGTTGGCGTTCAGAAGGGCAAGAGATTGAGACCTTGAAGTGGCAGTGCCAGTCGAGGGTGTAACTCTAAAGGACAGCGTGCCCTTTCACCTGCCAAAAATCCTCGTGAGCACATTAATAACAGCAAACAGAGTCGTTAGCATTCAACTTCCACACTGGCATACTGAGTTGGCTGTTTTTACATTGGACTATTCTGTGTCCATATCGTAACCATTTAATGACGAAACCGTAATTTTTAAAACTCATCTAAAAAAAATAATAATAAATAATAATAGTAATAAGTCCGTTAGCTCTTGTACTTTTCCCTGGCATGTTTGCATTAAAAGTGGGGTCATCTGGACCCACAAATCTTTTTTTTTTTTTTCTTGCATGCTAAACTTTTTTTTTCAATAGATTTTTCAACTTTATTGGTGTCCATGGCAGACATAAAATCCTGTCCACCTTTGTCATGGGAGGAATAACACACTAATGTAAGGGTGGGGTCATCTGGACCCCATAAGAGAGCACAAGGGTTAATTTCAACGAAATTAAAATGACTACTGTAAAAAAATAAACATATCCAGCATCCCCCAGAGTTATCATTAATAGAAAGTATATGAGTATAAATGAACTTTGTTACAGGTTACCAATGGGAATTGCTTCCATTTGCAGCCTGTCTCCTGTGGTCTGTTGAGGAACATTTTGTACCTATTGGTTTGAATTTAATTCTGGACACTGAAGGTGGGTTCAAAAGTAGAAACACAAACACACACATAGATAGATCATTTTACGCTGCATATAGTAAAAAACAATTAAAAGTGGTGCATGCTAACTTTTTTTTGGTTTGAAATCCCTTTATAGTGCAGTCATATTATATTTCCAGTCTGATTTCCTTTCACTCACTTCCGATAACAAGCACTGTTGCTCTGCAATCATCCGTATATACTTTACACATTGACACAAAAGCTTCTTGTCAAGTGGACTTGTCAAGCATATCTTAGGGTATATTGAAGTCGGCAAAGGCTATTCCATGAAGAAAAATAAATATATAAAGATAGAGAAATAAAAGGGTCAGATGGGAGAACAAGGTTGGCATATTTCTTGCAATAGAAGTTTTGTGTATTTGGCAAGACATTTTATGTTTTAGTGTCAGCCCATTACTTAAAAAGGATTGAAGGATTCCTATATGTCATCTTACCAAATAGCTTTTAGCCATTTATCCCCTGTAAACTCTCTTCCCAAGGGTCCGTTTTGTTCTTCAGGCTGGGCCCACGTTTGTGAACAAAAGACTTCATGAAATTACTTTCAAGACTTGAAATTCTAAGACTTGACTTTGTGTTTCTCATAAAATAAAAAAAAAAATCACTGACTTTCACTGACTAGTCAATGCATCTGTTAATGACATAGAAGCTGAATGGGTTCTAATTTACAATAGTGAAAAGTTTGATCTTGAGAAAAATATCACTTTCTTTTGTTTTCTTAAAAAACATATATTGTTAAGAATTATTCTACTTTATCTTACCCGTGAACAATTTCTTTGAGTAGCAAAAGCAGCTGGTCACATGACTATTTTGTGTTAGCAAAGATGGGCGTGAAGGAGTAACCTCACAGCTCCGTATCTTGAATCAGTGGGATTAAACTCCATTAAGCATGGAGCACCGCCAAAGCTTTATCTCTGAGTTTCACTCTGAGACAGAACAGAGTGGAAGGGGTGGGGGGGTTGGAAAGGATTTAGAAATAGCAATGAAATGTCCTTCACCTTTATTGACCAAATTACGTTAAAAAAAAAAAAAAAAAGTAGTAATGAGAAAAATTGCTTGCCTGGCCAACAGTACAGTGGCGCGTATCACTAGTGTGCATAGAACACATTAACATTCAGGATGATACTCGAATACTAGACACTACTTTAGTAGCTGCTTCTTCTGCACACAGATACACAAACACAGGGGCCACTTGGTGTGAAGGACCACGGCTGTGACTGTCCATGCTCTAAGGCTAAAAAACATCCACTTACTATTCCATCATTTGAAAAAAAAATAAGGTGCAGAAGATCTAAAATTTGCTTTTAAGAAAGTCAGAATTGTTTTCTTGTTTCCACAAATAAGCAAGAAGTCTATTCAGTTTTTGACAAAGTAAAAAAGGAAAGCTTCTTACTATCTGCAACCAGAAAGAAGTGAGAATGCTGGGGATCAGGGTGGTCCTGTGATGAACGCCCCATGACATCCCCCCCATCACCTTCTTGCTCCTTCTCTCCCCCTCGTCTCTCCCTCCTCTGGGCAGTTATTGATCTGATCTGCTTCTCTCTCAACTGGAGTCATGATTCATGTTGTTTCGGCTGGTCTTCACTCACCACACACAGACACTGCTCAGTCATGCTCTTCCCTATCTATGTGTCCATCTGTCTCTGCCTGCTCGCCTCCTCTCTCTGCCCTCAGGCATGTCAACCTGCTGTCCACATGCAAACTTTACTCTAGTGCGTTGCTTCTACTTCTGAGTACGAGTTGTAGTAGAGGCAGTAAGAGGTGCAATCTTACCTTTTCCCGCTTTTCTTATGGTTTGACATTAAAACTCATCCTTGACTCTTATAATCTACTTTAATTCAATAATTCTTCTCAGGTTTTCCAAAATAAAAGGCAGATTGATCTACTTAAATCGATTTCTTTTCCTACAATCCAACCAGATTGATCTGTCTGAGGCAAGTTATTAACCAAATCAACCTTTACCATTATAAAATCATTTCAAAAAGAAATAAATCGATTATATCTATCTCAGAAAATACCATTTTGATTGAGGCATGGTACATTTATTTTACCATAGAGTAAAAGTAACCAAGAATCATCAAACATGTAATGGCAGCAAAAAATGATCTAAAGTGTGGAAACATTTTGAAAGACACGACCATAAAGTGTGGTAGAATGTTTGTATAATATTTAAACAACAGTGGGATGACCTTTATGAAACTAAAATGTGAATGGATTTGACATTAATTCTTGTTTATCTGTTTGTTATTTAATTTACACTTTGCAAGAAATAAAAGGAATGTGGAAAATGTACCTGCTCTGTTCAGTACTAAGTATTTATCTCTGAGTTACAATGGTAGAATTTTTGGCTAAATATGACCTGGATCAGTGAATCCGATCGAATTGGATAATTAGAAAAGAACCAATATCGACCATGAATCGTATCGGCAGTCACAAATTATGATATGAATCGAATCGCTGTTAAAATGAATCGTCACATTCCTATGTCTGCTACTCGTGAATCTAACAACTCATAAGTATTTCACATAATGCCAGGTCCAAAAAAAAACTTCAATATCCCTTTGAGAATAATCTTAGTGAACATATTTAGCTGAAAGGACGATAGCAAATTTTAATGGCTGCATTTAATAATACTCATAGGATTTACAGGCATTTCTTGTCCTGCAAGAGATTCAAGTAATAGCTATTACATTTTAATGTTCTATTTTTAAAACGTACACTCACAAAAGTGTTCCAATCCATTCTAATGCAGGATGTTCATTTTTTAATGAAAAAAAAGAGGAAAAAAAGGAGGGAGCCAGACAGAGAGACAGAGATGTGCGCAGGCCTTGCAGCAGCAAAAGCACATAAAAGCCCAGCTTCAGCCAAGGCCCTTTCTCCAATGTGTAGAAATTAATTGAGTGAAAAAAAATCTGCTGTTTAAGGTTGAAGTGGGTTATGGGAGGCAGTGTAACAATTGTTTTCTGTTTGCCAGGGGCTATATATCGTTCATTCCGGCTTTCTCTCTTCTCTTCGCTCAAGTCTCGCCCCTACCTCCCTCCCTCCCCACCCTCCTAGCTCCCTTACCATCCATCCACGTTCTGAGTCTCTCTAGCTCTCTCCTGCTTTCTTCTCTCCGTTTCATCAGTCTTTTATATTCCACAGTCTACAGTCTTTTTTGATTCATTTTTATATCTCCCTTTTTCATCTATCACATAGGAGATTTTTCTCCTATCTTTAAAAGCAATTTCCCTGTCTTAAAGGCTGCACTTATAAAATGAGGTTTGGTTAAATCTACTGATGTGTATATTTAAAGTAAAGATTTATTCAGATATATGGCACCCAAACACACAATTGTAGGAAGCTTTAGTTAAAGTAAAATTTAGAAATGTGTGAAAAAAGAAAAAAAAAAGTGAGTGCATATGTGTGTGTGTTAGTGTAGTTTTCCACACGTGCGCATCGTTGTTTGGTGACAGTGACAGTAGCAGGGGGAGCGATGTTGACACACAATGCAGAACAAGCTTAGCACCCCCTTGGGCTTAAACAAATGATTCATTCTCTCTGAACATGTAAATGTGCAAAAAAAAAAAAAGGAAAAAGGGAAATCACTGATGTCCCCTGGTTGCTTTTCATTTCAGTGATACATTAAAACACACATTTTAAAAAGAAAAGAACAAAAATGGAACACATGCAGATGCTTGGATCAACACAAACTCTAATTAAAAGAATAAAACAGATGCATGTGGCATTTTGTCGACAAAAGCCAAAAGCTTTATGAGTTGCGAAACGGAAATTCTAAAGTAAAAAAGAGCGTGGTACTACAGTAAAAATAAATACAACTAAACAAAAAACAACACCTCCTTAAAAGCCTTATCTGTTCCCCTTTTCCTCTGTTGCTCAAAGCACTAAGGTTTAACCTGTTTACTGTGCTAAACTCCTCTTAACCACTTTTTCATGTAAATACCACAATGTTCAATATCACTGAGAGGAAACACAGTTGCTCAGCCCGTGTAATTCCATACAATCACTTTACAATTCTCTTTGAACTTTGCAGTTCCACTCATTAAATCTCCTTTGAAGAGTGAATGCTCGAGCGTTGGTACATTTTGATTTTGCCATTATTAAATGCAACAGAGCAGAAAATTACATCTAAACTAGTGTTTTGCTGGTTAATAATACATAGGTCATGTATGGCAACCAACAGCAAAATAGTGAAAATACTTTTCGCAAGGCTAAAATATGCTTTAGTGTAACAAATTTTTCCTCCTTGCAAACGTTAACAGACACAATCTTTTTGCAGAGGAGGCAGAAAAGCTGTTTTCGGAATGGCAAAGCTGTATTTGCTTTGAGTAAAAAGGAAATAATGTCACTAGTTGATGCCTTCTTTAAGCCTTTGGCACCTCTGCTCCACAAAAGTATACTAAACACCAACACATCATGTTGCAATTTCTATCTAGGAGATGTTAAATGAACCCAAGTGGGGAATAAAAACATGGCTCTTTTGTGAAGGAAGTAAAATATAGTGGGTGGCTTTCACTGAAGGACTATCTTTGTATTTGTAAAGACTTCAGCTGATTTTGAGCACAAACCGATGGCGATGGGAAATACAAAAAGAGGTGAGAAAATAAGAATCCAAATGAAAAGAAAGAAAAACCCATAAGAAGTGAAAAAGCCAAGATGTAAAATCACTCTTTAATTCTCTTTTCGACTCAGACATGAAGTGACCTCCTTGATCCTGGATTTCAGACAGAAAAAAAAGGCATCAGAAATGTGGGAGCCAACCCAAAGCTGATTGTAGACCTTTAAAGTCATATTTTGCAAAAGACTGTAAGGTAAGGTGAGAGTTAAGAGTGATTCTGAAATGACTCCATTTTCTTTGAACTCCCTGCTTTCTTTAAATTCAGGTGGATCAACCGCAGCCCAGACTGATTTGACAGCTAGACCAGAGCAGGCCTTAAGTTCATACCACTGCATTGTATTTCACTAAGCAGTGGTGTTTTCAGTGGAATATGAATCTCTGGAGAGTGTTTTGGCCCGAGCCTCTAAAAAAACCAAGGGCAGAAGCCTTGGTGGAAGGTGTCTATTAACATTAAAAAATCCTGGGCGTGTGTTGCCCATAGGTCAGTGTTTGGCCCCTGAGACTAAACAGAGTCAGATCTTGCATACTAGAGCCAACCAAAGAGTCTGCAAGGGGTTTGAAAAGCCTGCTCACAAAAAAGTAGCTAGTTTTTGCTGCCTTTCTTTCTATGAATCGCCCCCACTTTGAAAATAAGGTACTTTTATCTCTTATACTCCCTTGTGAATTACCATTTTGTCAACATTAGGAGCAATAAGGATGATGAGAGGAATATTTTGATTTTTTTTTATCTATGTCTTTTTAAGAACACATTCTGAAAGGAAGTCTACAAGTTAGTCAAAGTCATATGGGAACCCATCATTTTTTAGATAGTTTTTAAGGCTTCTACACTGCAAAAGTGTAGAAGGCTGAAAGTGTTTTTGCCATTACAATGGCTTTGAAGAGACATTGAGCATTGAAAAGGAAAACTTCAACAAAAGCACAGCTAAAAAAAAAAAAAAAAATAAAAATCTCTCAATTTCCTCCAGGACTTTTTCTCATCCCTATTTACAACACAGAAAAGACCCCAGGGTGATGACAGCCCTTCAGCCAACAAGTGGTAAATTATAGCATGAAAGATGTTGTTAATGCACCTTTTTTTTCCAAAGCTTTTTATACTGTATTTTCTCTCCCCAAAGGCATCCTTTCAAAATGAGCCAATCAGAATGAGTTGCCTCCTCTAGATGGTGATGGCCGGGTCAGCATTAATAGCAGGCTGAAGGGTTTAAAGCGGTGATGAGTGATTTAGCAATTGAGAGATGTTAGAGCAAAAACTAATTACGGAGGGCTCAAAAGAAAAACCACGAGTGAAGTGAAAGTTTCCAAAGCTGGGGCTAAGCTGTTCTTGTGAGGGAGCATTAGTTCAGATGGTATAAAAGCGAGGTAACCTACATAATCAAAATCCTACCAGCTGTGCCCCATAAACAATTAAAACAATTAACCACAAGAGCATCTTACAAAAATAATAATTGTGTTCAACAAAGAGATTCAAAACTAAATGATGCATTTTTCATAAAAAATAAATAAAAATGTATCTGTGCATTTTGTTTTACCATATTTTCCAGAGAAAACGAAGAGACACGGGAAGGCTTCTCTATGATTAAGAAATGCAAAAAAGAAAAACGTTAACTTTATTTTAGAGAAAAGTGTGAATAAATTGCTGTCTGTGCCTCATGTAATAGTCTATGAACGCTACAATGCAAACCCTTTGCCATCTGGCTCTGTGGAATAGTAAACGGATCTTAATTTCACAGCTGACTTGGAGCACGGGCAGAGAGAAGAGCATGCAAAGGTTAGTTTTTTGGTGCCCTTTTACATCTGACTTCCTCATCTGTTGATATCCGTCAGCACATCTTTAAACCTGTAAACCCAAAGCAACTCTATTTCACAGATATAGAGCTAGTTATTACAAGCCGCTAAGACTACCAGCTTCCCTGCTAGTGTAGCATTTTCATTCATCCAAACACCAAAACTCTGATGCTACGCGTGAGACCATTTAAACGGAGTAAAAACAGCAAACAGCCTGATTTGCAAAAAAGTAAAAAGCCAGCAGTTGTACACAGAGAAATTAAGTGCTGAAGGTCATGTGATATTGAAAGCCAATGCAGTGTAGCATCCAGTAGCATCCACTCCATTACAACATTAGCAACTAATGTTTTGACATTTGTCTTCATTATTATCAATGAACAGACGCGATTGAGCCACCAGCATGCTCCATTAGCTTCCTTCATTGCACAGTTGCACAGTTGAAATCACACATTAGGGTGGATCCAACATAAAATGACAAGTTACGGGGACTAAGGACATGCCAACTTATTATTTACGCGGTGGAGGGTGGGGCGGTTGGGTGGAAAGAGAGCGGGGTGGAGCAGAGGTGGGAATGCGAGCCTGGGAATTGGTAAAGCGCTGCACTGGCGTTACGATCTAAAGAGCTTGGAGGATCGGAGCAGCACAGCACACCTCAAGAAGAAAGGCTCATTTCAGTTGGTATAATTAGCCTGCGGTAATGAAATAAGTCAGAGGCACTGCCACCTTCACTTAGGAGAAAATCGATCCATGTTTAAGAGAGTTTATTAAAGCTTAGGAATAATGGGTAGATAGGTTAAAGTAAGGGAGGAGTAGAGTAGATGGAGGTTGAAGACACATTAGCAACAAATCAACTAGCGGTATGTGGTAGCATTGGGGAAAAGAGCAAAAGAAGCAGGACAGATAAGCTGGCTTCAGTAAGAGTGGATGCTTCTGAAATTTCCCAGTGTGAAGGCAGGGGATGCTAGAGCTACATACATTAGAAGACGTTCAACCCAAACACAAAGATGACATCACTTTTATGTAATAAACCCAATCAGGCCCTATTTAGGCGGCATCTTTGGAGTGGCTTCCGGACAAAGCCAGAAGCAGGTGAGTGGCTAAAGCATGGAAAAAGAAGGGAGGTGGGATAGTTACTGATAGACATTTCTCCTAAGGTGTCCCAAATGCATACTGGTTGATGTGGGCGCTGCTTGCTCATTTATCTGGCCGTCTGGCCAACTCACCTGGAGTGATGGGGGAGACGTCAGGAAGGCAGGCTGCTATTTCACGGCCTGTTAAGCGCTAATGCCGCAACATGCCCCGCGCTCCAATTTTAGGGAGCATGGAGTGCCCGACTCAAGGTTCTGTCTGTCTGGACTTGTGTGGTAGTGTAAGGAGGCGGGGCAAGCAAAATCAGCAAGGAGAAAGATACTGTAAGTATTTGTAGAGGACAATGAAAAGTCCAGTGAATGAACTAAAAGCTGGAAAAAAAGAGTAAAAGGTAGAATAGAGAGAAAAAAGAATATAGCCTCAGTTTACAGACTGCTGAGACAGCACTGCGCAGCAGACAGGACAGCAGTGGAAGCACGCGCTGACATCTATTCCTGCCATGCTAGGCTGCTTCCTGTGTGCCCCAAAAGGCCCCATAGCTGTAGCCAAAACTATTGAATATCACTGGTCTAACCCATCCAAAGCGCTTGTCCTTAGTGTGCACAAAAACTGGCCTGTGCAATAATCACATAACCTCTATTAAGCACTGAGTGGCTGGGGAATTAAAGCAATGAAAGCACAGCATGAACAAACCCCTGCATAATAAAGCTAAGTTAGGCTCAAGCTGTGCAGACTCTTTGCATTATTCCTTGTGATGATATGATATAAAACGGGATTTCACTGATCACATAGCAGGCTTTAGTTAAATCAGACAGGCTTTAAATCTTTTTACAATATTTACGAAACGGTTAAAAATTAGCACCGCTATGCATGATGGGTCGTAGAGTCAAACCGGAAAACAGTGTGAGATCAGATGTCCCATGATGCTCTGACTTGGTTGGGTATAAAGATATTGAACTAAATCTGACAAAAAAAATATATATATATTTTAAGAATTACGCCTTTCTGAATATGATAATTTCATGACAAAGGTCCAAAAATTATTTTTTTTGTTTTTTGAAAAATCAGCTTTTTTAAAAAAGGGGGAAAAAATACAATTCTATCCAAATATCACTAATTGGTACACAGATTCGAAAGCTCTTCTGTCTCACAGCCTAATGGCCTCCATCCCTGCTGAATACAAACTTCAACATCAATAAAAAAATAGATTCAGACAGAAATTAAAAGAGAAAAAAAAGTACTCCAAAACAATTGAAATCTATGCAATTCGTTAATGTGATGATAACTTTCTTATGTTTTAATGCTAAAAGTAATGTGCTAAATTTAGACACTATATTTTAACTGTAAATGAACTATTAATTTGTACAATTTTCACTTTTGTGAAAGAAAACTAAGCAGGATGATAGTGGCTGAAGCGTAAGAACGCACTTTAACTCATACAGTGTTTAAAACAGCAGCTTTGAGCCTGAACATGTGGCCTCAGTATATTACCTTCACCTAACTTTGGCCCTTCTGCTCATGCAGCCCTCAGCTCTAGGAAATTTAGCTGTTTTTCCTCAACAGATCTACACTTATTTATCTTGCTCTCTGCATCTGCAACTTTCTATGAAATTTGTTTTTTTTATGTATTTATAATGAATTTATCAAACAGTACACCATCAATGTATTTCATTGCTTAACAGAACTAATAGGCATACATTTTTCATTTTATGACTAGAAAAGCAATTCCTTATTTTCAATGGAAAACATTTTATTCAGTTTCTTGAAAATACAATTTGCAGGGGAAAAAACTGCATTTAGACATATATTGCAACTATTTGCTAAATTAATATTAAAACTAAAAAAATGTTAAACGAAATAAAAAGGTTGTATAATTTTGCAATCAACTTGAATACAATTTTCTGCATGCTGAACCTATACTGTCCCATACTACAAATTAAAAGAAAAGTTTGAAAAGAAATATGAAATCCTTTATTTTGTCACACAACAGAGCCTATTATAGATGATTTCTATATTTGACCTTTCCCCATAGGGAGTGGTGAGTCACAGTCTTTTGGGAAACATTTATTGGTGAAGCCCCCAACAATATTATCCAGTGGACCTCTCATCACTTTTCCTTAGTAATCTCATAAGGTCATATCCGGTTTCTTATGTGCAAAACCAACAAATAACTGCTAGAAGTCATTAGTGCTCTGATTATATATATTTTATCATGTTTGTGTGATTTCAGATGACCAAAAGTTTAAACCGTTTAAAAATTATTTCAAAAATATATTCATTATTTGTATCAGAGGAGTTAGAAAATGCTGGGTGTGTAACACATCAATTGACATCATAATTTAATTCAGCAAAAAGGCACATACTGTACCCATTGCAATAATACGTGTGAGTAAGTCAGAACACGATCTTGAATAAATGTTGGGTAAAAGAGTGTAATACAACAACAGTTAGAAATACTCATTATTTCCTTTTTTATATAACTGCCTCACAGTTGGTTTATGTCAAGTCGTCCATTGCGACACATGATTCAGCATTGGAAAATCTAAATCTCAAGAAGTTGTAGAACGTCGGCTCTAGGAGATAGTAGATTCAAATCCACTGTTATTTGAAAGACTAAACATTTCTAACCAGGGGCTCCCTGCTTGACCCTCGACATTGAGGTTGGTTGTGACTGGAGTCCAATCCTCCCCAAAGGGGCGGGTCAAAAGTGGAGAACAAAATGTACCCACCACGGTGTGTGACAATTAGCGTGACTTTCCTTTCCTTTTTAAAGCATGCGTATTATCACAGGAATAGAGACTCATCAACAGCTGTGTTGAGTCAAAGTTCAATAACTAATTACAAGCTTTATAAGCTTTTGCTCAGCTGTGTTTGCCTCATTCAATACGGATGTACTGCAACCCTGACAAACCTGGCAAGTGTTCAAACGTATATTGTGTGACAAATTCACCTTGGTGTCTATTAAAATGTATTTATATCACCTGAAATTCAAGTTCTAAATGCAGACTCACCTTCTGTTGGAGAAAATGAAGGCTGTTAATAGAGAAGATCAAACCCAAAAATACATAGCAAAAAGAGGAAGCCTAGGATAAAAATACTAATTTTAGGAATAAAATCATTTGAAAGTGGTAAAATTATCTGTCAATGTAATTTTTACTTGGCATGAAATATTATAATAAGATATCAGAATCTCCAAACAAGAAGTTCCAAACAAGCATGTTAAAACTAAAAACTGTTAGATTGAATTACTTTAACTTGAAAGCTATACATCCCAATACTAAGTATTTTTTGCTAGTTTTAAGCAAATGGTTTGTATTTTTTTTTTAGTTTTTATGTACCTTATTGGAGTTAACTTTGATTACAGAGACAAAAAAATAGTTTAATAAGTGGAAATGACTCATTTTGACCAAGATGAGTACAAAAATATATTTGTAGGAGTTGGCCTATCCTAATAAATCTCATAAAATGTAAAACTAGCACTTAATCTAAGAACATAAATTATATTTTTGCATCCAGAATAATGGCAATAAATGTCAGTCTAACTTGTCAATATTTTAACATGAATAGAAACTGCAGTGCAGTTTGAGTTTTTTTTCTTTTTGGTCTTATATCAAGTTTTACTTATGTCAAGGGTATGGAGCAAAATAATTTGGGCTCATTTTAATCAAAACTTCCTTATTTTTAGATTCTACCTCTTAGACTTTTGCAGATATCCCAATATGCCCCTGCTCTGCAACTTAATTGGAAGTTATTCAACAAATTTGCCAGGTGGCCGAGGGGCGGCACAGGTGGCAGTCACAGGTTACACGTCGCACGGTAGGTTTTAAGACAATGTACAAATTTTACGGCGATTTTCCTCTAAAAGATAATATCGATCTATGGATGCCCAGGCACATTTCAGGGTTGCACGGTTGCATTCCAGTGACAGGCGAGGATGACACCATTACAAAATCGGGGGACAGCTGGGTGGCAACATGGAAAGATCACCGGCCGTCAGCAGCTCTGACTGGACGATGTGTAAATGTCTCAGTCGAAAGTCCATTTAAAGTGCCACCAGATGCCCGGTATAAAAACGCTGGCCTTTCTGCTCACTTGACGACCACCAAACTGCCATTCATGACCAAGTCAACAATTTTCAAAAATTCAGGCAGCAGCATGACATCTTAAGGATTCTTCTAATATCACCACATCGTGTGGAGGCAGTTGTTTTTGTGACCATAGCATTAATGAGACAAAACATCCTTGACATTGCTGATATACAAAAAAAAAAAACTTGAAAAGATATAGAGCAAAGATAAGTTAAAACAACTTAAAATCTAAAAATTTAAAAAAATGAAGCTTTCAAATCTTTGCAAGTATCACATAGTTTGCACAGTACTCCCCGTTTTGCCATCACTGCGAAATATGACAAGTGTTTGACATGACAGGCATCCTACCCACAAGCCTCTAGCCTTTTGACTAGGAGAGACACTTTGAGGGAACAAAGTGATACAACGATGTTTCTTTGTGAACTGAGACGGAAAAATCCAAAACATTTAACATTTGGATCTTGTGGAGTACAACAGCAGCAGGCGATATTAGCGAGTAAAACTGAATTCTCTATAATAGAAAAAAATCTATTTTTTCAAGACATTTTCTACAGATAATTTAGCAGTAATGCTCACAGCAGAAATCACAGAGTAACCCTGAAGTGATCAACACCCACTACAAGTTAGGAGCCTTTAACTCAGTAAAGATGCAAAATAGAAAAAATTGGAAGTAGTTTTTTATGCTAATAATCTACAATCAAGGAAACTGAATAAAGCTCTTTTAAAAGTAATACAGACTAAGCATATATATATATATATATATTAAGCCAGTAAATGGAAATGATTTCACTCACTTATCTGGGAGAATGACAACACTTTTTTTTTTTTTTCCGGAGTGACACATACGCAGAAAAGACTCCGACAAACAAGAGAACAGAGCCCCTGATGGGAGAACGCCCTAGCCTTGTCTTTGTCACACTGTGTGACACAGATGCTCAACAACTCTCCCTGAGGTGTACAGTTAGGTGTACACTGTGTTTACGTCCTTGTGTCAAACAAGAGGACAAAGTCCCCAACTCTCACACGTTTTGACTTTATTCTGCCTCGACCTGTGTGCTCGTGCTGTCACTGCTCCTCGCCACAGCTGTAAAAGAAAACAGACCCAAAAACTTGCCCAGACACCAGCGGTGGAGGGAATTCTAACACCCGAGTGAAGCTTTATCTTATTTATCCGGACAACTGATAAATCACAAAGTTTGAAGATTGCATCGCGTCCACCTCGGGTTATAGGTGAGCCAAAAACGGATACATCTGGGCCTTTTATGGCGGCAGCTGGTACAGGGAGTGACTTGGGCTGAGGTTAGGGAGCACTTGCTCTACAGTGCTGCTTTGAGCCGGCAAGATTAATGTAGGCTCTCTGGAGCAAAGGCAACAACCACAGCTTTAATAAGGTACAAACAATCGGTTCCACTCCACCAGCTTCTCAGGGAAAACTATTGTTGTGCTGCATTGTTTCGTGGTGAGGTTCCTTGGAGACACGTGTCTACTGCAGCATGTGACTGTCTCCATTACAGCCAGGGGAGAAGTCGGCGTAGACCTCAGTTTGTCTGTGTCAGAATGAAGGCTAGCACTCACTCCCCGCACCGCACTCTTTCCCCGCTTCCTTCCTCCGAATCCAAACTTTTGCTTGTTCACTCACCTCGACTCCCTGCACTTTCAACTTCATGTGATCCTCCCGCGTGGTCTTCCCGTCTTTTCTTTTCTTCCAGCAGTAGCCATCTTTTCTGTACTTCACCTTCTTCCTATTGTAGAGTATCATCGACCCATTCTGAGGCCTGCATCCACAGAGACAGAGGGAGAGCAAAAGAGAGGGAGATTAGATGAGAGGAATTTTAGGCAAAGCTACAGTACAGCTCAGGGACTCATTTCTGAGATGTACAAAGAAGTCTGACATGGGTCTGCGCCAGGCAGAAAATGCACCAGTGACTTAGATGACAAGACTTCTTTTACGGTGTTTCCCAGCATTGGTATGCACAGTTTGACAACGAACAAAGCACCCCTCAGCTTACTTTTTCTTTTTTTTTTTTCCTCCAGTGACAAGTGTGTATGCTGTGAGGTGTTAAAGTGGCACTCATCACAGAACAAATTATATGAAGGCTAATGCGGAAGGCAAGCGGCAGGAGGATGGAAGCGTTGGCATCCTTCCTTATCTCCCATTCATTGAACTTAAATGAGTTGTAGTGTTGGAAGTCCCTTGAGGGAAGAGAAGATCCTCCCTCACACTCCATTCATAATTCATTCTCCCTCCACCAGACCACAGCCTGTAGGCTCATAATGATATAATGTAACTATTTGACAATAATCTCCCTTTCCACTTAGATTTGTAACAGAGGCATTTGGCACTCAGTGTTAAACATTAACATAAAGTATAGCATGAAACATTTATGACTTTCTCAACAATTAGGTAGAACGTTAGGTAATACAGCAGATATAGTTTTCTGCGTTTGTATATGGGTATTATGTGGAATAGCTTTGCGCCATCGTTATGAATCCATGTACAATAAAATTCTGCATAGTTGCCCACACACTCCACCATCATCCAAAACACAGGAGGAGACAAACATTCCTGAAGACAAACTATCTACAGCTAACAAGAAAACTCCACATTACATGGTTTAAGTGTCAAAATGGTCACATAAATGCAAAACTAAGCACTTTTAACACTATTTTTCACTGCGATACAAACTAAAAACTCCTATGAATGGAAACTTTTGTATTACTTATTTGTTTAGGATGTGCCGTTTATTAAGATTCCATGATATTCTTAGGAATTTTTTCAAATGTTTTTCGAAAAGCTGAAATATTTATGCAAGTTAAACTCACCCAAAATTAGTTAATAAGTAATATTTGCTTGCAAAGGCAACATACTCGACTAGAAAGGTGGCTAAGCATGTACATGTAACACGAATAAAACCTGAATCCCCATTAAAATTTGCCCACAACTCAAGAGCTGGAACGTCTCTAAAGACTTCCTAGTTAGGCTAAAAAAAGGCCACATCTTTGCCTTTCCGTTCCTTTACTTGTAGAATGTGAGCGACTCTTTTACCCTCCATACTTACCCTGACCTTGAACCTGTGGTTTGGATGGGGGAAGGGGACTTCCTGTGCTAGACGGTGTGGATGGTCAGATTTAGAATAGTGAAAAGTGATAATATGTGAACATTGGAAAATAAAACCTCCGGATTTACGAATTCAAACCATTGACATGTATATCAGAGGACTTCTCAACCCCTCCCCCTTTGTGTTCCAAATAGGAAGTACCTGCCAGTTGTTAGAAGGTCAAAGTCCCATAGACTTTTATTGTGAAATAAACAGTTATTACTTAGTAGTTCTATTTGTCAGAATAACCATCAATTCCTCTTAGCATGTTCTTTCAAATCCTATTTTTTGAAGAATTTTTTTTATTTATCGCCACTTATTCAAGTTATTAACTGACCAATCAGATGCCTCAGTAAAAGCATGCGGCGCCCAATGGCCCCACCTCAAACAGATTCCCCGCTTTCAGTGGGAAAGGTGTGGACTTAGAAACAAGCTCACTCATGATTGGCTCAGGATTTTGTGAGGTAATACATTTCCTATGGGGGGTCTCAACACTTGTAAAGTCCAGTTTTTATAAAGGCGGTATGATCCAAACTAATAATTGTTTAATTACAGCAAAATGTTGTGAGAAAACTCCTTACATTTTCTTTAGTTGCTCTAAATTATGCACACCAACAAAAGTTTTACATAGAAATTCTGCCTGACTTGCACAATAAAGGCTTGTTTTTCTCCAAAAGTGACTGTAAACACACATTTATGTCTCTAAAACATGAATAAAGCATGCACAAACCCAACCGCCAACACACAGAGACACAGTACAAGCAGCTGCTATGATTTGGCCCTCTCCCAAATGAGAATAGGTTTGTGTTATAGAGTTAGAAAGCTGCCCGAACAAGCTGCTAAGGATGCAGTGTGGCTGAGTGGAGCTTAACCATCTAATCAGCTGGTGAGCCTTGTTAGTCTTGTGTTTGTTGTTCAGACACCCCACACACACTCATCGGATACAGACGGGGAAAAAACTGCAAACCCAAAAAGCTCGAAAAACTCACATCAAAGTAGAGAGGAAAAAGAAACTGGGTTGATTTATGCTTTATGCAACAAAAACCAAAATAAGAAAACCCAACGGTTGTTTTGCATTGTTTTGTTGTTTATTGTTACATTTTCTTTTCACAAGGTTTATTTATAATGCTGCATGCATCATTTTGCAGGGCTGCCTTTGGGGGCTAAGGCGTGTGTTTATCTTGGTATCACTCATCAATCATTTTTGCTTGCTGGCTCTCAAGGGCCAGTGGAGAGGGAGGAGAAGGAGATGGTGGGGTCCCCACAGTCCCCGGTCTGTGGCCCCTGACAGCACCTTCTAATGAGAGACGCCACTCATACAATGACATGCTCACTCTTTACTGATCTCCCTTCCTCCCTTCCCTCTTCCCTTCCTCTCTCCATAGCCCCACTCCTCTTGCCGTCAGTCAGCTCAAGCTGTGCACCAGGGGACGTCTTTGTCTTCCCCCTTGCACCGACTCCAGCTCTTCCTTTTCTTCCCCTCTTGTTTCATCTGTCTCAGGATCCCTCACCTCCACCCTCCCACTCCTCCCTCCTTCCTGCTGTGTTCTCATCGCTTACCAGTCTCTCTTGTGAAGTGCTTAGCATACTTTGCAGAGATTAAACCCCATTTTTATTGGTCAGCCTGAGAAACGGCTGTAAGAGATCTGCTCTAGTTTACAGCATCTTAGCACCCACCGTGAAGGTGTTCTCATAAGCACAAGTTTTGCAAAGCTGGAATAGCCACATATAATCTGAATGATTAGAATAACAAACAGATGCCCACATTTGCACTTGTAATCAAACATGCCAGGGGCTCAACCTAAAAGTTGGATGCTATTATTTGGTTCATACCACTTTGAGTTTTGTCCTTCAAAAGATATCAACAGCGTGCACTTCTTAAAATGTAGCTATGCATGAGAGCAGAAGATGGGCACGGATGAGATAAGGCAAAGAATCAAATGACACTGGGCTATCTGATCTCCTCCCGAGCACTGGAAATTGGGGTGAGGCTTCAGTGTCAGAGGCTCTGTGCCGTATTTATAGGCACGGCACAAAAACTTATTCGCTCAGCTATTTTTGTGGGACTGTTTGGTGGATGCTATTTTCAATTTAAGGCACTTTGGACACAGAGGGGAAAGCCTAAGGACCCATTCAGAGGGTTGGATCTGAGGCTGATAGTGGTCTAAAATGCACCCTTTGTCAACTTAATGTTTCTTCTGTCCCTCTTGCAGTCTCTTCTTTCTCCCTCTCGCTCTTCCTATCACTGTATACTTAGGCGTTTCAATTAATTTTATCGGAATTACAAATATTTGAACAAGAGGAGAAGAAGCTCACAGTGCTGTTGTCACAGACCTACTCTTTTTCTGACTCCTACAGTATATGTAGCATATATATATGGAAATATAGGTCTCCGTGAAGTGCACACAGGCTCCACATCACTTTTTTTTTTTTTTTTTTGAGTCTGCAGTGATAATAAGCTTTATCCTCAGGGCGATGTTAGGCCTTGTACGGTCCTTTAGGAATCATTCATTTGCCCAGGTAATGGCGTTCCTTCGATCAGATTTGTTCATTTGAAAAAGTCCGTGGTGGGGAGGGGGGTACGGGGATGGTTTAATGAGGCTGGTGACGTGTTTTGCATGAAAAAACAAAGCAAAAGAACAGGAGCTCTGGACTATAGAAGAAAAAAATGAGAATAAATAAATATTTAAATGAAAAGGACTCTGAAAAAAGTCGAACACATGCTAAAATGAACTTCTGTAGGAGGTTTTCATGTGGAAAATTGTGTGTTTGGAGAATCCACAGCTTTTGTAAACCATTGTAAAACCAAAAAAGAAAGAAATCCAACATAGAGAGCACCATGTACTAACGAATGAAACAAGTTATTCTTTTACAACTGTCAAAGAACCCTTCAGCTGTGAGGCTGGAGACGCAAATGGGATTTTAACCAACAGATGAGACTGTAGTGGGTGTGAGTGTGTATGGGGGGGTGTTATGCACCTAACTCTGCTCTGTTTCCTGAGACGTTAGTCATGGTATTAACTCAATATGAACCTTCTTTTCTTCGTTTGCTGGCTCAGCTGGCAAGGCAGAAGTGCCTTGCAAGATAAGTTAGTTGGATCCAGACATGGCTCAAAAGGCAGGTAATGCCAAGAGGACCTGGTGGCAGACAAGATTGCGGCTGAAAATCATTAGCTGGAAGCAGAAATTCCACAAGATTTCCGAGTTGTAGCCACTTTTAATCAAACTTTTTAACGTGAACAAACAGTGTAGTGTTCAGGATTAGTTTAAAATGTGTCAAAAGAGGGTAAATGCAGACAGAAAAAAAGCCATTTGAAAAAGCTTGTAGCAGTGATGTAGAAATCACTAAAAAAAGCTAGAATCGGATGGCAACAAGCTCCCTGCTCTGCTGCATTACGATCATAGACAGAACATGGAGAGAGCTGGATTGATCAACCCCTTCGCCCTTCCATTCCAAATAGGAAGAAACCACTGGTACCAAAAAGCCCAAATTCCATAGACTTCAACTGAAAAATATCAGATTTAAATCAGTCATTTTGTCAGAACAACCGTTCTCGCTCCGGTGACTCATAACATGTTCGTGCTGAAACCTATTTATTTTTAATAATATATTTTCTTTATCGCAAGTTATTCAAAATATGTACTGGTCATAAGATGTTTCAATGAGAGCATGTGGTACCCGCCGACACCACCTCAAACGTCTGAAGTGTTTGATTGACAGATTCTCAGACCAATCACTGCTTTTCGTTGCCTTTCGTTGGAAGCCGAAGAAAGGAATTTTTATTGGTGGCATCAGCATTGTTTTGTCCATCTCTGTTCATGTCAATGATTCTGATGCATTCTCTTGCAGACAAATAGATCCATGTATGTCTTTGTTTTCCTTGTCTGAGCTGGAATTTGGTGCAAAACTGTACGGTTGGATGACTCCAATACTGATCACCATTTTTTGTTGTAATATGAGGTTGGGGGTGTGCGACAGTGAAAGCTAGCGGGACAGAGAGTACACAAAGGGATGATGGGAAGAGTGGTCACCAGTGTTTTTTTTTTTTACTTTTGCTAAAAACAGCATAATCATAATTGAAAGACCACTGGGAACGCTTTTAAAATAGATGGGGTGGATCTTTATGCATGCTCTACTTCATCTTTAAATACCAATAATGAGTGAAAAAACAGATATTCTGATCATTTCTAGGGCTGTCAATCACTGGTACTACAAATATTTCATGTGTTAAAACTCACATGCGCTAGCTTGGGAATACATGCACACATCTGGAGCTGTCAAAACACAGCGGAGATATTTCAGATGAAATGTAATTACACTGCAAGAAATGGTACTCTATTAGTTGGCACATCATCTTTGAGTTATAGAAGCATGAGCAGAAAGGTGCTGGCTCTATGGCGGGAGCGCCTATCCAGACGCATCACGTGCAATTGATGACTCGCAGATAAGCTGCTCCTTTCAGCCATGCCAAAGCATGCATCAGGAAGTGGGGCGTTTGCTAAAACTACTTTAAATGTAAATCTGCCACGGCCCCAGGATTGAGATTCATCGTCTGCACTGCTCTCAAGCCCTCCAGCTCTCCCGCTCCTGCACTTACATCAAGACGCCGCAGGTCGGATTCTTCTCTGACTGCAAATGAGGCCTCAGCACCTGGTCACTGTAATGCCCATTGCTCCCTGGGCTCTGGTATAGAGTGCCCTCAGCCCTAAGCTATGAATGAGTAATGATACTATATAAAAATTAAGGGTGTGAGGGCAGTCTGGTGTGTCAGCTGCAATAAGATGTTTTGTTTTTTTTTAAATATCATCACATCCTTTCTTTCACACAAACCTGTTAGATGGTTTCCTGTGAGTCATTTTTACACATATAGAAACTAATTTTGTGAAAAACAAGAGTATGAGCTAGCCTTAAGTGAATAATCAAGTTAGGTTAGCCAAACACGGTGTAACATACTGATCTCCAAGGATATACAGATGGGGCTGGTTGTTTGTTTACAAAGAGTGTTCAACTAACTACCATTATAATGATGGGAGGGTAGCTGGGCCCCTGGAGCCGTAATTCAGGATAGGAAGACAGATCATTTGCTTCCACTATTTTCTCTATCTATACTTCCTGTGATTGCCATGAAACTGAAGCTCCTTCCCACTGCCTTCCAGCAGCAAACAGATGTCCCCCACACCCCCCCGCCGCCTCGCTCCTTTACTTATCGCTATAAAAACATTACAAACAATTTACAAAGAGTATAAATTATGGTTGTAGCTACACATCAGTATCTCTGCACCTATGAGACCTTAAAGAGGATAAGGGTGAAATGGCGTGGGAGGATGGGTGAATTGTTGGGGGACAACACTAGGCAAACCGGAGCAGTGAGGGGAGGAGGGCAGGGGTGCTCTTATCTGGTCCACAGCAGCGAGGCAGAACGAGAGGGCGGCTGGTGACTGGCGGTGATGCTGTGCTGATAGCACTAAGCTGGTTTCATGCACATTTCAGGGAGGCTGCCATCACCACTCTGACTTAAAGCTCTCAACTGCTGCCAGTGGATGCTATTTACAAATAGCCATGTCATACACTAGTTTCATCGCCCCATTCTCTGTGTCAAAGCATACACTGAGCAGAAAGGACTAATGTGCGGCTTTGATGTACGGCTTACGTGACACAGAATTTGAATTTCAGTGCTTGTGAGGTTTTGGAACTGAGGACATTTGTTATTCTCTTGAAATTCACACTGTCACAGTGTGTGTTTGTGTGTGCCACCGCACATAATGTCGGGTTAAAATGTTGATGAGTTTCATCTTCTTTCTCAAAGGGCTCCCACATCGTATTTGCGCTGAATACTTTCTACCGTTTTCGGTCTGTGTGCATATGCTTACTTAGAAAAAAAAAAGAAAAGTCCTCACAAAGATGATGATTCAAACCTCACATCCTCTGCAAAACCTCACAAATCATCCTAGGTACATCTCAGTGTGTAATAAATGATGTTGTCAGAATGAAGCTTCTCTGCAGCCCAGCTTGTAGAAAACGACATGCTGTGTTCATTGTGCAAATGCAAACTTAGGTTCTGTGGTTCTGCCTTATTATGACACTTTGTAAAGGGGAAGCTTTTGTATATTCAATAATGCATGGCCAGCAGGGAATTGCATTCAGCCTTTTTTTTATGTCATGGGCCAGAGTTGCTGCTTTAGCAGCTTATGTTCTCTTACAGTAGGAAATACTAATGCAATTAAATCCAAGATGAACTGGGTTGCACCAATAAAAGGCCAGGTTTTCATTATTAACAAAAACAACCTCACTTGCTATAAGGAGCAGGGGAATTCTGCCAGTGGTTCATAAAGTGGTCATGTTCCAACTGCCTTATTTAGAGCACTGATCAAATACATTCACACCTACTTACTAGCTCCTTTAAAAAAAATCTGTAGAACACAAAATCTAAAGAGGATGAACAAAATATGCAAAAATCAAATCTATTAAAGCAAAGAAAAAATAATTAGTAACTATTTACAGAAATAAAGAGATATATAATATACTCAAAAGTATTCATCTTCTTAACCTATTGAATCCCTTTTGGGGTCTTGGGCTACTGGTGCCCGGCCCTGTTGGGCGAAGGTGGGGTACACCCTTAAAAATGTCACCAAGTCTGACCACACACTCACAAACACATACACTCACACCTAGGGGCAGTTTAGAGTATCCGATTGACTTAGGAAGCAAGGAAAACAGAGTGCCAGGAGAACACCTACACATGCACAAGCGGAATAACAATCACACGAAGTGGCCGTGGTGCAGGGCGGTCGACCTCTGATCGGAAGATTGCAGGTTTGATTCCCGCCGTGTCTTGAAGTGTCCTTGGGCAAGACACTGAACCCCACATTGCCTCTTATGGATATAGGTTGGTGCCAACAGGCTTGTTTACACATATATTTAAGGGTGCAACATTTAATTGACTTAATCAATGAATTGATTGATAATCCTACAATCCAAACAGATCAATCTGTCTAAGACAAGGGGTTAATTGAATGGACCAATACCAGGGGTCTGCAACTTTAACACTAAAAGAGCCATTTGGTCTAGTTTCTTACAGACCAGATCCCAATCAGAGCTGCAAAGTCCCACTTAATCATTTAAAAAATGCACAATATATATGTTTTTTGGCAATAGAACATTTATTTAAAAATGTAGCTTTTAAATATCTCAAAAGATTAATTAAATCAGTGTCTATATGTTTTTAACATATTTCACTTTTGATAGCAGCACACACTAGTTCCTTTCAGAATAAAACCCACCCTGTGTCAAAAAGGTCCTCCTGCTGCAGCAGCTTTACTTGCAAATTAAAAATGCAAGACAGTCCTTTTAAACTGCATTTGTTCAAAACTTTAACCACTTTAGTGTCATTTACCAAAATAATAATAAAAAAAATTTAGAGACTTTTATTTGACTAAATTAAAAACAAAAATAAATAAAGAACATTTCTACATTTCTGACATTAAATCTAACTTTTTTTGCTTATTTCTTGACATGTTAAAAATCTAAACAGAAAGGACAACACTTAAATAACTAATTATTGTTCATTCAAACGTTAGCATTTTTCAATGAAGCTAAAAGCCACAATAATGGGATCATATCATCATATCAAATTGTTAACAAGAAATTATGATATGAATCAAACTGTTGTTAAAATGAATCATTATGCCAGGTATAATAATATGCATTTTCCAGTTCAAGCAAATCAATAACATAATTTCAAAAAAACATGCAACAGAGATCTAAACAAAAACAGAAGCTGGTCCTCTCACATCACGGTCTAGTCAGACCAGAGTTATGGATCACCTGAATGCATTGTCGCCCTTCTTGTCTCTCTCCCGGAGCAGTCAGGGCCACTGAACTTCCCATATTGATCCACCAATGACGGAGCACAGCAAAGGCCAGCTATTGAACCACTTATGATTAATTCACAAATCCTGCCTTGTCCACAAAAAAGTAAAAGAACAAAGCACATGCTGTAAGAACAAGTGGAAAGAAAGAAGGATAAAGGTCACAAAACTCAACTTTCTAAAGTGAGACAAAGCTGACTTGGAAGTGATGTTTTACAAGCTGACCAAGCCGGAAAGCCCTTTGTGGCAAAGCCTCAACAGAGAGTTGTGGAGTGGTTGAATAGAGAGACCAATAAAAAAGAGAATGAATGAAAGTGGAAAGAAAGAAGGGGAAATGGAGAAGAAAAAGAAGCCATTCTTCCTCTCCCTTCTCGGTTCTTTTCTCACTCGCGATGATAGACCAATAAGAGTGAGAGGTTGAAATTGAGCTGTTACTCCATCTGGGTGCTGGAGCGAATAAGAAAGTCTATCCCACCTTTCACCTGGGAATCCCAGCTCTTTCTGTGCCCCGTATGGCCACCATACTAACCAAAGCCAGGCATCATAGCTTTAATTGGAGCTCAGGGCTTGGCGGCAGCTCAAGCGCAAACACAGACAGAGGTGGAGAAGAACAGACAACACTCATGGTTAAATGATGGTGGCCATGCAGATCAAATCGAATTTCAGGCTTTGCTGGCAACACGAAGCCGATACTTCTTGAACATATTGGAGACCAAGCTACCGCTGCTGTACTGCTTGGACTGGATTCCATCATTTAAGTTTCATGCTGGCTTTCTGCTCTGATCCCTCTACAAAAAAGGGTCTTCCCATGCGCATCAATGCTGATTTGAATCTTAAAACACAATTTTTGCTTCAATGCTTAATAATCTTAGCAGTTTATAGACAAAAAATACAGTAAGTACTTTTAGGATGCACAGAGTGATGACTTTTGTCTTCAAGAAGGAAACTGTGTGAAGAATATCGGAAGCAATGCGGTTAAAAAAAACAGGAATGGAATTTTGAAGGCACTGTACAAAAGGCTGAGCACTAGTGTACTGCATGTCAACAAGAATATATCGTCAGCTTGATTTATTTTCTGCAACTACCAATCAATGGATAATACATGCAGGTTTGCTGGCAATTAAAAGTAGTATTCAGTGTCTCATAAATACAGTAACTGCAGTCCAATCTGTTTATTCACTGATCATCAAACTGAGCTGTGACCAGCCTTTGTGCAGCTGCAGGACTGCACCATGTGGGACAACCAGTGTGATCCTGCTTTCGAAGAAACAGATAAAAGCGCCGGTCTGCAGAAAAGATCAGACTGTAGTTTTTCTGGGAAGCTTCCAGCTGGGAACGCATGCAGCTGTGTCAGTGTGCAGATGGGTATTCAGAGTGTCTTTGCACAGCCGAATAACTTTCTTTTTTTTTTTTTTTTTACTATTTTGTGCAGTTGCTAAGAATCCTTTGAGGGATTCGGAAGTAACATGGTGCCACTAAATTAAACTATGTACCGGTAGATATGGACATGGCTCCAATACTTTATTTTATCAGTAAACTTATTAGATTTACAAATCTGTTTCTTGTGATTCTAATGACCTTATAATTCATGTTTTTAAACAGTTGATTCTTTAAAATAGGGGCAAAATGGTAAAAAGATGATTGAAGAGTAAAATGCATTTTTATACTTGCAGTAGCTTTGTCAGTAGAGTGAATTTACAGGTTTCATTTCTTTAAAATACAATTTTTCTGTGTATGTTTTTATAACAACCCTCTATTCTGACCCTGACACATGTCTGTGATCACTTTGCTCTTCTTTTTAAAGTCTCAGCCGGGGCCAGGACCTCGCAAATATTGGAACAAACACCAACAGTTAGTCTGTGCAAACCAGAGTCGAAAAGGCGGACGGTAAGTGGACTGTTTCTTCCACTTCCATCTGATAATACTGCAAAAGTCAGCTATATGTAAATGAATGTCTAAATCCAAATACAACTACAAAGTAGCCAAAAATCATCAATCCAATCATGACTACATTTGCTTTATCATTTCCAGTTTTCAATTTTTTTTTGTTTGTTTTCAGTTGCTCATATTTGGACTTTTTATGGTGGTTTTTATGTTTCTAACTGAAATAAAAAAAAACAAGTTTGAGGTTTCTTTAAGCCTAGATTAAAACAATAACACCAAAATACCATTTATTTAAAGACTGAATTCAAATTCCGGCTTCTCCCTTCCCATACATTTAGCCCTCCAAGCGGAGAGTTGTGGAAAAATGTGGCTATGTCCGAATCCCTTCACTATGCACCTTCACTACTCATTATATAGTGCACTCGCCATTTTGTATTATCTATAATTCCAAAATTGAGTGTTCAAGAAATTTCCCAGATGTCTTTGCTAAAAACCAGTGTGTGCATTAGCAAATATGGACCACAATGCATAGCAATTTAAAAAAAAAAAAAAAAAAGTTTAAATGCAATTTTTTAATAAACCATCCATATTTCATCATCAGAAAACAGATAAGTCATGAATAGACTATGTAAAATGTTTGTATTGATTAGATTTTCACTTAGTGACATTGGTGACGTCTTATTACGTTTAGAAGAAAAATTAAAGGAAAGTAGTGAGCATGGTTTCTGAATTGCTTTTAAAATCCAGGGGACTAGATAGTCCTGCACTACATAGTTTTTTTATTAGTTAGGGATTAGGGTGGGAATTCAGACAGTCTGTGTCTTCAAATTCAGACGTTACTCTCACTATATATAACATCATCAATAGTCGGCAGTCAGCTACATAAGCGCAGAGCTGCTAGCAATCGGAAATACATAAAAACATCAGTTTGATAACTTTAAAAAGATTGTGCTTGAAAAAAAAAAAAATATCATTACTTACATTTAAAAAGTATTTCGGACACCCCTACCCCTACAAATGTCCCTACAAATGAAGGGGTAAGGATAAGCCAGAAGAGTAGGAGAAGAATTCAGATTCTGCAAAAGTTTTCCTCAAATAGCTTTAACTTAATAAAACAGAAATATACCCTTTATATCATAATTTTACCATCCAAAATCATAAAAACTAGTGAATTCAGCATGGACAAATTTAAAATGGGAAACCATCAAATTCAAAAACCATAAAGTTTGCCCTCTGTCTGGCACGGAGCATGAGTCACTCACACTTTCTTTAGCAGCATACTTAAACCACAGCAGTATGCAAGGCTGTCGCACTGGCCAAGTTGATTGACTATTTCCCACATATTTAACACACCAGTGAGTCTGCTCATCAGTCACCTCAACAAGGCGATTCTAAGAGCGGATGTAGGGGGAGTCAAGGCTACAGAATAACAATGACAAAAGAGCACCCACACACTGTCTCACTTAGAGTCTTTATTTACAAAGAATAACTCTAACTTCCATCATGTAAATGTTAGACATCACAGTAATCCAATATTCACTAAAGAGAAATAAGGAGGAAAAAACCTCTAAAATCTATAACTAAAAGAAAAGAGTAAAGTTTGTTTTAGCTGGAAATTTTAATATTTTTGACGGTCCTCTAAATGACACCAAATTCTTGTGTATTTTTATATACTTTATAGTAATAGCTAAAGAAAGTGAACAGCAAAGATTAACACTTAATAAACCCCCTAAACATATTTCTAGATACGAACACTATAAATCATTTAAAACTTATAAAATTAAAATGCTTTCAATCCATTTTATTCAATTGTTTATAGTTTTAACTATTTATTTATCTTTTTTTAAATTCCAATATAAATTATTGGCGGCATTGTTGGCAGAAATTTCCCCAGATGGTGTCTAACATTATAATGAATAATCATAACCTGTATTGCAAAAAAAGTATTTTAATAAATCACAAATAATAAATAAACATTGCAAAGATGATTTTTTCAGTTGTATATCTTCCTAAGCACTATAGTCAAATGTGCAGAACACGAAAAACTAGACAAGTCAAGGCAAAGTTTTCTTATAGTTTTGAATCATATGTTGTGGCTGATAAAACTAAGACGTGCTCCTCAGCACATGTGTTATTCATGAATTCAATACCTCAGAGCACCTCTTCCTCATGTTATGGGAATTTTGAACCAGATTTGCATGACAACTCCTTTCTTAAAATAGTCTGTCGTTCCCCGTGTCTCACACCCATCTGGAACCGTTTGTGACTGAGTTTTCATGAGTAATAGGCAGCCAAAAAAAAAAAATATACAACCCCGTTTGACTTGTTAGAGATAAAAATGAGTTTTATTCTGAGAAAAAGTCAACACGAATGTGAAAACTTTCTTAAAAATGTTTTTCATCCAACTAGTCATGAGCGTTGACAGCTCAGTGGGATCCGAGCCTTTTTCTCCTTCTAGAAAACATTTGTGGAGAACAATGAGACATTGATCTGATAACATTGGTGCTATGATAAACTCCTTCTGAAATCAATCTTGTGGATTTATTTTATTTTCAAACCGTTAGTGATTTCATTGCAGTGAGTTTTTTTCAGGCTTTGGTGTTAAGTTGTCTGCAAACGATATTTAATCTTGTGGTCGACACAGTTGTGAATGTATCACATTTTGGATCACACAATTACATATACAGTATATACACACGGTATACACAGTTATTAGGGGAGAGGCCTGTCACTCGTGTGTCTCCAGAGGGTGCTGAGCCCAGACACCATATAGAGAGGAAGGGGGAAGGCAAACTAAGGCCAGAAACACAGAGAAGCACAACTAATGAAGGAGGGAAGGGAGTGGTGAAAGTGTCAAGACACACATTGTACTGCGGGGCAGGAGCAGTAAAGACAAGCTAGTGGCCTCTGCAACTTTAAGATTGCCATTAAACTCTTGCCTTACCCGTGTTTATGGTCGGCTTTGTGTGTCAGAGGAGAAGGGGATCGTAAAGCAGGGCTTTGTCTGTCTGTCATTGATTTATTTCCTTCGTTAGGGTGATGACACTGCCCGCTTATGATGTCCTAGCACAGACAGTAATTACAGAGCACTTCTGTCTTTATTGATGTCACTTTGTTAGTTTAATTACGCTATATTGGGTTTTAGAGTCGAGGCAAGAGCAAAGCAATGATGTAGGGCAAAAATCATCAATGAAATATCCTCTTTTGAAGATGTTGGGTGAACTGAGTTGGGAGATAATTATTTCACGGGGAGACATATAAAGTAGGCTCTTTGCCTCTCAGTATCTACAAAGGCAAGGAGGGGGTAGTTGAGGGGGTTGTGAAAATGATGAGATTCCTAATGGAAATGAAACACCTTGAGAGCGACTGTCCACACCCAGTCCCCAGGTGCTGGAGCTGACGGACAGTTGTGCAGGATTCTCGCTTTGTTTGTACGTGAGACCCAATGTTGGTATAGATAGTGTATTTATGACCCGGTGGGGGAGCATGTCAAGGTGACCCTTGAGAGGAGGAGGGAGAGGCCACCTGCTTGCTGGTGGTGGCAAAATGAGGGTGACAGCCATCCACCTGTTTGAGAGTTCTCTAATTCCGAACCCCATCTGCACACAACGCTTTGGGATATTTCCTCCCTCGGGAAACTCGTGACCCTCCCTGTCGTTTAGCTGAGCAGTCCTCCTGTTCGCTGTCCCTGTGCCCACCTGAAACTGCAGCTGCTAACCTCCGACCAGAGGCCATTTCAGGGCACTGTAAAACACTACAATACATAGGGGGCTTTGTTGGCATTGTTAGTGGTTTTATTCCGCTTCTCCCTTTCTTGTTTCAAAGTGATACAGCCCCCCCAGGCCTTACGTGTCAGTGTGCTATAAGTTTTCTGGCTCGACTAAGTCATCACACATGGCCAACAGGGAAGGCCTTTATTTGCTCCCCTTTTCTTCCTCCAATGTCCAAACGGAAAACTCATCATTGTGTTCTGTAGCAGAGATAATAGCTGGCCAACAAAAGAACAATTTGGAAACTCAAACAATGGTCACATATAGCACACTGTCTATTTGTCACTTCCCCTTTGCTCTCTTTCTTCCACCGTGCATGCAGCTGTCTGTGTTTCTTGAAACCGAGGAGGGAACACACATACACAATTAAATTCCTTCACGAGCCAGTCCAGCCAGTGAATAGATCTCTTTCTTCTAGAATGTCTGTCTGACTATCCCATGGTTCCAGTGGCTGTGCTCTTGTGGCCCGAACCAACGTCCGTGTTTGCTCCTTCTAAATAGGTTTAAACCACATAACCGAGTAGGGTCTATGTGGAAAAGACCCATCAGACTTCTGACACGTGTTCTGATCTCCCTTAGAGCTCCAAAGTAAAAAAAACAAAAAACTGCTGGTGTCTCTTGCTCTGCTTAGACAAATATGCTCATAAAAATTGAGACAGAATGTGCAGAAATGAAGGGCACTGGAAAAAAAAGAAGGGAATTGAGAGGATAAAAGAAAGAGGAGAGAGTAGATAAACACAATACACTAGAGAGAAGGATTAGCTCTTTGCAATTTTTCTAAGAAAATTGAAGAATTTCAAAAATATGTAATGAGCTTCATCAGAAAAGAGTTCACAAATGCTTGCAAAAGGTTGTCATTCATCTCTGCATGTTCTTCACAGAACTATGTGTGTTCACAGCAGGCAAAGGTGAATTAAATGATGTGACAACACTCATTGATTAGTGGGGATGTTTTCTTTTAAAGCCTTTCTAAACCAAATAAAAGCTGTTAAAAAGGCTTAAAAATTCTTAGCTTGGTCCAGTAATGCTTGATCCATGTTTTTTTTAATATTTACTTCGGGTTC
>NC_050518.1:16686503-16687805 GCF_002922805.2 Oryzias melastigma | reverse complement strand
GTTATTCATAAAATGACACTGGGCAAATAACAACTCTTGATGTGATTTATGCAGTTTTGTGTTCTGTGCAGTGGTGGACTTCGCAGTTTGGGGGCGTCGGGCAAACAATAACATATAGGGTCCTCTACAGCGGTTGTATTAATAATAATAAAAAAATCCTAACAGAGGGTAAACCATCGAATAACTTTCTTTACCAGTCTACTTTTAGACAGCATCAATGTCAAGAATCCAAATGTCTTGATAATTATTATTATTTTAACTTGAAAAATAAAAGCACTGCATTTATTGTGTGATTTATGTGCTGATTCTAACTTGCTAGTCAGAAGAAATGACTGTACTAGAACTCTTGTACAGACAATACTTGGGAGTCTCTCAACCTTCCTGGAATATTCCATTGCTGTGGAGTGACGGGGGAGACAAAACACTTTCTCATGTCATTTCAGTACTTTGGAGTGTTTTTTTTAATGAAACAGTTCAATAATAAAAATAATAATAATTTATTTTAGAAATTTTTATTAGGTGTTCAGCTTGGGGCCCTAGACTGTTGGAGGACCAGGCGATCGCCTACCTATGCCTAATGGAACGCCCCTGGTTCTGTAACTACATGGCTTAAATAGTTTGTGTGAATAAAAAATAATTTTAGGTAAATGATTTTTGCAATTTAAGGAAAAAACATTGAAAAGTTGCTTCTGTTCAGACTTTGGGCCATAATTTATTATTAATATATTTTTTCATCTTCCATATCCTGTAACACATATGACTAAGTCAATTTAAAAAAGTGGAAATCAATCATCAAAAATACATGTAAGGAAAAAAAAAAGGTTGATAAAGAAATGCATTTGAGCAAAAGTTGCACCTCCTTTTGTGCCAGTTATAAAAAATAATTGTTACATGCGATTTGTCCTTCATCTGTATCGTTATGGGTAACCGTGTATGCAGGATAATTAAGTTTGACCTAATCATGTTTGGTGGATTCCAGCTGTTAGATTTGATTGGCTGGTCGTTTACATAACTAAAAAAAGATACGTAAGGTAACATTGTATATTGGTTTGTTTTAAGTCATTTTTTTAAAATTCCCTTGACATTTTAATCATGGCTATAAAGAATCAAACATTTGTTCAACATTTGGACAATTACTGTGCTGAGCATAAATGTCAATTACATGCACTTTTTTATTAAAGGAGGTGCATAAAAATGTAGAAATGGAACAAGTTTTGATGCATTATTTGCCGACCTCACTCCTGTTACTTTAGTGCTTCAACACTGAAGTGTACCCTCACTCAAATAGAGGGGGGGGGGGGG
>NC_050518.1:16685384-16686479 GCF_002922805.2 Oryzias melastigma | reverse complement strand
AAAAAAAAAAAAAAAAAAAAACTGTTGATGTTCAAAGCGTGACATCATTTTGGGCTGCACTAGAGGCAGTTAACATATATCTGCCATTAAAGAAGCTTAAGAGTTGACATGCTTGCAAATGCACGGGGGCTTACATTTGCGCACAGCATCAAAATACATGCAGTGCAATACAAATGATGCCCATTAGTCAAGATCTAAGAGCCGCATCAGGCTCATTCATGTGAGCTACCTCAAAGCCAACTGTACCGGGAAACATTACTGAGGAATCCTTTGATTATTGCGGGACACTACGGAAAACAGAATTTCATCTCTCAGCTGCTTTGGAGGCTCAAAAGATTCATTCATTCTTGCTTCTAGCTGGAGAAGTAGATGATCTAGAATATGTAATTTAACTACTGTTTTTTATCACCATCTGCATACCCTAAGAGTAATTAAAAAGCAAATCAACTTTTGCTTAGTTTTTTGTTTATTACTAAAAACTAAATTATCTCCCTCAGAAATCATATTAGCGTGTTCTTTCTTTTAGCCAAAAGGAAAAGGCAAGAATGTGGACAGTAACAGGGATTGCCACTGAGAGCAGAAACATTGACAGACTGAAAATGGGGGAATGTGTACACACGAGAAAAGAAGATCAAGAAAAATAGAGAAAAATTGAGCCTGAAGAAAAAGACAGTAAGCGGTGGTGAGAAGGGGAAGGTGATGAAGGGGAAAAGGAAGGTTGGTCTCATTACTATTAGACCTTTATTTCTTCCTCCAGGCTCAGGTGACCCTAGTTCGCTACCCCTCTGCCTTTCGCACCACTAATCATTTGGTTTTAATCATTAGAATATTCTTCCCCTTTGTCCCTCCCTCTCCTCTCCTCACTTCCCTTTAAGCCCTACTCAGCGCCCTAGCCTTTGCCAAGGTCCAGCTAATTTTATTCTAATTGGCCATATAATCTGAGATGGGACTAGTCTGCTCCACTGTCCTCATCCATCCATCCACCTTTTCTCTGTCTCCCTCTTTCTGTTCACAACTTAACGCCTCAGCTTGTTTCTCCATCTCTTCCTCTGTCTTCCACCTTTAATTTTTCTTTTCACGCATATGCTGTTGTGG
>NC_050518.1:16550466-16685376 GCF_002922805.2 Oryzias melastigma | reverse complement strand
GTCCATCTCTCACGGTGTTCGCTGACATCGTCGTCGTCCGAGCGTTTTCCAATTTCTGTCGTCCCTCTCCTGTTGACCTTACATTCCGCCAGACAAAACAAATAGCCACAACGTTGTCTGGCAACAAAAAGCTTTGCGTGACTGCTTTGACACAAACACAATGGCATGAAAGAATTGTGTAGCTGTTCAATTAGGTGAGGCTCATGGCTTAGGTCTAACTTTCTTTCCCATTTTAAGGCGAGCTTGTCGACATGGATTTTGCATCAGATGACACACAAAAAAAGCGTGTGAACCAAGGACACTTCTTAGTGAAACAAAGGGGTATATTTAGCTTTCTTGAATAAGTTTTTGTAAGTCTAGTTGACACTGATTAATTACAGCACAAGAAACAATGATGCTGAAAATTCTTCTATCCTGTTTCCGCTTGTGATACAAGCGCGACTGTTCTACCCGAGTTCCACTTTAGCAGAACTGAATGATTCGGTTCTGAGAGACTGACATTGTGTGTAATTGATTTTTGTTGTGAGTCTTTTAACTTTTAGAGGTGCAGAATTTATAGAACAAAATTATGATATTTAACAGCAAAATGCATATTCATAATAGATAAAAAAAAACATGAAATGCCGAGCACAGTTTTTTGCTGTCACTACGACTTAGCAATTTAAAAGAGAAAAAAGGAAAGCAAATAAAAGTCCAACATTACAATGAGACACTACAAATCCTCTACTTTTCTTTTCTCCTCTGGATCAACAGCTCCAATAAATTTTCATTACACCTGTGTGAAGCGCTTCAAATAGAGCCACAGAAGCAGAAACTAATTACTTTCTAATTTATTGACTAATGGCCGCAGCCCTAGGAGACAGCTGCGATTGTTCTAACAGTCCTGCTGCTGCAACTGCTCTCAGGTCCACTTTAGATTCATAACCAAAATAATTTATCATTACAAGCACATTAAATTAAACCGTATAGACCATAACAGTGGTAATTTATATCATTTTGTTGTTAGAAATGCTTTTTTCCTCCCTCGTCTCGAAAGCGTACAATCTCTGCAGTCATCTACTGCAGGTTCACTTTGTTCTTCAAAGAACTCTTTGTTTGGTGCTTTATCCTACATTTGTACAATGTCGGTGAAGAAAGGACAAAAAAGTGCTTTCTTAAGAAAGTGTTTCATATAGAAAAAACCTTTTTATACCTTTAATCTTTTTTTTCTTTTTTTAAGTCAGGTCATTTCTGTTCTGATAGAAAAAAAAAAAACCTTCTGTGCAACTGTCCTCATTGCTTTTTCCGTTGGTAAAAAAAGGCTTTTAAGATGTCGATGTCCCCATCAACAATATTTGAATGGTCACCCGGTGGTTTGAACAGTGTGACAACAACATTAGCCATGTGTCAGGTACTTCTTAATCACTATTATGAATGCCATTTGTGGACTGAAGGGATATTCTAAAGCTGCTTTGAGATGACATTTTGCACTGGTGTCATTAAGATAGAAGGTTTGTATGATCATGGAAATTCATTTTGTAGGCATTTATTAGAGCTGACCTTGCCCTGCAAGAGGAGAATGGTGTGAAACCATGCCGACAAATTCCCAGAACTGGGTGGTCAGACTGCAATAATAAAACAAGTAAAGCGGGGAAAAAAAGAAGGGCTTGTGTTTCAATTTTACTTTTTAGAAAAACTATTAAACACTCCGTAAAAAGTTATGCCTTCAAAAGCTTTCTGCTGCCAGATAACCTTTATTGTTTTTTCATAATGTCATACAAACGTGGGCTTGCATGCTAAACAATAAGTATTATTTGAATAAAACAAAATGTGGGGAAACAGCGTTAAAAAAATCACTTCCACAAACTGGAAAAGAATCTGTGTGGAACTCTAAACTAAACATACTTCAAAGAAAAAAGGCTCTTAAAACAATAATGTCCGCTAGGTAAAACAGAAAATTAAAAGCTAAATTTCATGGTCACTGTTTTTTGTGATAAGGGGAATAAAAAAAAATATAATGTAAGGCTTTGCGAAGGTTAAACAAAATAGTTTGGAAGTAATAGAGAAGGTTTTTGAGAAAACTGTTTGCAAGAGTCACTGTTATTCATTACAACAAAACAGGCAGAAAATGTAAATGTGTGTATTGGTTACTTGAAAAGAAAAGAAAAACACTCAAATTATCATCAAAAATTACTCCAAAATGTAACAAGTAAAAGGCTTCAAAAGAAGAGGGCTTCTTCTACTGATAGTTAACAATTACGCATCAATTTGGCTGTTGAATGATTGAAGAGGCACTTAAAGCCTCAGTCACTATAATCTGTTTTAAGCATCATAAAAAACCTAAGAACAAATTTAAGAGAATAATTGCATCTCACACAAGCAGAAATTTTGGCAGAATTTTTTTTTTTTTATAATTTATGCAAAAATGTGGGTCCTTAGGCAAGACCCTTTACGCTACCGCCTAACCATGAATCCACAAGGGGGGCTAAGTCTGGTTCTCCCTGTGCTGATCGATCCCCCAGCTCAAACTAAATACACAGGGTAGGGAATCCAATGTAAAAATCTCTGCCAGACCACTTGTGGGAATCTGTAAAAAGCTGATTTGCTGTGGCGACCCCCAAAGGGATAAGCCGAAAGGTGAAAGATAAAGATGCAAAAATGAATGTCAATCTAAGTTACTACATGACTTTAAGTAAGCAGGCAAGCAAAAAGCTTTGAGTTACAAAGTACCAACATAGTTTAGTAATTTAAGGAGCCATCAGATGGATTATCTAGAGTTCAAATCACAAAGTCTGATATTTATCAAGTGTTTTTAGCCACAAATTATCCTTATAACTGTAACCTTTTCTGAATATATGAATCTGTATGATGACTAACTGTAATGTGAATGCAGAAAACCAGCTCATTGTTCAAAAATGAAGAATGAAGAGATTTTTCTATCAATGGTACCACATTTTCCTCACTATAGGACGCACCGGATTATAAGACACACTGTCAATAAATGGTCTATTTTCAAACTTTTGTCATGCATAAGGAAAACAAAAAGACACATACAATATTCTTATATTCATTAATAAGTCAGTTAGTCAGACCTTATTAACCAGAAGGTCAGAAAACATGATCAGAATGAATCCTTATGGGCGTTTCAGATTAAAAGTCGCACTGTCATTTTTGGAAAAAAACAAATGAAGACTTTGAGTTTGGCTTATGGTGCGGGAAATACAGCACTAATCCTGACAGCAGGAACAGGTTCCTAGTCTGGAATTCTTAGACCAGTTCAGGCCATAGAAACATAATTTGTTTTAGAACTTCTTTTGGATTTGAAGCATAAAGAAACCTTTTGGGTGTTTCGAACATTATCACATTTGTACAGAACCCCTAAAAGGACAATGAAGTAAAAAAAGTTTTTTTTTTTCCTAAAAAATGTTTACAAAATTTTTACTGTTTTTTTTTTTTCTAAAAAAAAAAATTCTGGTTGCTATGTTGTGCGCATCCTATAAGTAACTGAAAAATAAATAAAAAATATTATCTGGTGTGCACCACATAGTAACCTCAATTTTCTTTTTTTTTTTTACTTCAATTGTTTTTCTTATGTCCCTTTAGAGGCTCTGCACATTAGTGCAACCCATTTATGTTTTTTGTTTATTTATTTATTTATTTTTTTCAATTCTAAAATTAATACAATTTGCAGGGAAATAAATGCAAAAGTATGACTGCGAACATTAACTGTTATAAAAATAAAGTAAGTTGATTGAGGAATTTAAGTGTATGATATAAAGTAAATATTTTTCAATCAAGATGAAGTTAAAGCTTTGAAGCAAAAAAAAAAAAACACTTTTTTAAAATTCTTCATAGTTTTATGAAGTTGGCCGTTTGTATCAACACTCACATCAGGACTTTTTGCTGCACTCTTATTAGTTTTTTGTGCTCTTGTGTTGTTCACTTAGTCACTGCCTCAAGAAACTAAGCTTTCTGAAGTCAACAGATGCAATCCTGAAATTACAAAAATACAGACCAAAAAGTGTGTTTGGTGGGCTCACCTGAAGCAGACAAAAGAAGAAACACACAAATACACATGCCAATAAACACAACCTCAAAGTTCTGACAAGCTCTGTGTGGGTTAGCTTGCGTACGTGCTCCACAACGTGGCACAAAGAGAGCACGCCTGCCACAACAGACACAATCAAATTGCGCACCAGTTCTGTGGAACACACACAAGTCAAGTAAAATTGCCGTTAAATCAAAAGCAATCTCTTTTCTGTTGGCAAATTACACACAGAGAGCTCTTGGGCATGCATATATGCGGGCATACACACCCACAACTGACAAACACCGTCAAATACAATGTGAGACTATTAAGCGTGGAAAAATGTTGGAGGAAATGAATAACATTCTGACAGTACATCCTCTCCAAACCTGAATAAAATGTGTCAGCTGAGGGAGTATAAAATCTCAGAATGAGAGGTTTTTGGCATAGGAGATATGGACAGAAATCAATTTCAGGGCCAAGTGTGGTGCCAAGGACGTCCAGAAGGGCACAGCTCTGTTGATCCGTTCATATCAATTTGCTCCCTTCCTGAAGACAGAGAATGCAATAGTGTGCTGGGCTGCATCTTTAAAAAATATCGCTTAGATAACGGTGCCATAAAACACATCATTTTACAGTCAAACCATCTCAGACTCAAATGCAGTTGGAGCGGAAGCCATTTTCAAGCAACATAAAGTTTAACATGGCGCTACATCTGCCGAGCTGCTAGCTTTCACACTACGAGGAACTGAGCAATTTAATTAGGGAACAATGGAAAGCACTTTGTGACACTACACAGAGCCCCACCCTCTTTATCCAGAACACGTACCTCCTAAACTTGGTCATCTCTGGAATGTACACTTAATTGTGCTGTCAAGTATGCAGTCTGGGAGTTTGTAGAAAATGCATTAAGGCTGTTGCGACTTCTCAACATGGATGCAATTATCCAGATGAGCAGCTTGTGTTTATCAGCCTTCAAGTTTCCATTTGTTAAGAGTTATACCACCCTCTACGATTAAGTGACAGTGTTAATGAATTCTTCCTATTAATATCTCCTATACAGTCTGTACCCTCATGGTCCATAATGAAGTAATTACACCCATTACTACTGGATGCAAAGCACACTAACCTTGATATATTTGTAACCATTCGGCTGACTTGTCAGTGGAAAATACTGGAACACATTAATCATGCATGGCCCTTTTCTACCATTGTTTGTGTTGAAAATATTTAAGGCGAATTTCACACAAAAATGATACTTCATAGCTATAAGTTCAGAGGTAAAAATGTTCTAGTTAGAGAACTTTCTTCACAAGAATCCTTTTAATTTAAAAGCCACAAAGAAAATCTCCTTTAAACTTTTCCAATGGAGCTTCTGTCCACCAAGCGTTTCAACTACCTGAGCGAGAAGAAACCAGATCATTAATGCACCCTAATTCAGACAGTATAGATTACAGATCGTCGAGGTTCAAACGTTTGATTTTTTTGCTTTAACAATTTGGGAGAAAATTCCCTGAATGAATTTATTTCATCAATACTGGTAAAGCACTGAAAATCAGGATAGACTTTATTATTTTGATAATTACTAAGCATAATTAGGTTGACTTGATTCAAAATCTAAACATGGAACAAAAGAAAACTTGGAAAAAAATTAAATTAGTGTGAACACGACTTTATCTTACTCTAGTGTAAACATTCTTAGATTGAAATTCTGTGTCCCTTGACATTATATGACAATCTATTACAACAAAAAGAATAAATGTCAATCTTGAGTTTGTTTGAATGTCCCAAATGAGAGTGTGGGCCGAGACATGAGTTTCCACTTGAAAGTCCAGATAAATGTGAGGTGTTGACTCAAGAAATTGCCCCACAGTGGAGTCAATTTGTTTGCCTTAATTACATTGTTAATTTGTTGAAGCTTCGACTAAAAAAAAAAAAAATAAAAAAATCATGTGTCATATTTTCTGCTGTGATAATGGAGCTGTGAGCGCAGGGAGGGGCGGTTGCTTGGGTTGAGTGCTTTTTAAATGGCTCACCCTCTGCTTCTAAACGCATAGCTCTGTATGTTTTCCCGCCCATCTTTGAGCTTCTTTTTGGTGAGGTGTGTCGGTAATGAGGCCCTCCTGTCGTGTTGCGCTCCTCTCCTTTGTTTTTGCAGAGAAGTGCACCCCCGCCATGCCCTGACATCCTGACAGATAAGAGCTGTAGAAAGCATATGGCCAACGCGGCAATGCCTCCAACGTCCTGCTAACTGTCGTAGGGCTCAGGCATAATGAGGGGTAAAAAGAGGGGACTGAGTCCTACACAGAAAACATCAGTCTGCACATGTTTTTTTTTTTTTTTTTCAAAATGTCACAAAACTTCTAAAATAGAGAAAGAGAAGAGAATTCTAGGACCTGTGTTTCCAACAGAAAAACTTAGCAGACATAATTGATAAGCAAACATGCAGTCACAAAAATAAACAGCATACTATATTTTTAAAGTTGACATTCACCTGGTTACTAGTAGGTAAAAAACAAAAGCAGAAAGATATTTATAAAGTAGTTTCTCTTGTAAATTAAAAGATGATTTCTAAAAAAGAAATGTATCCATCTATCCATCTTCTTCTGTTATATCCCTTTTGGGGTCACAGAGATGCTGGAGCCTATCCCAGTCACTCTCAGGTGAAGGTGAGATACACACAAGAAAATGTATCTCTTTAAATAAACATTTTTACTTTTATGATATAAATGAAAAAATAGAAACCAGATGCAACAAATTCTTTTTAACACATGATTATTATTACATTTTTTGATTTTTTTTGTTTTTTTTTTTTTTAGGGGGGAGGCCTGAAGAGACAAAATCTTAGATCATAAAAAGTTACTTCATAAAATACAACAAAAACATTAAAGACAATTTATTTTAATTAAGTTTAAGTTCTTGAATCTACTTGATCAACCCTAAGACAACAGAATATCTTAAGAATAAACAAAACAACTAAACATCCACAAAAAGCAATCTGATTCCTGGTTCTCTGGGATGCAGAATAAAAAAAAATAATAATAAATAAATAAAAAATCTTTAACCCTAAAGACAGACATAGTAAAAAAAAACATTGAGAACAATGTCCTTCACACAGAGGAGACCGAAATGGCAATGTTGGGTCATCATGAATCACACCATATTTGACAGAAATGAAAGCCAAGCATAGCAGGCATGTAATTTTTCACTATAGATGGTGGAGAGGTCATGATGTGGGCTTCGTAAAAACAGGATCAAGGCCCTTTGGAGTTATAGATAAAAAGGTAGGACTCACTGAGGGTCCTACTTTGTCCTACACCTTTTTCAATCTTGAATTGACTTGAACCAATGTCTATTTTTTAATGTTTAGTTGAATAACAAATAAGAAATTGTCATTTAATAATTCTCATAATAAATGTGATTTGGCATTTTAAATTTTTGGTTGCTCTAGACCAGAGGTCTGCATCCTTCAACACTTAAAGAGCCATTCGAGTGAATTTCTCATTGACAAAAACCCAGTAGGAGTCACTGAGTCCTACTTCACTATTTAGAAAAATAAGACACTGATTTGCATTTATGTTATTGTTACCATTATGATAAATATAAATTACCATTGCTTTTTGGAATGATTAAGACAGAAAAATGAAAAGAAAATAGAATTTTTTCATCATATGACATAGATTATAGTTTTTGACAGAGATTATTGTGACTTCCTTTCAAAATAAAACACCCAGTGCCATATAAGATCATCTCAATGCAGCAAGTATTAAAAAAAGTTTTATTTTACCGTCTCAGCCAGAAATTGGTAAATCTGTATAAAATTATGTGAGAGCCTATTAAGTGACCCTCATCATATTTGTCGAATCATAAGGGGTACTTAAAATCCTTTAATTTGTTAAAAAAATAAAAAAAAACCTGCCTCATATTAGGTCCATCAAAGTACAAATTCTAGTTGTGCTAACTGACCTCAAATTGATTTTCGGCACTTGAGAATCTGAAAAAATGTTTTAGCATTATTTTGGTAAGGTTCGAGGCCACAATCATCAAACGCTTGATGGATTGATGGAGCATTATGGGTAATGTAGTTAGGAGTCTCGTGGAGTGACACAGTCCTACTGTTTGTAAATGAGTTGAATAAAGTCTGAGTCAGTTTATTCTACTCTTTTCCCCATTCTTTTAATTTTTTTTAACTTTACTAATGATTTTTTACCTAACAGTTACTAAAAACTTTCTATTTTCTTTAACTAGAGTGCCACAAGGGAGAGGTAAAAGAGCCAAACGTGGCTCCAGAGCCTTAGGTTTCCGACCTTTGCTCTCTAGACTCATGTGTGATAAGCTCTTTTTGGAAACTTTTAGGTCCTAAAATTTGATAATGCTGATTCACCGGCACACCTGTAACAGAACGGTTCAAAAAATGTATCTTATCTTGAATGAAATCTTGCATTAAGATATAAAGTGGAAAAAAAAAAAAAAAAAATCTTTATAAATTAAGACAACTTTTTACAAATTTAGATCTATCATCTGCTAAATTAATTAATGAATGCTAACTGTCGTTTCATCTCATTTAAAAAAAAAATAAAAAAAAACAGCAATCTGTGTTCTAGATAGTTTTAAAGTAAAAAAGAACAAGACTGAATTCTCTTTCATGCATCACAGCATGGAATCAGTTAAGTAGACAGCTAAGTTAGAAAAAGAAAAGAGATGTCACTGACTAGGAGCATGTGAGTGATGGTGTGTTTGGCCACAAAGTGGCTGCTTTCCCTGTCAACTGTCAGCGTCGTTAGCCTTCAGAAGCTTTGGTCCAAAGCAGCTAGACGTGATTTTAGATAAAGCGCCCATTCAGCCATGGCCTGGACATGGCCTCCCTCTGGCCCAGACTCCTCAGCCGGTCTCCTTCCCTCTCTCGTGTCTGGCCTGTTATCCTTGAACATCTAGACATTCCCAGCACGCAATCCGTTACCCCAGCCAACCCGGGTCCCTCTCAGCTCCTCTGCCCCCTCTCTACTCAATACAGCCTCGCAATCCCGGCTGGCTATGAAGTGCTTCTGAAAAGTGCAGAACAATGCCAGGGAGTTGTCTTTCTCGCTCTCATTCAAGTCACTCACTGGAGGGCTTAGAAAAAAGCTGCTCAGCATTTGTTTCAATCCTCCTGTGAGAACGGACTGAAATTATCACAGTGCCAGACTTGCTAAAATTTATCCGAGAGTCTCAAGGGTTTACAGTAAATGTGCAGCAGCCTGCGCCAAGCATTTTATGTTCAAGAGACACCTTCGGAAAAACTGGGAATCTGCATCAGCGGCTTTTTGTATGCAAAAGGCAAGATAAAAAAGAACAACTAGGAAACCAAAAGGCAATTATAGAGCAGAAGACTTTGGGTACATACTGATCTGCTGGGGGGTAACCATCTGAGTGCTTGGGTTCTGTAGCTGAGGCTATCAGTTAGGGAAGCCACAGGTGGTGAGTTTAAATTCCCTGTCTGGCGCCCTCATTGTCCAACAGGTGGAGTGCATTAATATTAACACTAATGCACGGCCCTTTAACCCTGATCTGCTGCAGCACAAAGCAGGGGATGCCATGAATTACCTTTCATACCCACAATCATGTCTGATCTCTATTGAATTACGTAGAATTAAATCAGAGATCCTTAATTAGGTTCCAATAAAAGTGCCATGTCGCTTTTGAAACCTCTGAGCAGGCTGTGATTGGATAAAAATGTGAAAACATACTAAATGAAATTGGTTTACCGCTGAGTTTGCGTTCTGTGACTCTTGAACGGAGGAGCAAAGCAGAGGGAAATAAAGCGAGGAGAAATAAGTAGGGAGAGGAGACAGACAAGCTGGGAGTCTCAAGGCGAGTCACACCTCTTTGCTTCGGAAAAGCTCTCAAATTCCATGTGTGACCTAAGGGAGAGAACTCCAAAGAGTCAGTCTGAAAGGCTATGATACAGAACCTGACGGTTGCCGACTTGTGAGCAAATATTGTCTGCCGTGAGCGAGACTCAGGAGTGCAAAAGGTGCAAGACAAGTCACCTGGAGAATCAGCAGTCTCGCATTTATGTAAATACAGCTGTCTCAAACTAGACACTTTGATCAAGGTTTTTAAATTCACAACAATTATTCCTCCATTCAAGCTTTATCATATTTGTATTAATTATTTTCCTTCATGTGCAAAGTGAGCGGTCGTACACTGACAAACATAGTCATCAAAAATCTTCCTAAACCAACAAAGCCTTTGTGTAGGGAAGTTTCCAAAAATTGTACACAAGCTAGAGAAGAATTATTGTGAAATAATATTCAATTTCAAAAAAAGTGAAATTATCATGTGAACAAGAGTAAAAAAAAAAAAAGTAACTACCGAAAACTACAAAAAAGTCCCACTCCAACTGTATTTGCTTCTCTTGTAAATATTTTTCCAGTGGTAATTCAATTATGATTATGTAATTTAGCCAAAATCAAAAAGCCTGTGTTGTTTTTTTAAGTCTTATTTTCCATAGATTGACAGGAGTTAATTCGAAATTAATTCGGGTTGTGGCCACAAAAGTTAGGCTCGTCTAATTTTCCATCAGCCCTTTGTTTACATTCTATCCTGCTAGCTTACAGCCCCTCACAAGCCCAAGCTAACATTAGCGTAGATAAGAAAACGTTGCGCACTATCAAACTTATCCAGCTGAATAGCTTTGAGATAGATGGCAGTTCAGACGAGGAAAATGAAGACGTTAATGGATCTATTCTTCTACATACATCAGGATTGGAGCGGAAGAATTTGGCCTGCCCATTTGTTATGTCACAAAGCTAAACTTTCTTAAACTCCAGATCTTTTTCAGCTCCTAATCCAACACAATTTGAAAAAAGAATTACTCAAAAATCTTAAACTATTTTATATATGTACTCCGTTATGAGAAAAAGGCTACATGTTAGAAACACCAAAAACAGGAACTTCTTTGGAGTAGGTCTGTACGGAGTAAATGACAATTTAAAGTTTGATTTAGAGTCTAAAATGTGTTAAATTGGGCAAACCCCTAAAAAGGCAAACAACAAGATTAAGTATTTTTAAATACTGAAAAGGAATACATATAATAATATATATATTTTTTTTTATTAAAATGAAGATAGCCTTGTTTATAGTCATTTTGGTAACAATGCTTTCAATTTAGTAAAACATAAAAATGGCCCAAAGATTACTTTAGTTTGTAACACATTACTGCTGCATAAAGGAAGTTTGGTGTTTCTAAGTGAAATTTTGAAAATATTGTTGGAGGATCGCGGATTTGTTCATGGGGGTTGCAGTCAAAGCAGCAAAAAGCCGATGTAGAATATGACCTTTTTGTTCAAATATTTGTCAATATTAAATATCATGATGCACTAGAGCTGCTCTAAACAGCAACGTTTTTACAAGATGTTCCTCAAGGGAATATAATGTAGAAAATGTACCCAGTCTAAATGTATGATTACATTACTTTCAATACAAAAGACAAAGATGTTGAAATGGGAGTAGGAAATGGTTGAATGTGGCTACACCACAAACAAACGTGAAAAAATGAGATTATCACCCCCAATGTGTTAACATTTTGCTCTCAGTTTCGACACAAACATATACAACTATAAAAGTTCAAATACAGGATTACAAGCATGACACTAATTGAGAAGTGACCTATACAGCAAGCACAGCAAAAGGTTACCAGCTCACAGTTTTGTAGCATTTATTGTAACAGAAAAACTTAGATATACCTAGTGTGCATGTGGAACATGGACCATACAGAGGCACACTTGAAACACTCAAGCAAACACATCTGGGACTTGCTTCTTTCTGAAAGTGGAACGTAATGCTTTCACGCTCCCCTGGACCTTTGAGTCACCTAATGTCAGGATAGCCAAAAGCTTTTAAGTGCTTTAAACCCATAATAATCCAAACGCTTTGTCTCCCATAGTGAGCCACGTGTTTGCCAGTTAGAAAATGAAATGCAATTGAAATAAAAGCAAAGATAGGGGACTTTCAGACATTTTGGGGGCTGCTGGGGATTTGGCATCTATAAAGGAATTAACAAGAGAACAGAGGTAAAGAGGCTTCCAGGGTGAGACGGGAAAAGTGGAAGAAATGCAAGTAAAGGACTGTAAACCCAAGCGAAGGTACAAAAAAAAAAAAGAATGACTTTATTAATATGTGCTCCTTTTCTCTTGTGTTTTCCCTCTTTTTACTGTTGCTTTTGTTTTGAAATAAAAAAAGCTACCAATCCACTGTTGCAATGCAAATGGAGAAATACTAAAGGCAAACAAAAAAAAAGGCCTACCAACATCCCACTCATCACTAATCCTTAGATGCCCTAATTGTAGGTGCATGCTTTCCTGATTTTTTTCTTTAGGAAAAAAAGAAAGAAAGCTTTAGGCTGTGACTAACACCGGACCTCACTGTCTTCTCAGTATGAATCCCCAGCTACGGAACATCAAAACAGTGGGTTGTACTCTCTTTCCCTTACGTTTCACTTTTTATCTCACTTCTCTTACTTCCCCATCTCGGTCTTTTATACTTTTTTTTTCTTTACTCCATCCTCGTTCTCTACTTTACGCTGCAAGGGGTAAATATGGATCTCGATGCTAGTGGGTGGAGCAGGCAAATCCCTGTCTTTGTTTTCTTAAAATAGGTTTAATATACTGTTACCCAACACAGTTGAAAAAAACTGTAAGATTATTCAATCAGTTTGTTGGTGCAGGAAAAATAAGAGGTGAGAAAAATGGAAAGAATTTTACAATTGGTTGCAAGAAAAAAAAAAAAAATAACTGATAAAACTTGAAGCGTCTATATGTTTTACTCTTTATACACATTCTCTCCATAAACTGACAGTGCTAACCACCACACTTTCCGACGTGCTACTGCAGCGCTGATGTGTGAACGGTTCAGCTCAACTTTAAAACAGCATAAATACAAAATAACAAAAACTGAAAATGAGAATTTGGACTGCTTCTTTAAAGATGCATTTTAGGCATGACGCAAGAAAAACATTAAAAATTGAAATGCAGCAATGAGATCCGGGCAAATGTCTGAGAGGCGAGAGAAAAAGCCAGGAGTTTTCCAGGGCTCTGTGGTGATTGGCAACAAGTCAGTAGCATGTTTGGGTAAATAAAAAAAGAGAATTTCAATGAAGCGTTGGGGAAAATTAATAAAATAGTTACTGTGTTTGACATTCATTGCGTGCAGCTTCAGAACAGCCTAAAATGAAATAATAATAAAAAAAAAAACATACAAACAGAATTTCACCCCTAGATAAAGTTAACAAGCTTACATTTCAACCAAAAAGGGTTTTATGTGATGTTAAATCTGCTTTTTAAGAAAAACAACACACTTATTGCTTTTATATACCTGACTATGTGAATAAAAGTCTAAGTATTATTTGTTTTTTCATAGACTCAAGTTTTGTTTTAGAGCATCTAAAAAGGTGACCATCAGGTTTATAAAATGTCAGCAGATCCCACAGTGTTTTCACATTTTGTGCAATAAAAAGAGTCCTAGACATGAACTTTCCCTCATCTTTTTGTCATTTCTAAAAATACTTCTTAAAGCACTATTCGCTTGTATCAATTGTGCCTGTCTTTTGATGATATCAGCAGGGTATCCGAATCTTCATTTAGCAATTAACTCTGCCTCACGGGTCTTGGTGCGAGGATGAAGCTCGAGTCAGTGAATGGCCTCTGGCTTTGTTTTGGCTGAAAAGTATCGCTCCGGTTAGGAGGTCTGAAATGGAGCACCGCCCTGACAGTCATTACAGCGTCCCTTTATTTTCCTGTCTGTCCTTTAGTCTTCCTCTTAATCCTTGCATATGTCAATGTCGGCTCTATTCTATTTTCCTCTCCCTACAAGCACAAAACCAGGGTGCACATTTGGTGCTGGTGCTGCACATTTTTGATGCTCGGCTGTCACTGTATCATTGTTTGGTGACATAAAGCACAGTAAAGCACTAAGCAATGATGAAGTGAAAGGGTTTTAAACCTGTGCTCACTGGCACATCTCTTCCCTTTCTACCAATGTCATCTGGAGAGTGTCATTACCCCCACTGCGAAGGTACAGGCAACCCACACCAAAAAATAATGAACACTGCAAACAGGGAGAGACAGAAAGAGAGCTGCCTCTGTTGCACTTCTTGCTCCATCATTCCGCTAGACGCTTGATTAGACAGAAGAGATAATTTACGAGCCACTTCATTGCCAATTCAATTGGCACATCACCTGTAAATAATTAAAAGCCTTCATGTCCGTTCTGACATAATCATATCCCTATCATAATACTGTATCCAGTTCGTTAACGACTTGGCTGGTGAGCCTCCATAACTCTCCTGGGAGCTGACTTCTAACAAACACAAAATATAAAGATGATTGACTGCTCGGAGAAACTATGAAGATTTGAAAATGTGACAGAGTCAAACTTTTGAGACCAAATATAACAAGGTGATAAGAAAGGGAAAAAAATCACACTCCTTTAGCTTTAAAATCCACATTTTTGCAGGAAGAGGTCTTTTAAAATGTTCTAGTGTTAAAAATGATGTCAAGCTGAAAGCTATTTTTCTTACCTCAGTTTAAAAAGACATGAATATAAATTATTCTAATCTGTGATGGTTCTCACCTCTCCTGCAGTGCACTTTTCTCAAATGTGCATGACAAAAAAAAACGTGAATAATTTATCAATTGTCTTATATTTGAATTGATTAATTCAGTAATGTAAAATTCATACATGGCTATCCTGCAAATTCTACCTCTCCCACCTTTAATGAAGCAGTTAAAGTAGTATGGGTCCTGCTTTGAGTGAAACTGGGTGGGGTGAAGGGGCCTGAGGTATCTAATTTATACATAATGAATCAACAGGCAATCTTTCAGGAAAGATGAGTGAATTGCACATCAAGTGGAGTCGTTTAGGGAGCAACTTCATAAGAGCTCTGTGACTAAGAAATCTTAGAAACTTAATACATCAAACAGGTCTTAAAACAAACAGTGGAAGTTGGCCAGATGGATGAAGGGCAAACATTATCTAAATAAGGAGGCTGTGAACCTGAAGGCGCCTTGATGCAGAAGGTGCACAGCAAGCCGGGTTGTTGTGTCGTCTTTAGAGCTTAATGACAACAAACGCTAAGGGTCAGTCCTGTCATTTCACGTTTTTTGCACGTTTGATGGTGCCACATGGCAACTTATCATCTGCTGTACTTCCTGTACTGGGAGGCTCAGTCGGGGCGAAGAAATGGGACAGAATGTGTGCCAGTGTTTGTGTGTGTGTTGTGCCTCACACTCATGTTGTGCCTGTTCTTTGCCGGTTAGTCACCCAGTTCTCTGGCAGCCATCCAGGACCTATTTTCTCCTTCTCTTTACATAACAGCAGACAATATCACTGAAACTGTGTGTCCTGTCCTGCTTTTTTTTTTTTTTTCCTCCTTCCTCCTCCTCCTCCGCCTCCGTTTTCCTGTATTACTTCCTGGTCTTCCTCACCCCCTTTTCTATATGTGTCGTACTCTTAAAAACCTCACTGTTTGGTTCTGTGTAGCACGACATTGTGATTAGTAACCTTTCTGACCACACCCAAAGAACAATGTGGCACAGCAGATTTTATGAGACCTGGAGAAGTGTTTGTGATCAGCTCTTTACCTTAACTGCCCCCTAGGACTTCCTAAAGGACAGGACTCTGCTAACCGTTACACCATATGCCCACAGGACAGCCCCCTACAGGGAACCAGGGCACAGGGGATTGAAAAAATGGATATGGAGTCACACTCCGTACTGTCCTAGCCAACTCACAAAAAAAAAAAATGCATCAACAGAACATGATGGGGTGAAAGAGAATGGTACAAGAAGGGGGAGAGAACAAAAAAATCAAAACGAAAAGAGGGAAAAAATTGTTATATAGAGATGATGTACAGAGATGCAGGTTGTGAGTGTCAGGGTGCATGTAGGAGCGGTGTAGGCCGAGTTTAGTGTCTGGACCACTCAGTGAGTCAGGTGTGAATAATACGTTGAGTCTACTTTGTGTGAGTAAGACAGAGCCAGGGGGATAGAGGGAGCAGAGCGAAGAGCGAAGCTGGTTGTCTCTGAGTGTATGCGGCTGAGAGTGAGCTCAGCTGTGTCTACGGCCTGCTCCATGACAGCCAGCATGCTGCACGCTGCTCACCAGTGCAGAAGCGCTAATTGAATTAAGTCTTTATTATCAGGTTGCAGAGGCAGCAGTTCTCCCCATCTCGGCCCGCTTGGCTGACACTTTCTCCTTGAACACCTGCTTGACATCAACTTCCTCTTCTATTTATTTATCCTCTGTCTCCTGTGGCCAGCTACTGGCTGCCTTCCCCGCTCACCCTCCACCTCTTCCCCCAAATTGGCATAGAGAGTTTGACTATAGGCATCAGTACTTCTCGTGCCGCCTTTGTAGCGCTCTCCAACTTGGACAGCTTAAATTAGATAGCTTCAGTTTCAGTTCTCATCAAAAAAGGACACATCATAAAACATGTTAATTTGCTGGACTGAGCCTGCTCTTCTTGGCCTTTAGCAACAGCCCCTCTGAGAGTAGAGGGAATAAAGGCGATAAAGCTGGATGATGTTCTATGTTCTATTGAATGGTCTCTTGTGGGCAAACTGGCCAGTATAATATACAGCAGCTGGGATGTGAACTAGCATACATCCAGTCACATGTCCATTTCCACTTGCCTCAGGCTCAAACTGCTTCCTTGAACTCAGATTGGGCATTACTTTAGAGGACAGACAAACATGAGGCACTATTAAGTTGGCTAACAGTTTAAGGCCCTTGGACTTGGCAACGTAAGCTGAAATCTATTGACCATTTAAATGTTCCCATCCTGTGCCTCAAAACCACAGGACTCCTCTGTCTGTGTGTTGAATCTTCACCTCCCTTCACAACTATCCCCTGTTTAGTCAACCTACTTTCTTTTTTCTTCTTATGTCAGCTCAATCCCGCTCTATTCCATCTCCCTCCTGTTCTTGTGTCTATTTGCGTAAATCCGTTCCCCCCTTGCTCCTTCTCCTCCTTGCCCTATCCATCACCACCCCTCCCATCTCCATCTCGTCTGTTCGCTTCTCTTATCGACATGTTTCCATTTTCTAAACTGCTCCCGCTCAATCAAATTCACTCTTCCTTCAATGACCATTTTTCATTTTCTCTTTCATTCACTCTTACTTCATGCCGCCTGGGTTCACCTCGCCCCTGTCCTCTCTGCTTTGCTTCTTGTGCTGTATTTCGCCCAGCTCGTATGGCCCCAGGTGGGCATCGCTGTCCTTGTCACTGCTGTTGGCTGTGCAGAAGCAGCAGGGTACAGTGTCCTTCAGGGCCTGACATGACGGAATAACCAAGTGTCCCTATTCAGCAAACTAAAGTTTCACCCAAGATGGCTTTGGATAAAGGTAGAAAAAGAATAGAAGGACCATCAGAAGAAAAATCACATTCTTTAACAAAGTGCCACTTTAAATATACCTCATACAATGGATACTTTTCAGAAATCAGGCTTGGGTCGCCACCTGGAGTCTTTCTCTCTTAAACCCACCGTGGTTTCATTGAATATCTCTTCATCCTTCATTGCTTTGTTGCTGTTTCTACCCTCCTCCTTTGTGCCTTTTCCGTTCCCGTGTCACTCCTGCTACTCCTGTCCTCCCCCCACAGCACTGAAACTCTGCCAGCAAGAGAGTGCCACTACACATCAGGACCAGACACTATCACATAGTTGTCTAAAGCACAACTCACAGATGCACACACTTAAACAGAGAGTTCAGCATGTCTCCATACTTTGTGCCAGACTTGGTGACAGAAATCCAGTTAACACATTAAGCTTTGAGGGGGTAAAGGTGGTGGTGGGGGGTGTTTTCATTCACAGTGGCAGACTCATCGAGGTACTAAGGCATGGAATGCACCCTGTTTATATTTTAACTACCCATCAAATTAGAAGTGTAACGATTAATTGATTATTTTAAGAAATTATTTCTATTTCTAGGATTTAACCAGATCAATATGTCTGAGACAAGTTTGTATTCAAATTTAATACCATTAAACAGTCATTTCAAAATAAAATAAATCGATAATCGATATTGGAAAATTTGTATTGAGACATCACAGTGGATAACACAAGTGATGGCAGCAAAAAAATATCAACCATCATTACAGTCTAATGTGTGGAAACACTTAGAAATTGTAAATTCATGTGATCATAAAATGTGAAAGAATGTTCTAATAATCTTCCATTGTATTATTTTGATGTGGAAAAACAACAGTAAAACTAAAATGTTAATGGAGCTGATATAAATTGTTTACTTATTTGTTTGTACACATATTTAATTTACACTTAATTATCTCGCAAGAATGATCAGATTCGATCCAATTGTTCAAAACAAACCAATGTTGACTATGAATCTGACTTGCAACCACAATCATGTTATTAATCGATTCACCGTTAAAACAAATCGTTACACCCCTACATCAAATACATTGTCAATATATCCTAAGTTTGTATTTTTTTTTATTCAGCCAGTTATTTCTCTATAGGTGTAGAAACTAAATCCCCTTTATCTCTCTACTTCTGCACACACACACACACACCCAGAATATATTCTCTACAAAGACGTTGAATCCATGCACAATGGCAAACAAACAGTCATTAGCAGATTTTAGCCTGCCTCTTGGTTCTGTGCTGCTCTGTTGTTGCTGTACTCGCGCCTCTGGGGCGGTGCCACTGCTGTAGGTTTTAATAAAAGCATTGTCTTTGGAAGCTGTCTAAAGGGACTTGGTTTCATTTTGGAGCGCCACTGCCGCTGCTACCGTAGCTGTGGATATGAATATGGGAGGAGAGAGGGCTATTGTGCTGGGACACGGAGGCAGCTAGGTTCAGTGTCGTCGTAGTGCCCTCCGAGGACTGGGGCTTATTGTTTGATAGTTTCAATATACAATCCATGTGAGAGTGTGGGAGACAGGGCATGTGTTGTGGTCATGTGCCTGCATGCACATGAGTAAATGTATGCATTGGGACTTGAGGAAAAGTCAATGTCAACAGAGGCCAGAACTCACTTTTCAAAAGTAAATAAAGCTTCCAGATTTGAGATGGTGAACAGAAGTACAAAGATATGACAGTCCCATAGGAGATCCATGCTCTTCTGCTGTAGTTTGAGATTATTTGGAGCAAACTAGTACCATAAGACAAACAGTATAAACACTAATGCCTAATGAAATCCAATGATGAGTTACAGACTGTTATAATGGGATATGTCTGCATAGCACACAAGTGTCCATTAAATCTTTTAGGAAACCAACAGTTACTCCATCTGCATTCAAAGTCCTGGATAAAAAGCACCAGAAGAGGACATTTGGGTCAACTATAATGGACAATGGATACCCACTCTCAAAAGGAAGATCCTGTGCCTCCTGATACTCAGATTAAAAGCATTTACTTTCTGTTAGTTTCCACCAAATACCTTTAGATTTTTTGAGCCCAAGTACCATTAAAATATACTTAAAGAGGGCAATAAAAGAGCTAGCATAGATGTTTAGAAACCCGTGGTAGAAAAAAAACCTAATTGCGCCTTTAAGTGGGTCCCCTCCTGTGGAGTGAAGGTGCAAGGTAACGGCCATCTTAAATCACAGCCTGGCTGTGGCCTTCATTAGAGCCATAATGCAAAGCTCTCGCTTTAATGGAAATGGAAGCCAGTGAGGCTGTGGGTGTAGATTAAAGTGTAAGGCCCGAGTGGGGAAAGATTTCCCCAGCTCTGACAGGTGCGGCCTGAATTAGCTGTAGTGCTGTCTGAGCAGTCAGTGGGAGAACACTGGTATTGATTTTAAGCACTGTTGCACTTCCTATCTGAGAGGGAATGTGTATTACCAGAGCTAAGCACATCAATCACTCAGCATTCCACCACTCTCCCCTGGCATGCATCAGATTTGGAAATGATAAACAAACAGAAACAGGGAAAGATGTTACTGTATTGGTTTTGCCCATGTGCACCAACACGAGTTTCATAAAAAATACACCTGTGCGCACTTGCAATTGCTTCACTTTATCTTCTCTCCCTTGTGTTGACAGAATGACATCGCTTTTCAGGGCATGTCCTGCACTGGGTGTCACCTTGGTCAAACAGCTGGCGTCAGCTTCTTGAGCTTGTGCCGTGGTCTACTCCCATGTTTATGACCTGCACGTGTCAAAGTTGTTACATGCATGCAGTGCAGCCTTGCTGCGCCGGGCCTCTCTGTGCATGACACCGCTGCTTATCTTTGCCTCCCACCATAACCCTGCTGACCTAATCCAGCAGTGCTGGCTGGGGATGAATTAGCCTCTTCAACCTGTTCCCACGGGGGTCATCCCGCAAAACAGAGATGGTGATGGCACAGCCACAGTCCGACCCGCCCACACGCACGTTAAGATTTGTGATGACAAATGATAAGGCAACACTTAACCACAGGTGCCCCAAGTGTGGCCTCTTACATGTGACCTTCAACTGAAAGCTTTTCATGTAGAGGCCGACTATCAATCAGCTCCAATCAATCACACACATCCCTTCACCTCCTACCAACCTTTCTTGCCCCCAACATCCATCACTACACCCTACCCTTTCACTGACATCTAGAAAAATACAAACACTTCACAACCTTTCTCCCTGTCTTTCTCGTCTACAAACACATGCATAGAGTAAACACACACACCAGCAGACACATACACTTGTCCTGATTTTAAGGCTTTGCTATAACTTGTCATCTGCTGTCGTGTTGTCAGGGTGTTGTCTGTTGATGTGCTCTTGGAAATGCTCCCTAGGGACACATGGGTAATATCAACACCTTCACTGAGACAATACCAAGATGGTGCAAAGGTAGGTTGGCCATTGTACTGCTGACCTTCAGAGGAGACAACTGGAGCCAGAAGCATCCTTGTGGAAAAAGGCAAACATCTCTTATGTCACATTCTAATGTTTTCAAGTGGAATAATAAAGGATTTTTGACATCTGTAATAGATTTAACACTGACAAGGTGGTCTTTTCATTATACATATTTGAAATGTATTCCTTGAGCTTATTTACTTCATTACCACAAGACAGCATGTATTTAAGAGAGACTAATGAAGGTGACTTTAGTATTAACTGAACCAGCTGCATGTTATGGTTGCATAAGCTTGACATTAGATTCAGGTTGGTGGTTTGGAGAGCCAGTGCTTGAAAGAGAAGGGACATTGATGATAAAAAAGAACAAAAAAGAAGACAAATAATAAAAGGAGATGGGCATAGAGCTCTTTCAGACTGTAATTACACTAGAGAACATATTCTAATTGGCAGTGTCTCTATGCACAACTATAATCAATGTCTCTCCAAGGCATGAGAAAACAGAAGGGTAGGGGTGAGCAATGGCCTCTATGTCAGAAGTCCATTTGCACAAGGGTGGGGTTTGAAAATGCAGCCAACATAGCCAGTCCAACTCACAGAAAATAAAATGATCTAAATGCAAAGCTAAGAAAACGAGTATTGCATGTAACATGTCATTTATTTATTGTGAAAAACAATTCAAAAATGCGCAAACACATTTATAGCCAATACAAAACCAGCTAAAACATTCATTAAGAAAATCAATAGGATGTGTTTTTCGTGTATCTGCATCCCTAAATGAGATGAGCTTAAATGCAAGGATGGAACTACTGCACTTTTCAAATGATCACAGCTTTTTGTATTTTGGTCCACATGTGGGTGAGATCTGCTCTGCATTTTTGAGTGGTAAATGTGCAAATACAGATAATACCAATTTAGCTGGCTACACAAAGCAAATGTGCTCTTTTGTCTTTTGTTTTGTTGGCATGCTAAAACGAAGTTATTGGGCAATATTAATATTCTATAATGTATCTGTAAACTATGAACTTTTCTTTCCCCTCTGGAACTTGAGGTTGCTTGGGAAACTGTGCTACATAAATATGTAAAACAAATTATGGTAATTTTGGCTTTTTGAGTGAAATATTTGTAAGGCAATAACTCCTAAGCTAACTGGTATTTTCAAAATGGCTGGAGTGCAATAGTCTTACCTTGTTTTAGGGGATGTCGTTAGCCATTCTTCATGCTTTTCAAATGTTATCAAGTAAGCTGCAATTTCCTGTGAAAAAGAGAGAAGAGTAGAAAAGGATGGAGTCAGGCTTACATACGTCATCTCTAATCACTGCTCTTCTGTGTTTGTAATACTTTTATGAGCTCACTTAATTGATATTCAGACAGTTTAACCAGCAGCACAAACACAGCCAAAGATGGAGACCTGGGCAACGCCGGGGAGTTCAGGCAGGTAAACGCACTCTGGTAGAAGTAAAATGAAAGGCAGAAGTGGGATGCAGCTGAGGTCAGACCATCTTCTGAGACCATCTTTGTTATGAAAGCTTTGATCAAGTTCTCCTCTGAGAACATCAAGGTGCTCTCAAAGAGATTGACGTCTCTGTGTTTGAGAGTGAGTAGCTTTTAACATTTTAGGTCCGATCCTCCCCCAAATCCCTTTGATCTGCCCTTGACACTCCTCCAAGCATCAATCCTCTCTTTAACCTTTGAATAATAATTACACACAATTCTCACAATATTGACATGCATGCGTTCTCCTACTTTGGAAGAGGCTTTAGATCCTTTGGAGTGGGCTATCTACAAAGAAATGTAATAGACCCACAGAAAAAAGGGAGAAGAAAAAAAAAACCTAACTGCCACTGGCGTAAATAGATACTTCAAACATTTTAATGTTTCTCAAGCTCACCCTGCACACTGTATCTATCTGTCAGTATGTCAAAGGGATCATGCCAGCTCATACCCTGCCATTTTCTTATCAAATAAATGGGCAAGAATAAAAGCATTTGGGACACTGGCAGACATCTTTACATTTATGTGACAGAAAGAACCTATTTTTACGAGAAAAAAAAAATTAAACATTTTAAAAAATAAGACGAAATTTGATGTTATATTTCATAAAAAGAGGGCATTTCTATTACATAAGGATGTATGTTTCAACAGACTGAAGCACCATTTTCTTTCACGTGTTGTGATCAGTCATTTTACCCGCGCGGTCCACATGTTATTTCATCATTTTTCTACATTTTGGAATGGTTGTAATGATGTACCAATGAAAGTAGAGATAGTTTTTTCAGTTTTTTTTTTTTTTTAGTTTAATGGTTCATTTAATGTTTCAAGATTTTTTCTTCAAGGCCAAAACAAAAAAAAAAGCTACCTACATTAGATAGTTTATAGCTTTTCTCAGAAAAAACCCTTAGGTATTAAAAGTTTTTTTTTAAACAAAGCCTTTAGCTATACCACGTTAAGAGGACATTTGTTATTAAAACACTGAACTTGGAAAATTATCACTGTTATTTCATCTAAGTGAATCATATCTACAAAAAGAAAAGAGGCAACCCACAGATCAAATGTGAAAAACAAATTTACTCCATTGTTAGAGTCAAGTTCTTTAGTTTGTTTTATAATAAACTTCGTGTAACAATTTCCTTTTATATTTTAGAAAAAAGTTCATTAAAGAAGCCCCCTTTATGCAACTCATCAAGCTGTGGTAACACATGCATTTTAATGGATATTGGTTTAACTGACATGTGATTAAGAATGACCACGACCCAAGGGACAGCACTTTCATTTTAGGATTATTAAAAACATAAGCTGTTGGAACTCATTTTCCCCAAGTAATCTCCAAGGGACAAAACAGAAATGTATATATTTTAATTATGCATATTGGTGACGACTGTAATAAGAGTTAATTCTATTGTGTCTTTCTTTCAGGTTTGAACCGATAAACGGAGGTGTCGTCTTTTGACTAAATGACAGTGAGATCGCTTATCTGTCAGTCCTGCTTTTGGCCTATTTGACTTTTTTTAAAGGGGGTTTATGGATGACCACATGGTTATGAGAACACAGATAAAAGGCTTCAAACTGACTCTAGTCGAGGAGTGGTCAAACTTTTTGAATTGTAGGCCACAAAAGGTTCATAAGAGAAAGAAATAACATGGAATCTGGACTTAGACATGCTAATTTTGATTATAAATTAGACAAAGGTTCAAAAAGAGAACAGTATTTTGCACAAATTTTCAAATGTAAAATAAATTTTTAAGGAAAATACTTGGAAAAAAAAGGGGCGTATTATCAGGCAATCATGCGAACTTAAATTATATATTTTTTAATTCTTTGGATTTTTCTCTTTCCTCATTTTCTGACCAGTTGAATATTCACAGCTACAGGCACCCATTGGCTCTTTGAGGCTGTGTCACAAAAGCAACCTGGCACAAACACTGCACACTGGCGATAGCCCACAGAGATGCTGCAGGGCGTTGCGATTAGAGGGGTTCCCAGGCTGGCAGGGGTCCCAAAAAGAAGGGGGGTGGTAGCACAACTGGAACCGCTGCCTCCAGGTGCAGGATGGGAGATAATGCTGTGTTGATTAACTTCCTGTTCTTCTGCCATAACGACCGGAGGCACTAAAGCCACGAGGAGATGGAGTCTTGAATTAAGGAAAAGATTAGACTGACAAGGGGAGGCTCAGATCTGCTCTTTTATTTTAAACATTGTTGTAAAAGTGAAAAGTAAAATTTTGAACAAATGTAAATAAATAATGTCCAGAGGTTTGAAACTGAAAAACATGAAAAAAAACATGCTCAAAGGAAATAAATTACTTCTTCTTTTCTTATCAATTGGGGACATTATTTTTCATTATGCATTTGTAAATAAATTACTCTGGCTGTTATTCTATTAATCCTTGCTATTCTGCAGTCATTTCGGGAGGGATAAACAGCAGCTGGAAGCTCCTTCAGAGACTTCTGTGCCTGTTAACACACAGCCCCTTCATCACACTTGTCTTTAAAATCCAGCAACAGCCTCCGCCTCAGTGGCAGCAGGTGAAATAGGGGGCCACATGGTCTCGTATTTTTTAAAAAATTAAACAAAACAAGAAAAAAGAAGGCCGCCTCTATCTCTGGCTCTCTGCTCACCCCTCCCTTTGTGAACAGATGCCAGGGATTATTCCGGCCCCCGACCAGCCATAAAGGTGCAATAATCTTATGGTGAGGAAACAAACAAAAACAGACGTGCAGCCATTAAACAGCTGCAAGGAGACAAAGTTTGCATGGGCGGCATTATGAGAGGCTAGCGCGTTCAGGTTGAGCAAACACGCTGGAGGGTTAGAGAGAGGGGGGGGCTAAGCTGTGTGCTCAACACTGATGGTGCATCAAAGTCAAGCCAGCTGCCGTCAGCGAGCTCAAGACTATCTGCTGACCTCACAGCCTCTGGTTCGCTCTCTGTAACTGGGGGAACATTTAGTCCTAGCTCTCAGAATGCATACGTTTATAGACAATCCTTTCTTACTAACTCCTTCAGTACGTCACTCCGTTTTTTTTTCCTCATCTTCCCACTGACATTATCCAGGTTTTGTCTCCATATGTTCCTGAAATCTGTAGCGTTGTATTCTGCACAGCTCAAATTAAGGCAAAGTCCCAGAAGTCTGTGCTAAATAAATAACAATAAGCATGTGCTCGCTGTAAAGCCGAGACTGAACAATGCTTTCTCTAAATGGCACAAAAAAAGGAGGCTTTCATTTTCCGGGGTAAGAAACAACCTGGAGCTGGTTGTTATAACACCCCTCTAGTTTGTTTCCTTTGTTTCTCTAAGAGATGTGACACTCTGTTAGTGGAGGAGGCCACAATCAGAACATGACGGAGCAGTCTGAGGGCCGATGGAGATAGAGAGGCAAGAGCGTTCTTGTGTTTCTGTCTGCCATGTTACAATCGGATGGCCTGATTACTGTTACCTGTCTACGCATGGAACGTTATTAACATCCACTTCGGGGGCTGTCACTTCTGTACTCGTCAATGTGTCTCCTAGTTGCTTCTATAGCCTCTGCACACACTCATCTACCTTGCATACATCTTTTTTTTCTCCCTCCCTAACCACCGAGGTGAAAAGGAAAGCCACCGTGAGAAAATTTTCATTTTGAGATGACTGGCTTTTACTGTCGCACTTTTCAAAAGATATTTCCTTTCTGAAGGTATAACATTTTCCCTAGAGAGAATCATCCTTTGAGAAGTCTACCTTTTTGAAATCAGATATGACACTAACATATTCATTCCATTTTATGTCTTTGCATCAAGAGCAGAAGACTGCAAGTCTCACGGTGTGTACAGTAATTGTCTCAAGTATTGTGATGATATCAGCAAAAGTTGTTTGTAGGCATGATCGGATTTATTTCCTTAGATCTGTACATGCTCCCAATTCCACAAAACTCAGTCAAACATGGCAGCAGAGTTTGATGGGCATATCTTAAAGTTGATTTAGTGTCAAACGCTGAACTGTTTTGATTCTCAGTCATCAACTTCTCCAAATTATCAAAGTACAGATCAGATTATCTCCATGCACAACTCTATTTTTTCAGTTACTGCATTTGAGCTGACATAAAATGAGCTATGATACAGATAAATGCATCCAGATATGCTGTGGTGTTGAGATACCTACAAGCTTACAAGAATTTGTTACCCGTTTTAAAAAATCTGCAATTTACCAGATATGTACGAACTTGAAGTAATGACTCAGCCTTTGCTAGGTCTGCCAAAACCAGACGTCAGCACCAACCCTGAAACAGACACGCTGACACAAAGAGCTCAAAATTACTGTACATGTTTGTCCATTACAGTATTATTCCAGTTATACTGGTACTCTAGTGACACTAATGAAAATGCACTTAATGAATAGCTGTATTAGAAAAACTAAGTTTAGCAACAGTATTGATTGCAGTAAAAGCTTGAGCTAATGAAATGAATATGAGAGGGGAGGAAGATGTGAAAAAAAAAAAAAAAAATTAAGTCTGGTTTGAGAGCTGAGCACAGCGCCTCCAGCTTGCCTTATGGTAAAGTCTAGGGAACACATCCTCAAAGCTTTGACCTTGCCCTGTATTGAAAGCAGGAAGTGGAAGAGAGGAGAGCCAAAGGAGGGAGATGGTGAGAGGAGCCCTCCCTGATGACCTGGGTTTTACTGTGGAATGCCAGGTCATCTGATATTTCCTTTAGGGCAACCCAGGAAAACCAACCTGACCAGCGCCAGGCACAAATGGACTGCTGGCGTGTTTGGGGAGGGCAGAGGAGTTTGCTGAAGCATCAGGCAATCACAAGATTACATACACAGGCACAAAGAAAAAAAAGTAATGCAATTAGACACAGATGGAGATGAGCACTGGAAAAGAGGATGAAGGCGGAGGAGAGGTGGGAGCAACTGAAAATGGAGAAGATAATCAAAAAGAAGAGTCGAGGAAGAAAGTTTTGTATTTTTCTCCCCTTGACAATAAGAAATGCATTTAAAACAGTAGAAGTGTGAAGATATGGTGATTAAAAAAGGAGTGCTTGGGTTTGATTCTGCAAGCAAAAGCACCTTAGCTGAATTCCTTTTTTTTTTTCTTTCGGTTTTCCTTGTATTGTTGTTTATACTTCATGAATTGTTAATGCTCCTGGAATAATGTATCACACATTGCATCTATATAATCTCATATGGCCACATTATTCTTTAAGCTAAGGAGAAGAGTGTGGTAAAGTGCACCGGTTTTGACGAGCTTAAACCTTCAACTGGCTCTAAAGATTATCATTATAATAAAGGTGTTTCATAAAACAAGGCAACACACATGCAATTAAAACGAATGCTCAAAACGGAGCAAAGGGAGAAGAAACTACGAGGGACGACCAGGAAAAAAAAAAGAAAAATGAGGAAGAGTTTGGAAAGTGAAAGTAAGCAACAATAGAATATGCTGTTGACAGCTGCTCTTGGCATCTGTTGATGAGGAGTAAGGCTCTTCTACGAGTCCCTGTGCTGGGTTTAAAAGACGCCCTCACCAGCAGGCTGCTCGTTACAATCTGCATGGGGCTTCCCTGCTGACAGGGAGAGGTGTAAAGCACACTCTGTCCACTTTGTTTCTCCACTGTGAAAAAGCAACAGATTTGTTGCCCACTATCTTGCAAAGAAAACATATATCCCAGTAGTTGAGCGATCGATGATATGAAAGCAACATATTAAATTGGTATCAAATGGAATTCTGAGAGTGCAAAAATGCACTATATCCTACATGTATGTCCAGTAACTATAATCATCTTGATCACCTTCATCCTACAGGTGTGCCGTCCCGCCAGAACAGCTACCTGATTGGTTCAAGCTACTGCAGGACAGTGTCCTTGTTCCATCCAGCACATGGGAAGACCAAGGCAAGACGTTCATTGGCCTACATTATACATAGTTCTGGGATCAATTTGGCATTGATCTTGGATAGTGATGCTTTCCAGTAGCTGGTCAATGCTTCTCTTCACATTTCTGCTTGGCATGCTGGTCACAGGACTGTTCTGAAAAAGGAGGCATTCTCTTGGGGAGACTCCTCTCACTCCTCAACGCCTCCCTGCTCCCAAAATCAATGTTACCTACAGCAGCTGCTCCGCCAGCATTCTGTTTTGTTTACTATATCACTTCTATATGCTAGATACATTTTGTACAAGAGCTTGCAATAATTGACTAAAGTAGCAGAGGAGCAGGCTTATGTCAAATGGGGGTTGTTCTTTTTTTTGCATGTGTTGTTCTGTGGGTTTTTATTATTGTGGGATCAGAAGTCTCATCGTCGGACTGACAAATTTTGATTTTTTTTGGTCAAATATTGGCTAAAGTTTTTGATGCAGTGAAACAAGTCTGAACCAGTATCTGCAGAAGTTCCAGTAAACTGCTTTAAGTTCAAGAGAAAAGAGAAGCTGAAATGTATTTTGATATATAACTCCATAGTGGGACATATTAGAATTAAAGCGGTGAGTTGAAATTGTGAGGTTAAAACAATTTACTTTGCAAAATGGAATCCTATTACAAAAGTAATATATACTTCACAAATTACTAATGTTATTTATTTTTACATTTTGTTAAATTTCCCATTTTTAGGCATTCGTCCCCATTTCCTCTAAATGAAAAGCTGGAACCACAAAGTGATGGAAAGCAGGACAGACAGAAGGAGGATGCAACCACTACAAAGACTGAGCTGGCATGAGGCTGGCTTTGTATCTTTTAGTAGCATGGCCTCTGTCTTCAATACTACCAAAGAGAATGTAATAGTTTGACCTTGAGTGACTACAATGATGGGCCACCCCTGACCAGAGAAAGCAATAAGTGGAGACCATTGAAAAGCTTGGGCACTATTTTAAGAGGGTGCTGCAGCTAAAAGTGTAAGAATGGAGCATGTGCTACATTGAATAAAGACTGGACATGATGTTGACTCAGATAGAATACATTCATCTTTGTCAGTCCTAATTAGGGAGGATTGTGACCAACCATTTGTTGCTATGAGTGTGTGTTGACATACGGTGCATATGGGACCTCCTGCAGCTGTACCCTTGAGAGGTGCATGTGCGCTGATTCTATTACACTACTTTTAGCGCGACTCTGAAGACGTAGAGGCTTGGCACAAATGTGGAGAATTGCATTAGTAGAAGGGGGACAAACTGCGTATGAGCGCTCTGCTACAGGACATAGTGCTCACTCACTGACCTCTGACGTCCACGCTGCACGTCCACTTCATTAGCTATGCTAAAGGATGTGTGTTCCCCACTGCTGACAGCCCAGCCAAGGAGAGCGGAGAGTGACGGCACCCCCATGATGGTGACCTTACAGCAGCCCCACTGCTAAGACTCCAGACTGTTCCCAAACCCCACTGCTAAACTTCTCTTCTCTGTTTGCCAAATCAAAAAGCTGCAGGAGTACTCAAACTTGCTGGACGGGGGGTGTGCGCTCTCCCATTGTTTGTACTTTTAAATTCTTTACTATTCTTCTTTCATTTGACATGTTTTATTTTTTGCAGCAGACAGTAGATATTAAAAATGTCATGTCCGATTGTGCAGCCGGCAGACTGCAGGTCTTCTTGATTCTTAATGCATTTTCACATTTTGAAGAGTACAGACATAAATGTTAGATTTGTTGCCTTCATCTGCTTTATGTCAAAAAGATATTACGGAAAAATATCCACAGAGAAACATTAAATGTCACCTAAATATAATTGAGGTAGGATTTCTCTCTCCAGAGACTCTGCAAGAATCAAAGCACTATACTCAAAAAAAAAAAAAATATATCACATAAATGTTTCTAAAGTCGGAAGCTAAGGTCTTATATACAATTGAAGTGACAGTAGAATACAGAAGGTCATCATTTCTTTATTAATCAACTGCTGCCAGCTGTCATTTAAGGCCTCCAGCAGGAATTATTCAAGGACGTTATGGAAATCTCTACAATTTCTTATATTCGGTTGATTCTGAAAGCAAATTTACTTTAAGCCCCAAAATCCCTTCATGTCTGTAATATCCTGTAAATTTCACAGACACAGAAACTTGACTTTGGCATTTAATCCAAGACAAATACTGTCCGAAACCATCAGCCTATAGTTTCAGAACTTCAGCCACGAGAATCTTTTAACATACTTGCTTTATTAATTTGCATTAATAAAGGATCATTAAAATATCGCCTTGCGTCCAAAGACTATTTCTCGGTTGTTGGCTGTTACATCATAAAACAGTGACCGAATGCCCAATTTTTATTTTGCCAGTATGTCGATCTGTGATGCACAAAGTAGCTTGTCATGTTAAAAGCAAGACAGAATTTTCTGCACCAAAATAAAAACTGTTATGTGTTTAATCAACTACAGTATTTTTGGTAAGATTGAGAAAGAATTGAGTCCAGCTGTCCTCTTTATCCACAGAGATTGACATGCCCTGCTCTTATGAGAGGGGAGAAAAGACATGGAGATAAGACAAGTCTGAAATCTCACCCAAGAGATGACCAGATCTCAAGCTCGGGCCAATTAGCCGACAGAAACTCATATTTCCCCCAACAACTGCTGAACATGAAAGGATCCATCAGATTCATGCCTTTATCTCGTTTCTGCCCAGTTTGCCCAGCAGTCACATCCACACACCAGACACACATCTTTAATTCTTACAGGGAGAACTGCGTTACTGTTCTTGTCATGCTTAGTGCACATATTTATGAACAGTGTCTCTACGTATAAATCCTCATATAAGACGCATTTATCTTTTTCCAGCTCCAGAAACCCAACTTAATAATGGGCCTGTACATTCAGGATACATTTTTTATTTAAGTAGGTGTGACTACATGTGTGTGTGATTCTTCTGTTCATTGTTTGGTGTATCAGATAAGCTGTCAAACTTTCTGCCAATGTATATCATGGCATTATGCCACTTTGTGTTCACATTACAATAATGAGTATCTGGGATTGTGAAGGTCACAGACACCTAAGGCTCAACAAACCTGAGGCGTTCATGTTTTGTCTCCAAACTCCAGACATCTATGTAACATTAACCACCCGCGTTTGATACAGTCAATGAGCACTCAACACAAGTAATATTACTGTTCAAGGACATTTTAGCAAAATGAGTCAACCAATTGTTTCTGTGCATGTAATAGAAAATCTTGATGGATCCGGTGTTGGCAACTTTTCTGCCTTTATCTGCACACTCCCATTTTGTGTTTTTTATCAATCCCACCGTCCCATCAAAAAGTTAGGGAGCTCTTTATAGACGACAAGGATCGATCAGTCAGATGCTCCAATGTCCTGCTCCCTTTGTGAGCCCAGTCTGGCTTTTTCTGTAGCTCTCGCCTGTTTATCTCCCTCACGTCGCCTGCTGACTGCACGCTCTTAATTAAACATGCCGCATGGCTATTAATTGTCCACTAGATTCAATTTGTTCCTCGGGCACACCATGAATGGGCCTCTCCTCCCAGAACAAAGGCATCCGAACAGCCGTGTCAGAGTTGAACAAAAGGCTCTAGGCATCATTTCTGTCTTAACCAACCTGAGCTGCCACAGCTCACGGGCAGCCTCTGAATGAGGCTATCCACAAGACTTTCAAGCCAAGAAATGTTCAGAGAAACCAACATGGAAATTTCCACTTGATCTGTCATTGACCGAAAAGTATTATGTCAAAAACAAAATCTACACATTTCCAAGTGTCCTTCCTCATATAATAACTACTTAATAAATCTTTTTTTTAATATTAATAACTGTTTTTTTCTTGGTAATTTTACACAGAAAATCTGATGAAAAAATGTTTGAAACAAATAAATAAAAACCTAATGACAGCTGAGATGAATCTTGGAGCAAGCAGCTGCCAAGGCATAATATAATTCATGGCCATGCATCAATGTTACTGAAGACTGCTTCAGCACCCAGCCAGAACCCACAGAGCCAAGTGCCAGCACATACATCCCTCTGCAATTCCCTCAGTCGTTCCACCTCTAAGTCACCCCAGCCATCACCCCAATCAATGGCCCTTTCCCAAAAACCTGAAAGCTCTGGGTTCCAGTTGCTGCCAAAAAGGTCTTGCTGGTGCTTTTTTTTTTCCAATCCCCCAACCCCTCCACAAAACAAGCAAAAAGTGGTTCCCCTTTTCTCCTCTTAAGTCTCACACAGAGCAGAATCCAATCAAGAGCTGCTCATATACACAAAGACATACATACTTTTATATAGCAAACCTTGTTCAAACAATGTGTGGTGGAATTTTTAATGAGAGTTAGACGAAGGTGCTGTAGCATACAGAGAGGGAAGACATTTTCCCCAGTGAGCTCCTATGCTTGCCTTTTCAGCAATCCCAATATTTTGCTGCTGGTGTACTCACCGAGCATTTGAGGAATTACTTATTTAAAAGATAAGGTTTCCTGTGTTGTCAGCAAAAAGCGCCTCTTGTCCATAACAGGAGAAAACCAATGCAGTGTGAAATCAAAGGTCACCCAGAGACAAATAGCACTAACAGGCGAGAGCAAGGGTGACAAACGCTCCCTCAATGTGCTCTCCAAATTAATTAAGAGTGGAGATTTAAAATAGCATCTCCCTCACCAGGAAGAACAAGCAGCCTTGTTGTTTTGAAAGCAGGACTTTTAGGAGAACAAACACGTCCCCCTTTCCTTTGTGGTAATCAAAGCATGTTTACTCATGTCTCTCAACTGACTCTTTCATTGAATGTTTCATGTGGTAGCTTTGAAAAGTCATTGATCTCAGTCTTGACAATCGGTTACCTCTGCTGAGCTTGCTTCGGCTGATCACGTTAGTCCATCTTCAGCCCCTGGTGGGGGCTGCATTAAACGCCGTACCCCAGGCACCCTGATAATCCAGAGCATTTGCAGGTGTCTCTTTCTGGCCGTGACCACAAGATAAGAACAAGTCTGAAGGGCAGGACAGCAAGCAATAGGCACACATGAGAGTGCCTTTATTTCCAGCCCACAGTCAGTCACCTGGTTGAGGAGATAGAATACAAACAGCAGGTTCTACACCAAGCTTGGATTTTGACGCCTCACTAGTGAACAGCTAGCGTGAAACATCTGCATCCCCTTATCTCTGCGATGGCGACACTACAAGCTGATCATTTACTGGATTACTCTGCAGTAAGCTGCTGCCTGATGTGCATTCACAGATCAGTGTAGTGGAAATTTTTATACGTAGTGAACCGGGACAAGAAAGTTCTTCCAGTGTCTTAGGTAAGCATGGGAAGCCAGCGTGTTGGCCTTAGGCGTGGATCATGATGCACTCACCAAGCATTGATCCCAGTCACAATGAGCAGTCAACCAGTAACAACCCAGAAAAATAACTAGCAAGAGTTTAATTAGTCCGAAAGGGGAATACCTTGCAGCGTTATGTGAATGGAATTGCTGCACTCTACTCATCTAACCTGTATAAATGCTGAAGTACAATCCTCCAAAAAACTCTTAATATACAGTGAAGTGTCTGAGCCAGGAAGAAGCATTTAATTTGAATAAATGTTGAATGTCTTCAGTTTGGCCCAATTAATCTTACAAGAAGTATCTGATTCCAGATGGAAAAGCTGTGAGAAATAAAAGTTTGGCTAATTAGATTTAACATCAAGGGCAGTCACTCCACACTACATAATATTCTACAAATATATTGCATTTAAAATGGTTCATTTACACTGTATTAACAATAAGGGCTCCTTGCCCTTGATATTGGTGAAATATGGAAGAGGGGAACTCATAGCACCTAGTCAGAGTATACCAATCATGTGTAAGGGTATGCTCAACTGCATCTCTTGCCCTTTAAATGGTCATTTATTGTTCATTAAGTACGTGTACAAGTGTGTGTGTGAATGCTTCTAGGTTCCTAGGTGTGTTTAATACGCTTTTCTTTCCCCAGCGGGGGGCAGCACCACTCTGGCCTCACTCTTTCCATCCACTCATCCATCCCACGTCTTGTCTAATTAAACATCGTTAACATTCATCCCAAGGTCTTATGCAGATGAGCACGGAGGGAATGTGGTGCACTGCGCATTAAGAAAACAACTTGGGGGGTGGCAGAGAGGTGAGCTCGGGGATGAGGTAGGGTTGTAACCGAATTGAGACGTGCCTGGATATCTCCGATTTGACCTCATTCATCAATTAATTACCACCATTAGTAGGAGGTGATGTGGAACCAAAGCTGAAATCACTGCACCGTAGCATCTCCACAACCAGTTTGTTGACTGCGCATGTGAGCAGGTGTATAAAAAACAGAAACCCATTAAGCACTGATGGATGTATCATTTAGTGCGTTTAGATTTATGTGTACATACAGTGTGACCAGAAAGGCAGACATGCAGACAAAGTGACAGCCATCAAGCCAAACTCTTCCGACAGTGTCTCCTCAACAGAGCTGTGATAACAGTTCTGTCCTGTCATGTGGCTGTCACTTTATCACCGAGAGTCCCGCACACCAGACCATCACCAAAAAGCTCTGCACCAGTGCTAACAGCCAGAGGTTGGACTGGGAGTTGACAGAGGTGGTCAGTCCTAGTTTCAGGGCTTCAACAAGATTCCCACAATCTGACTGAAGTCGTTTGAAAAATTTAAAAGAAACACGGCGACACATCCTTCTAGTCCACACACCTGTCAGTCATTCTAGATACAATTTTCCCTTTGCAGACATTTTTACAACCTTTCATGGTTCCATAAAATTTCAGCCAGTGCTTTCTCACAGTCTAAACAAAAGATCTCGGAATGTGAGCACACTGCGTAACAAGAAACAATGGAGGGACTTCTTTACGGAATTTACAAACGTCTTACAATTGGTGTGTTGACCAATGAAAAAATAAACTTTTTTCAATTCTATTCCATGAAAATATGAAGCATGGTTTTAAAACTAATACAAGAAATGCAACAAAACATTAAACCATGCGAGAAAAAAAATATTTAAACCGTCAAATAATTTAATTCTACATTGTTAACAACTGTTCTGTAGGGCCAAATATTCTTAACTGTATTTGTATTCTTGGAGAAATGGCTGCAAATAAAACAACAAATAAGAATAAAATTAAAACCAAAGAGAACCGTAAAAGCAATCACCTGTTGAGGTTGGGTGAGAGGACATGACTTAAAATAAACAACACAACTCAGTTAGCGTGAACATTGAACACCCAACTATTTAATTGGAAGATAACTGAACAAACCACCTCCTTCTTGTTTCTCTAGGTACCATTTAAAAAATTTAAAGGACATATATCTGAAAGACGCATTATCAATGTAAAATTCATAAAATAAAAAGTTTAATAAAATAACTTTGGACAAAGTCTGCAGGCTAGTTCATTTTAATTGATAAAACGCAGGAGCTAAGTACTTTTCAGATTAGCATACATCATAGGGCAATTTACTCTGATACTGTACTCAAATCATTATTGTCTCCATACTACTGGGAGACCTAAAAATGGATTAGCTTCAATTTTTTAAAAGTTTATTTCGCATTTGAGCTAATCAACCAGCATTACTTGAAAGTTAATGGAGTAAACTAGCCAGAAAACTTAAATGTATCATTCATTATTGTTTGAAACTATAAACTTTGTAAACTGGTGGTCTTTCATTTCATATTAAAGAACAAGCTGTGATTAGCAATTTATTTTGTGAAGCTACTAACAAGAAGAAACAATGTATGAAGTTATGCTGCAGAGAATTTGTTTGAACATTTTACCACATTTTCTGTGCAATTTGTTCTGTAGGCTTTGGACCTGCAACAGTAGACCTGCATAGAACAGAGTTTTATGGGTGATGGTATGGTATGGGTATGGGTTTTATGGGACATTTTTTAGGAAGAAAACATTTTATTTCAATTTTTAAAAAAAAGAAAAGTTTTTTAGTCACTATCTGAAGCGTACCAGATAGTAACCAGAAAACAAGCTTTCTTTTTATTTCAATTTTTAGAAAAAAAAAAAAAAAAAAAAAAAAAAACTTTATTTCAAGAAAAACAATCTGTGACTATCTACACCTCAAAGTAACAAGAAAAAAAAATACTTTAATTTTTAGAAACCTTTTACTTTTTCTTTACTCAAGTACTTTTTTTTTGTCTTTTTTAACTTCAATGTCGCTTTAGGGCACATGTGTGTCAAAGTCAAGGCCGGTGGGGGGGGGGTGATCTGGCCCGCTGAGTGACTATATCCAGCCAGCCAGATTGTTTTGTATTTTTGTTGTTAATAGCTTGAAGTTAACTTGCACTGGTAACACATGGAAACACCTTTATATTCCCAAGTCGTCACATACTGACCGTGGTTAAGGACCCCTCACGTTTTAGGTGTCCCCAACTCATCGTTTTTGAACTTGCTGGCTGTTCCAATAAATTCAAAGCTCCTCGGCCGTAAACCAGTACCGGGACGTGGACTGCACTTTTACCCATTACCAGACACGGGTCTATACCAGTTCCAGATGTGGCACTGGTTCCAGACCTGGTACCAGATGCAGACCAGGCTAGGATTAAAGTACCGGGTTAGGGTACCGGTACCAGCTGTGTCTCAAGATGTCGCCCCCTTTAAAAATTTACGTTATTAAAGTTTTAAAAATTTAGTTTTAGTGTATTCAATAAATGTATATCCCATTTAGCCCATGACCTGAGGTCATTTGGATTTTGGCCCAATGTACGATTGAGTTTGACACTCCTGCTTTAGGGGGTCTCTAGTCCTAGTATTCATTCTGTTTTTGCTTAAGTTAAATATTAGTTACCCTCTATTGGGCAGCACTCTTATCTGTTAACTTTTCTGAAAGTGGCCTCTAAAATCCTGCATTTGGATAACACCCTCCTCCCCCTCCATCCTCCACCTCCCTTCTGACAGACATTTCCCCAGACTCAGTTTAACCCCTGACAGTGTATATCACCTTATACACTGGGCAACAGTTCATCTGAAGTGGTAGCTTGTTGTTTCAGCTCCACCCCCTCCATCCCCTTCTTGTCTTCCTCTCACTAATCTTTTATGTTTTTCCACCATTATTTAGAAAGAGTTTGTTAATTTTTTTTCTCTTTCTTTACCGTACTTTGAATCCCATATGATTCTGGTGACTCATAGGTTTTTTTTTTCTTTTAAGACATTTTTTTTTTTAAAGATGTATCATCTTAACTACAGAAAGAGTATCTTGAGAGCAGTTGGTTCCTGTTTTCAAAGACTTAGCTCAAAGCTGTATTACAGTGCTGAGCAGAATTATACAATGAAGAATGAGCAGGTTTGAGTCATTTGCTCCAGTGATTAAATAACTTTAATAACTAGAATGTCGTCTTATGTGACTCTAAAAAACAATTATTTGATTTTTGTCATTGAAGGATTATTCAAAATAGCAGAAATGTAGAGTACTACTTATGAATTAGAAAAATATTTAAAAATAATTTATCTTAATAATTATCTAGCACATTTTTAGCATAATGGATATTATAAGATATGGATTGACACTAATTTTTGAAGGTGCAATCTGAATTAAAAGAGAGATAACCTGTAGCAGAAGCTTGAGTACCAAAGAAGCCCCTTCAAGAGATAAATGTAGAATCATTTGCATTGGTGATAAGGAGGATACTTGTGACACTGTTTTAGAGGGGCACAGTAGTGGTATTTGCTGGTTAATTTACACTACCTTCTCTTTAAAGTTCACTGTTGTTTTCTTTTTTTAACCCAATAAAGGGCCTAAATATTGTGAATTATTGTAAATTCCCCTCCTGTTTTAATACTTTTACTATTCCAGAACTGCAAAAGATTTTCTTTTTTTCGTATAACTTTTGAATAACTTTTGCCTTATTCTGTAGCATCGCTCAAACATCCATGACTGTAAGAAAATATTTGCTTAGAACAATTTTAAAATTCTTATAAATACATAGTGAATAAAGCCCATAGCTGCTAATCCTTTTTTCACAAGCCCACTTAGCACAATGATTATGAGTCAGATTACCTTGAAGTGTATGCAAAATAAGAAAACAAAAGAGAACCACTCTCATTGGAAATAATGAAAATAAATGAAAATGTATTGCTCAGTGTTTAATTGAGCGGAATACTACAAAGCGTGGCAGTTCATGTGGCTTAAAAGAGAACCTGCTGTGGCAGTGAGGCGGTTGTGGTTGTCAGTTATTCACACAGAACTTTTTGAGTCCATGCTGATGGTCTGCCGTGCATGGCAGCACAGCACAACACTTCTTAAGATCCTGTTTGTAACTGTGTCTGGAACAAGAGCCTGAGGGAGGAGCTTGCTTACACTCACTCACCTTCACAGTCAGCGTCAGATGCATCTCTGTGCACAGCATGCCTCCTGTAGGCACTCAAGCACATATGCAAAAAAGTAAAGTGCACACACAAACACACACTTGTCACACAAGCTGTGTGCACAAACATTATAGGGTCAGCACGCCACATGTGGGCTTTTTCAAAGCATGAAACGCACTTCATGCTTAATGCATATCTGATGTGGGACAGGCGAGCTTGTCCAAATCTTCTACCTGTCAATGTCCACTTGGGTTGCCTTCCAGGATCGGCATTTTTTATTAGCTGCTTGGCCTGTTTTTTCCCCACACATAGAGCGTGTGGAGAAGACATACACTTCTTGGATTACCATTAGTGTTTTCAAGAGGTCAGGAAACAGTAGGACTCAGCACTGCTACAGATAAACCTAAAAGCAGGGGGCGCTGTTTAGACGGCTAAGTACTTGTAGCGAGGGTGAGCAGAAGGGCTAAGGAAACGATGATGAAGTGCGGCATTAGTGCAGTGATTAACTCCTTTCCTTGCTCTTCCTCCTCTCGTTCAGTCCCATTTCCTCCCACTGTGGGAAAGGAGGGGAGTCTCTGATCAGTGTGTGCGAGATTCCCCTGACACACCGTCCATCTGTGAGTATGAGATGGCAAGTCAGCAGGCCATCTTCACCAGCATGCTGTTGAGATCCCATCACAGTGTCTCTCTATTACAAATCCTTCCTCTCAGGCTCTCTTCACAGCTTTGAAACCTTGATGAGATACACTGTCTCTTTTGATATGATATGCTGAAGGTAAAAGATGTACTACAACTACACACCCATCACCCATGTACTACAACTACTACACAATGTTAACAAAATGCTCACCAAATGAAGAAAAAATAATAAAAAATAAGTATCATACCGATAGGAGTCTAGAACTTACAAGTTTATTGATCCCCACCGTTTAACAATATCTTGCTTTTATTGTATTGGCAGATGAGTTTTAACAATTAAATTGGATAATACATTTTTTTGGAGAATGATAATATTGTTTTTGTAAGGTAACATCTTATGTGAAAATGTCTTATGTAACACTGAGGTAGACAATAGTTCAGAATAAAATACTTTATTTATTCTCCAAGGATTTCAGACTCCATAGACTTTAAAAAAAGTTAAATCTGTGACAAAAATGATTTGTTTTCTTTTGACCTTGCTAGAAATGCACTAGGTGAGGCATGTAATACGCCTGCCTCATTGCAGCACACATGCCTCTAGGTAGGGGGCGCTTGTGAGTCAAGAGAATGTGACATCGCAGCCAAAGAATAACAAAATTAGTGGTGGCAAGTCAAGTGCAGCCATCCAGATATTCTTTAATATAGCATGATTTTCTAAATAGAGGATTATGTGTCTAATCTCAAGAATTTGTGGCGACACATCATGTCAGGTCAGGTCACTGAGACAGAGAGATTTTTAAAACTGCAGAAAGAAAATGAGGACTTCTACAAACAGGTTGTTCATGTGTTTCTTCAGAAGAGGCTGCACACAAACTTCATTAATAAGTAAAAGTAAGTCGATAACAACAATTTTTGCTTATTTTTTTTTCTATGCTACAGTTTGTACTCAAGAAAAATGTTGAAATTAAATTTTAAACAACACACTTAAACTGTTGTCAATCAAATGTGGAATAAGCTACTCTCTAGGGTTCATATGTTTGTAAATCTGACTGACGACGTCAGTGCCTCGCAACCTCACTGCACGTCACTGGTGTAAATAGAAAATATGTCTTTTTAATTTTGAACGTTGTATTGTATTAAACCTTGTTGTATTACAAAATCTGCTAAGGGTTGAAAAACCTTAAAAAATATCAAGTTGAAAATAAAAATAAGCATTTGTTCATTACTTGTCCATTATTTAACAATCATTCTTCAAAGGAGAAAGGCCCAGCAGGAACTTAATAGCTTTCATAGCAATGATAAGCTCTAGCCGTGGTGTGACCAGGTAGCTTTAGTTACTGACCTGCAGCACATGGTGATAAAATAGTTTCAGCCCTTCACTCCAAACTCTGTTTGCCAAAAAATAAAAATAAAAAAATTCAAACTCTTATTAGAATGGATCTCCAGACACAAACCAGGAAATTCTTTTGAGAGTTAAAGTGTCATTAGTCTTCACACAGTTGGGTGTGAACTTTGTTTTCTACATTTGTCTACACGCCGGGGAAGCAGTCAGCTATGGTCACAGCCTCATTCGGAAACTATTTGGCAGCTTAGCCCCCGGATTCCAACTCCTACTACTGAGTCAAAAGCAGAGAGGTATTCAGTCTCATTTTTAGTCTTTGGTATGACCAGATCATGGATTCAAACCTGCATATAACAAAAACATAAAGTGAGAAAAGTATGTGTGAGTGCTGACTTTTCACATAACAAGCAATATTTCAGAAATGTACTTTATAGAGGTTATTAGTAGATTTCTTCCTTTTATATTTTGAATTACTAATGATTTACACTTTTTAAATTTGTTTTTTATTCAAACTTTAAATTACGCTGCTTGGTGTTTTTCTTTAGAACAATAAATGATCATTTGGTGTAAAACATTTGAAAAAAATATCCTTCACTACATAAGAGACACTTAGCCTTTAATCATTACAGCAGTGTGAAAAAAAGGGTAAAACTATGCCAAACATGCTGGGAATCAAAGTGTATCATAAAAGAATTTACAATGTTTGTGATACTTAAAGACTAGCACCTGTTCTCACCATCAAGGTGCCTTACAGTAGTTGAAGTTTTTACCGTCAGCTGTGCATCTTTTCAATTCTATTTCTTACTCCTGGAGTTTTACATTATCAACAATTATAGGCTTCCTCTTTTTTTTCAAGTGTAAAACTGCAGCTGTCTTCCTTTTTTTTCCTCATCCTAGAATCACTCATCTATTATTTAGATTTTAATTTGCCTATTTGAGGTTTTTTCCCTCTTTTGGCGACAGGTAAGTTTCTGCTAAACAGGCACCTTCTCCATTAAACAAAATTTAGCGCATAGCAGACAGCATTCTGGAATTGACCATTAGTAGGGGTTATTGATATAACCACCATTCTCGTCATTATTCCTCTAATTTATCTGTAATTGCGCGACGGCTTTATGGAGTTTTTCTCACCTTGGATGCAAAGAAAAAGAATCTTGACTTTTTGAAAGGTATTCATGTTTGGGCGATTTGCACAAAAACCTATCCATCATGGTATAAAGGAGGAGAAATAAGTATAGGCAAATCCAGGTCTCCACTGTGGCAATTTTGCTGGAGAGCTTTTGTATTTGTGACAAAAGTTTCCAAATTGCAGTCAGCTTTTAGCCTGGCTACTATTGCACTTCTGGTCACCGAGGAGATAAGCCTGTCTTCCTGATCTTCAGAGTCCTATAATCATATGCAATTGTGGTAAAGTGAAAAGAAAGACACGGCTCTTTACTGGGATCTATGGCTTATTGTATCTTATGTGTCACACGAGCCAGGGATCAATAGCACTCAATAGTCTATTAATAGGCAAGTCTTGACTCTGCTCAGACTATAGCAGCAGCCTGTCCACTAGACCAGGCCATGAAAAGGAGGGTGCAATAGAAACCAATCCTCTGTTAGAAGCAAAAGTCTCTTAATCATCTCAGTTTTCCATTGACTCCCTGCCTTCTCCCTCTCAACGAAGGCCCTTCTCAGAAAAAGGAAGCTAACGGACGGCTCCAACTCCCCCCCTTTATCTCCTCCTTGCCACGAGGAAGATGACGGTCTATTGAGGAGTTTAAAAGAGAGGTCAATGAGGTTTTTCCAGCTGCACTACAGCATCATTTCTGTTGAGACTGATGTATTCGGATAATAACTTTAAATCTGTACCAGGCACCGCTGAATGTTTTATTACAATGAAAACGCTGTTGTTTATTAAAAGAATCCCCCTGCTCTCCTTCAACTGATGATGATAAGCTGGCCTTTAAACAGGAGTGATTGCTGATGGGTGCTTGGACAGTACAGGAACATCTTCACTCTAAGTACAAGTGATCCGCTTAATAGACCGTAAAAGTTATCTGACACAAAACACCAAAAATCCGACTCCAGTCGTTCACTCATGCAGGCAATCAAAGGACACCTGAGTAATAGAAAACAAATATTGATATTGATCTGGAGTCTTTAATTTCCTCCTGCCTCTGATAATGTCGAAAAGCGAAAAGGGCTTTGGGCCTTCTTCTGTTTACCATCATGCACAGATTACCACATCAATTCTGGTCGAAGGAGATTTATTGATAAATTCTTTTGTGTTTGCTATAGCCTGTCATTTTTTTCCATGTGCCTTTATTAAATACTGCACTTTAGTCTAAAGAAATGCTTATTTCAAGCCATTTGCCTGATGGAAAATAAATAAAGTCTGCAGCCTGCTCCCCCACCACAATGTTGATGTCAGGCTTGTGCATACGATTTTTAAAAAGACGTGCGGGAAGAAGGATGATGCAGTCATTCAATAGGATGATGCATGTATTTTGTTTGTTTTTTCCCTCTCCCACCCCGACCGCCACAGCCAGTAGGGAATGTAACTGGGAGGGGGGAGGTGGTCACAATCACATGATCTCCCCTTGGTAGTTGATCTCCGCCCCCCCCCCCCTCCCCTTTTGGGAGATGGGGGCTGTCACATTCGTCTTTGTCAAGGCACGGCGTGCCAGCCATTCATCAGGCCTGCCAGCAATGGCATCCCTTTCCTCCATGTGCCCGGAGAGTGGGCACGTCTGAGACTGACCGCATTCCAGATACACACAGATAGCAACACACAGACACTCTGATGGATTCATTTATTAGGGCTCTTTATTACCCAGGGGGCCAATGGTGAATTGCAATGCACTGAATGCCACGGCATTCCACAGATACGCTCCAGCCCTCCAGGCCCTCTGCTCTCTTGGACAGGCTTTCAGAGGGCACAATAATCTTCTGAACAGTGCTTCATTAGACACCGAAGGTCATTTGGATTATGGACTCGAAGGTGGAAGTCAGCATTTAAAACTGAGAAATAACACTTACTTTTTTTCATGCTCCTCTACATCTGCAAAACATTAATAAATAAAAAAAAACTTCAAGTTTACAATCTTACCTTGACAAGACAAGACTTTTTTTTTTTTTTTCTCATCTGTCTCCATGTTCGGGGCTGAACACTTCTTTTGTTATAGCATGTTGCCTAGTCTGCACAAATCCTGTGGCTTTTTGAACCTTATTTTAAAAAGGCAGCTCTGAATCAGTCTTTTTGTAGGCAACGTGACAGCCTGCAGATTCCAAAGCAATTGGAGAGAAACCAACCACCAAGTAGATGTGTGTGGATAGAGTTCAATACTGCCTGCAAAACTTAGTATTATTGATTGCCCAGGAAGGTAAATTCAATATAGTCTAAAGAAGTTAGAATTGTGGATCTACAAGCCAAGCAATTCAATAGTGTTCATCTCATGCAATGGTGAGGATCTGGGCACTGTCTGATTCAATCCCAGAAGCTGTGTAGAGGGCTAGCAGGGATGGGAGAGCCAACAAATGCAATCCTCTGCAGTTTCAGAGGCGATCTTAGGAGTCAACAAATTTAATAGAGCCACTTTATCCCTTCATATGTTCGTGCAACTGATTTAGTGTGCGGAGGCTCCCTCTGTAAAGCTAGCGGGAGATAGGGAGTTTATCCAAAATAAACTGTCGTCTTTATTGCATCTTTCACAGAGTCCAAGCCAAGACCAGGTTTAATTGCGGCAAATCCATCGCATGTGTTCATGCTTGTCACTCATGAGTGGTGCTTAGAAAGAAAACCGCTCTACAGCAAGTTCCGTCAGCGACAATGAACATTATGAAAGAATGTAACCAGTGGATTCCTTGATTTCGATGTTACTCACAAGAAAAGCAGGAAGATGGATTGAAAAAAAATGTATTTTTATAAAACTTTAAATGGTGAAGAAGTAGTTTTTATCTGACAAGAGAGACGCAATGGCACAAAGGCGACAAGACTCATCTCACCCTGGACATTTACAATCAAAGCCAAATTAAGTGTGGCATAAATTAGCCACAGATAATATAAACTGGTGCACAGGGAATGGAGCAGGGATATGGTGTGACCACTTCAGGGGGTATGATACATTTCTTTTCAATTAAGGGTATGAACAATGTCAAAGCGTGTCTTTAAAATTGGCTGTAATAGAACTCATTTGAATACTAGCTCCATTATCCCAAGATACTAGGATAACAGATCCCTTGAACTAGTAATTGCAAACATGTACGATGCAAAATATTAAGATTATGTTGTTCAGGAAACTGAGGAAAAAATAGTTTTTCATAGAAGCTTTTAGAAAATAAGATTGACCATGAAAGTTGTGAATATTTGTAAGGAACCACTGAGTTACACTAGCTATGGTTGCATTACCAACATTATGCTGCACTGTCAAGCATCTAACAAAAATATGCTGGCAATAGTCAAGTCTGATATTGGAATGAATTCAATTCTTATCTTTACAGAAAGCAAAAAAAAAAAAAAAAAACACCCCGTGATCTGAGTCTTGCAGAAATGCAACATTTCAAAATCAGTTTAAAATTGCAGTTGAGAGCAATTGACCAAAAACATGTTGCATACCACGTGTCATGATTTGATACGTATCCCAATATCTCCCAAGACTGTAACATAATATATCACAATTTATTTTAAATTATGGCTTAAGAATTATCTAAATACGAATACATTTTTTGCAAAAGTAACATTGTAAAATACATATTATTTAACATAAAGCATGGCAACTGTATGTCATAAACAAGTTGCTTTTACCCATGCAAACTCGTGGTGCTTTTTTTTTTGGTAATTTGGGAAATAGTTAAGTGGCAAACAAAAGTAACACTGAGCTACATGTTTGCTTTTAGATAATACATTAAATATTGCGATATTTCACTGAATTGATATTTTCTTACACCCCTAATAGGAACCACAAAGGTGTCTTAAAGAAAAGTTAAATGTCCATATGATTAGACTGTAAATATCCCAAACCACTGACTTATTAGAGCCCTAAATCCACTATAGTGTAGCTTAATTTTGAGATCACAAAAATACATTTCCAATCCGTTTGTGATTGCTTTTTCCAAACTTGCTCTATTTCACAACCAAAACCATTGAGAAGCTAAGCTGAAAAAAAAAAAAAAACCTTCTCCAGATGCACTGCAAGCGACAATAGCTCAGAAATAACCCTCGTACCAAGAGAGACGTCACGCTCTCACCTTTTGACGAATCGAGTCAAGGGGATGACACCATGTGACAGTGCTGCCTCCAATTGTTGGTGTGAGATAATATGACTCCGGCTAAAGCCCTCTGAACCTCAAAGAGCACGTTCATCTTCATGACTTTGAATTTATTACCCATCATAGATAAGTCTCCTTTTCACACACGGAGCTCTATTTGTCAGTGTCACCACACAAAGGAGAGGGGAAACTTATTCATGCCAAACATGCCTCCAGTTTCAACTTTTGGTCGTCCCTTTAAGCTGTGTTTTTTTAATTAAAAGGGGTTCCTTTTCTTCTCTCTTTTTCTTTTTTTTTACAGGAATGTCTCCTTGATACCACTTCCCACAGCTTGAAAAAGCCATGATAACATATCTTTCAATTACAGTTTTATTGTTAATACCATCTGGTTGCCATTCAACCCGTCTCTCCTCCTCAAGCCACTGTGTACCTGCATAGGGTAAAAGTGATGGGTCTGCCTTAGAAAGAAAAAAAAAGCTCTGATTTGTACCCATCACACACTGGCAGCAGTGAGGAGACCAATGACTTTTATCTGCAAGCGGAGGAAACACACGCCACCTGGAGAGAAGCTGTGTTGTGGCGGCAGGTGGGGGGAGGGGACTTTAAATGAGTGGAACACATTGGAAGGGAAGGTACTGACCCAACTCCCTTCATCCCATACCTCTGCTGCTCCCACTTCACACTGACAGGCAGTTAGATTGAGGGCTAAGATTAGCAGCCACTTTCTCACAGAAGGGCAGGGAGATACAGTATTGAGAATGAATGGCCACATCATGTTGTCAATGTTGTAACCTTGGCAACAGACAGAGTACTATTTTAGTCCCCCCCAATTGGCCACCAGGTAAGCTGACAAGACAACAGAATCCTCACTGCTGATGATCAGTACTGTTGCCGTGTATAGATATATATTTATGTGATGCATGGGCATGCATACTTACCGTATTTTTCGGACTATAAGTCGCACCGGAGTATAAGTCGCAGGGGCCAAAAAATGCATAATGAAGAAGAAAAAACCATACATAAGTCGCACTGGAGTATAAGTCGCATTTTTTTCAAGTAATTTATTTTACAAACTGGTTGAAAAAAACTATATTACATCATCCTGGAAGGTAAGTTATAACATTCATAAGTGAATAGAAAACAGGCTGAATATGTGTTAACACATATTCACATATTAGCATCATGAAAAAAACGAAAAGGTGTAGCATTTATATAACATAACAGTTTTATTTAACTATAGCCTCAAGAACTCATCAACTTTGTATCTTTACTGTAATTAATTGCACGCAATCTCACTCCATATCACTAAATCCGTTAAATTCTTCGTCCTCTGTGTCACGTCTGAATAAGTAAAGTAAATAAAGTAATTGCATAGATCACCATAAGAGAGCACTCTAGACTTACGGTCCATATCTCATCATTAAAAATTCGTATATAAGTCGCACTGGAGTATAAGTCGCAGGGACATTCAATCTATGAAAAAAACAGCGACTTATAGTCCGGAAAATACGGTAATTGGCGTTGGTGCAATGCACTATCTACAATTTTATCAAACTTTTGTCAGGTATACCAAGAAATATAGAATTACTAATGGTGATGGTGGCACAATTTCAGCTATAATGATTTATTTTGACTTTTAAAACCGTTAAAAGCTGACAAACGGGAAGGAAAATAGGATATAAAATTGCCATTTGTCATGGAAAGTTTCTTCTTTAAAGCTGTCTAGGAATAAAACACTACAAAATTAAGTTTTTAGTATAAAATATATAGTATTAGGGGGAAACTTTTCCCTGGGCTTTGTAGTGGGCTTGCAAATTAATCAATTATTGCGTTTGAAATAATCTCTGCTACAGTCAAGTGACAGAATTGTGTACTGCTGTACCGGTTTTACAATCCTTTTAATAAACAAGAACATTTTTTCTTTTTTTAAGTAATAATACTTACAGACACATAATACAAACACAATAATCTAAATGTGGGTTCATGATGGTCAAACGAGACAATCGAGTCTCTGAATGAACGGATTCCTGCTGTGTGAAATCATTTACAGTTCTCCTTTTTCTTGTATTCATTTTATAATCAAAGTAAAGTCCAAGTGCTGTTAAAAAATCTAATCTTCAAACTCCAACCTGGCTTCTACTGATCAGCCACAGGCTATTCATCACTGCCATTACCTCACCACACATTTTTAGCTTTTCTTCCTCTGGCACGCTGACCAGCTTTCTTTCTCCATCTGACTGACCTCATCTTTATCCCTCCATCCTGAGTCCTTTTCTGAAATTCAACCTCTTAGTCAGAGTATTTTTACTGTTTTTCCTGCTTGGTTCACTCATTCCTTTATAACAATTTTCCATTTATAGGAGTCAAAACTTAGACCATACCCCTACAACTAGTGTTTTTTTTTTTGTTTTTACCATGTCAACGTTGCGATTATCTGGTTCATAAGTACAACTATCCATAACTTTTCAAAAGCTTTTACAGAAAATCACAGAGCTGAAGTGTCTTGAATTGGTTCCTTTTGGAAACATAATGGACTTTTTCTAAGCGTTTTCATTAAAAACTAGATACATAAAGGCAGGTCACAACATTCAGGAAATTCTGGTCTATTAAAATATTGTTAAAGAATGAACATCTTTCAAAGTTGTCTTTTAGTTATAATTCTGCAGTTCTTACCCAATTAAAAAAAGAAAGGTTTTGTATTCTGGGACATAGTTTCTACAGAGCGGCAGTAGATTATTAAAATTTGTCACTGCGTTGTGGGTGGCACTGTTGACATGGAGTGTATATATGAGGATAACTCAAACAATTCAAAATAACAATAAAATGAAATTAGGACTAGTCTAATCGATTATCCTTGTTGTGGAGAAAACTTGATATAGGGCATCTTTTTTTTTAAGCTTTTTTTTTTTGTCATGTCGTTTTTTTAGATCTCTAACTCCTTTCAGCACAATTTTAAACTAAAGTCTGGCTTTAGTGAGAAATGATTCATCCTGCTTGTGTATGTTATGCAACTGGATGCTGCTAAATTTAAATTATAGTGGCTTATTGAGGCTGTTTTGTCGCTATAAGGATACTTCTCTGCTCTGCTTTCATGTACTTTGTTCTTCCAAATTTTGCCAAGCTGTTGTGAGCACCATCAGCGGGGGGTCCCACTTTTTACTTTGGGAAAAATTAAAAATAGCACCACTTCAGGGCAATTCAGCCGCAAATGTTTTCCCCTACAGCTCGTCAGCAACTGGAGATGCTCAGAAACAGGCTGACTGCTGAATCTGGGGGATTATGGAGACGGCTCTTTGATCAGGCCTGGGTGAGCTCTGAGATCTCTTTAACTCCCTTTCTCTCGTTCCCACATGCCTCCTTGTTTCCCCTGTCCTACTCTAACTATTTCTATTAATGATACTCTTTCCATACAATTCTCTTTCTATTGGGTTCCCTATTAAAAAAGCAAAGGTTTGTCAATTCCTCCAGACAGAAGGTGGCAGTGTTGCCCGGTTGAGACAAATAGCAGGAAACAATTCCAAATGTCTGAGTGCTGATAATACAGTGAATGGGTAATCTACAGCCAATTCTTCTCTGAATCAGCAAGTATTTTTCTCTTTTCGTCTTAGAAGTCTAATGTAATTTCAGCGCAGCGCTGCAAAGCCACGGATGGGTGAACTTCACAACACGCCTCTTTCTGTTATGACACAGATTTGTTTGCTTTCTTTCGACCTAGCAGGGGGCCTGAGTTGTAGGCAGCTGCCCTTCTTTACATACAAGTGTAGGAGGGGTTCAGAGCCTCAAAGAGGTGGGTGCTTTGACGGTACGTTCGCTGCAACTTTTTTACATAAAACCTTTTGATTTGTCTTGTGTGTGAGGAGTTGGTACGACTGTTCAGCACTGTTTTATTTCAGAGAGTTGGGACGTCACGAACAGTTTCACAGACAGCAGCACATCTGTGTGCCGATAAAATATTCAGGAGTAAGACAGCTCTCCGGAGGAGAGCGAGCTACAACTCCTCCACACTTCCTCCACCAGCGTTAATCATTTATCAATAACTCTACCCTCCTGCAGACTGCCTGGGATGTTGGGCGCACCTCATTAAAAACACCTGCTGAAATGGGGAGGGACTCCAAATGAAAAATAGATCTAGACAAAATAAAACAGTAGGTGCGAGAGGGAAGGTCCTGACCAAGGAGCAGCTTTACTGTCTGAGATGGTGAAGTTTAGCAGCCCCCCCAGTACCAAACCGCCCACCATTGCAAGCACAGCATAAAGTGATGTAGGAGTTGCAACCACTGTACACTGTGTATTTATAGTTCTTCCACCTGTACAGTACACTCCATACAGTTCTTTGGGGCTTTGAGTCAGGGGAGTCATGATGAGGAATAGAAGAACCTTCACAGCTTTGAGTGACTCCACCACTGCAAAGCTTCAGGGTGGACAGAAGTTAAAATAATAGTAAAGCTTTATAATAACATTCCTTCATAAACTACTTATAAGACACTAACAAGCATTAGTAATGTGGTAATACGCTGCTTATAAATACATTAATTACAATTTGTAGATGTCTTACAATTGAATTATAAATGAATTGCTTATAAAGACATTAAACGATCCATTTATAAACTAGTTATAAGACATTAACAAGCATTATTTAGCTGCTTATGAAAATATTTATTTGCATTTGTAGGTGCCTTAAAAACTGCTCATGAAGACGTTTATTAGCATATATTTATCCTTTATAAAATATAAAACACTCTAAAAACTGCTAACAAGGACACAATTAGTACATTTGTTATTAACTTACGAGGCTTTCGTAAAACTTTGCTAACAAATATTTTATGAAGAATTAACAAATGCTAATAATAATCAGTTTATTTACACTTTAAAGTAATTTCTAAAACATTTACAAATGGTATTTATAAGCAGCTTAATACCGCCTTACTAATGAATGAAATGATTTATTTCAAGCAATAGGGTCATAATACATAACATATCACTTAATGAATCACAAGCAGATCGCTTGAAAGGGAGTGGAAGGAAGTGAACTTATATAATCCCACCCCGACTCGACCATACCATTTTCTCTACATGAATTATCAATAAAAAAGTTCAGGACTTAATATCAAATATTAATAAATTCAGGCTATTAAGGATCATTAATATCATTGATGATCCACAACAAATCATTTATATTAATCTGTAACAATAATCTAATATTCTCATTGAAAAAAAGACACTGTGCAGATGTATTCAAAGAATTATGATAATACAAAAGGTAATAAGTAAGTCATCTTAATTTGCTAATGCAGTAAAAATCAAAATATTCTCATTAAAAAAAGACAATTAGTGCAGATTGTATTTATCAATGCTTGTGATACTAATTCTATAGTACTACTTGTCAATGTATTATAAGTAGTTTATTAAGAAATTTTATTATAAAGCGTTACCATATTTTTTTATTCCAAAAATCTTGGGTTATTTTGGTTAAGTGAACTATAGATTAGCAATAATGTTAGGTAATGTTCTGCCAAAATGTTATCACACAGGTTGAGTGGATGTTACTCCTTTGAAATCAATAGAAACATCCATCCTTAAAGGAGGTTGGGTAATGCTTGGGGGCGGAACACTGGCCGAGTGAGGTGACGTTAAAGAGGAGATAGCTGGTGTACTGTTGGTGTGAATGCTCAAACTATAAAAGCAGTGGGTCGATTCACTGGGAGAAAGAAGGGAGGGATATGCACAAAAAGTTCATAACCATAGAAGAAGCCTATTAACCTTGGTTGGTACTTTAAATGTCATTATTTTTAGCTGACACAACAAAAAGGCCTGCAAGAGCTGTTCTCTTAGCGATGCGCCATGTAAATCACTTTCGCAAAAGGAAATTACTTCCCGGGGTCCAGTGTTATTAATCTAAATTCTCTGGTTAGTCAAATTGTTGCACATAATAAATATGGAGCAGCTTGTGATGCTTATCTGCTGTGACATCCCATTTTCGCCAAAACATTTTTTTCCACTCATTTTCCTTTTATTCATGTTTCACTGGCGTTTTTGAAAGAGACAGTTCTACTAAACAGCACTAACGTTGAGGGGGGGGGGGGAAGGGACAGTGCTGGGGAGACACTTTTCCATCCCTCCCTCTTTCCCTCCCCTCCTCCTCATCTTTCCATCTTTTCCTTATATGATGTCTGTCTATGCTGGCTTCACTTTCTTGCACGTCTTCATCTATTCTCTGTCTCTATCTGTCTGGCTTGATGCTACACACACACACACAAACGCACCCCGACAGACAGACACACACACACAGACATATCTGCTACCCTCTAGCTGGCAGCTGCAGATCTGGTTGCCAATATAGAGCAGACCAGATAACTCACAACGCTGTCATATTAGAATAAGCAGCCTTGACAGAGAGATCATTTGCATGCACCCCATCACCAAATACCAAACTGTCTGCTGTTTTCCACAGAGGCCATACCATTAGAGTGGAGACAGTAAGACACGGAGACACAGAAGGAGGCACATCAGAAAGCAGGTTAAAAGGGGGGTAAAATTTCAACTGGGGAAAAAGACCCAGCACAAACAAAGCAAAAAAAAATCTTGATATCAGACCCAACCGGCTGTGAACGTATTTGCAATTGAAAAAAAAATAGAAATAAATAAGTTTCGGCTTAATCGCTTGTTATAGTGTGTTAATATTTGACAGGACTGTTACTCCTCCACTGTGATTCACTCACTATACACTACTGGTGAGACTGTGACCTGGGGTCTTCAAATCTCAGTTGATATTCCTTATGTGTGTACACAGGTACGAATGGATGTGTGTGCTGGGGGAAGGTGTGTGGGTGTGCATCTGTGTCCTGATTATGCAGGTATAATTGTGGGGAGGTGGTGAAAGCGGAGCCTCAAGGTCAGGGTGGTGTGGCTCATCAGCTCTAGCCTCTATCACTTTAATTAACTCCTCCGAGGGGCTTAGGAAAAGGCCCTTGTTAAAAATTCACCACAATGGGGCTGACAACCATTGTATGAGAAGGAAGGGCAACATGCAAGTTGCTAAAAATAACTCCTCTAAGCACAGCACATGACTACTAAGATGGGCAATTATGTAATTCTACTTGCTTAGAATACGCAGCAAGTTCAGTCTGTGAGTTGTGTTCATTTGTGAGGTGATGGGATCAGCAAAAAAGATACATAGGAAATGCTTCTTTAAAGTTTCACTCCAACTTTAATTTGATCTATTGTAAAATTGTTCCCAGTGGTCTTTTAATTATGCAGTTTTTAGCTAAAACAAAAAGTCTGTGTTGTTTTTTAAGACATATTTTCTGCAGAAGTTCATTAAATATTCTCCTCAGTTGTGGCGGAAGTAACCCTGCATCGATATCCTATTATCCCTTTGTTCACACCAGGGGTGTCCAAACTTTTTGCAAAACATGAGACGAAAACATGTAAGATTCTTTGAAACCTTCTAAAAAACATTAAATGCAAGTGGAATATTTATTGATTTTTTTATTTTTTATTTTTTTTTTAGATACTTTTCATTTCTTCACATGGAAGATAAATAAACTTAAAAACAAATTTCTGTGAATTTCTGACTTGAAAACCGGATTGTTGCCTAAGCTTTACACCGGCTTGTGCAAATTAGCCAATCACAATCAAGAAATTGACACTTAATTCTTAAAAAAATTGATTGATGACAAGAGCCTGCGGGCTGGTGGGAATTTAGACACTTGCCACATGTGGCCGATGAGCCAGACTTTGGACATGTCTGGTTTACACGCTAGCTTACAACCTCAAGCTAACATTAGCAGCACAACAAAAACAGCAATTTTGGAGCTATCCAGGTTCATATCTGCTCCTGATCCATCACAATTTGAATAAAAAATACTCAAAAATGCAGGTTTAATCTTAATTTTCATGATATATGCCCTTCATTGTGAGAAATATCCCACAAGTAGATGTTAAAAACATTCATTGGAGTGGGTCTTTAAACAATAAATAGGATTCTGCTGTACTTTTGGGAGATATTTCTGAGATGCCAGAGCAAATAGAGTTTTGAGAATGCAAAGCCTGTGCGACATGGAGCTACCTCAGCACGGCGCTCCTCAAAAGGACATCATGCTGTTGGGAAGATGAGAGCAGATGATTTTTCTTTTTCTTTTTTTTCTTTTTGGAAAACCCCCCAAAAAAGGGAAAGCAAAAGGGAAAGTGGCTAGACTTTTTTGAAGCTATCAGATTTATTCACATGCGATGAAACTACAAATTGAGATATTTGCAGAAGCAAGTGAGCAGTTTTCAATAATTTATTAAACGGTTTAAAACACCTAAAACTCCAGAGTGTTGTCTGTGAATAGGCAGAAAAGAGTCTAGTAGGTCAAAACAAGAATCTAAAAATAAAATAAGAAGTACAAAATAATAATAATAATAATAATAATAATAATAATAAAACATCCAGAGGGTTTTAAAATTACCCAAAACAGGTGCTATGACCATGAATGAAAAATGTGGGGAAAGTAACAGTCAACTAAACACATCATGCGATCCAGCTTGGCTCAGCAAAAAGAAACAACCACAACTGTTGTTTTATGAGACAATCATGAGGCACTCGCACAACAAGATGTGAGGCAGAGGGTGGCAGAGGACAGATCTGTATCACGCTGTTTGCGGATCAATTTGAGAACTTTAATTAGCCAGGGGGTCAGGTCAGCCAGTTTTGCAGGCCCAGGTAAAGCCCATCAGTGGGGGAGCTTACAGGTGCCTTCAGCCCTAATCTCTCCGCCCATCTTGCTGAAATTAAAGCAGCAAATGGGAAATTGATTTCTAGCCCCCCTGTCTATGGCAATATCTTTTTTGTCTTAAGGACATTAGGTGGGTTTGCACTTGCCTAAGCTGTTCTTTAAAACGTTCATTACTGAAACGGAGGCCGTGCCGGCAGGCTTCCAGGGAAACTATGAAGAGGAGCTCTTGAAGCTGCTTACTTTTTTCATAGCAACAGGTCGTTCAGGCAATAATCCACAAAACAAACTCAGTCAAAGCATCAGTGTTTGCTTTCTTCCCGTCATCCAACCTGAGATTCTGCAAGACTGAGGAGAAGAGGCCGCTCTGAGAAAGCTGGACTCAATTCTTTCAGTGGAGGTTCTCACTTTCGTTCAAGCCAATCAACTTAAATCAAATCTGTTACTTCCGAGTTAAAAAAAAGCCCCAGAGGAACACAAAGCACTATAACTACAATCTATAGAAAGATCAAAACGTCTAAAAAAAAATCATAAATAAATAAAAAAGCTGAGAGAGTGAGTCAGCAGAATCTTTAAAGGAAAGGGATGGGAAAGCTGCAGCTACTGATATCACATGGAATCAAATGGAGTCTAATTCATTTCCCTCCCTGCATGTCACTTCCCTCAGATCGCAGTTTCTGTTGTGCCGTGTTGATGTTTTCCACTTTATGGCAGGGTGCTATTTGTCATTCTAATGAACCTCTCTGTGGGAAAAAAAGATCCCAGGAAACATTTCTCAAGATGTCAGGGAGCAGAGAATGTAAAGTGTGCAACACGGTTAATTCAAGTAGGCCTGCCCTGCAGGCAAGAGGCCTGCCTGTGTATCAATTCTAAAGAGGGACAATTCATACCAAATTGAGACAAGGGGAAGAATATTTGGAGACAAGCGTTTATGGCCTTTAATCTTTGTTTAGGAGAAACATAGCAGATAAGAAGACAGCAAATGGATGAATGTTGGATGTTGAAATGTCATAGCAGAGCCACAGACACCTAAAAGTTCACAGGGCTGATGCCGGTGTGAGAGCGGAGCAGACTGTTCTGCACTTTAAATAGGAAGACAGAACAAGCCGGGGCTGTTGCATGCATGTGATAAATCTGCCGGTATGCCAGGGCTCTTTTCTCATTTGTTAAGCAGCCATGTGTGAAAATGTTAATGAAGGCCCATATAATCTAGGAAATTCTCACTATTAGAATTTCCTGCACGTACACGGGCTTTCTGCTTACACACCGACTATTGTGCGCATCAATCCTTCCACTGTCGTCCTAATAATAGACCTAATTGCCTCAGTCAGCCCACAAGCTTTCTCTGCCCCTCTATGCATCTCAAAAAGAAGTAGACGGTCTCATGACAAACCCCTGCCACGAAACAAGCAGTAAACCAAGATTTATATAACGAGCAGATGCAAAAATGTGTGTGATGTCATTGTGTTTCTAGTCTTCATAATTGTATCTCCTAAAAGATTATGCATCAAGATGCATAATCTTTGCTCATCTTGACAGTACAAGCTTTTGTCTGAATCGTTCAGTCTAAATAGGATATAAAAAAAACATGATATCAGGCTCATCCTTAAAGATAGAGTCACAGAGGGGTTCCATAGGGACAAAGTTTTTGTGGTAGTAGAACATTTGTTGCTTGAAAAAAAAATCAGCTAGCATCTCACTTTCTCCTTTTTACTTAGAAGTGAAATATAAAGATCTGCTTTGAATTTCCTGTCTAAATTAAAATCTGAGTGCCTCTGGCTTCCTTTTTTTTTTGCTCATAAAAACAGAATTGTCAAATCATTTTTAAAGAAAAGGGTGAAGGTTTGGCAGTCTTTATCTTTCAGAGTAGAGCTTCTTTCAGAGAGGGAAGGTTGAGGGATCAAAACATCCTTAAACTTGCAAAGAAAAGCTGACACAACAGAGCATGTTGATTCTACAGTGCCGCACTGAATCCAGAACACCGAAAAATGAAAGAAAGCCATCAAGGATTTCCAAAATGTATGCAGTTTACAAAAAAAACTTGATTTTTTGAGGGCTTGATAATGAAGACAGTGAGGTGTGTGCAGCTTCTTATGTGTGGTACAACAGGAAGTTGTGTCTATTATCACCAAATGTGCTGGTCAGCTTCAAGCTTCAAGTTGTAACACCAATAGTTCACTTCCTCTCACCCTGCACTCTCAACTTTCTGTGATTACACCAGATCTTGTCTGAGTTTGGGATTTGTTTTACTGGGTTTGCAGTTTTTGTCCTGTCTGGAAGTTATTGAGGGCCCAAATCCTGAAGGTCAACTTAGAAAAAAATAAAATTAAGGATGCCAAGAAGGTAACCAAAAACTTGAATGTATTAAACAAGAAATTTGAACTTTGGCGAAGAAGACACCATTCAGAGCCTTAGCTTTGGCCCGTGACATGTTCAATGACATCATCAGCAGATGGAGTCCAGAAACAACATGGGGGAGAAGATGATCATTCTGAATTTCATGATATTTTTCTTATTTGCATTGATACAATAATAAAATAGATCCTCCCAGACTATTGGAGACAGCAAGTCATCAAACTGGGTCACAGAGAGACGGAAGAACCACTAAAACCGGCCGTCGTTCAGATGCAGCTCCTGCAGAAAGGGTGAACCTCCCTGTACAGAGAGAGTCTCTGAATGATCTCATGAACCCAGACAAAGCCAACTTAAAGCCTGTGTCACATGAATCTGTAGAGTGCTGCAGGCTTTTGAGTCATCTGGGCCCAGTGAGGGTCGTAGACAGGAGCTGACTTATCCTAAAGCGAGAGCAGGTGTGTCTTGCAGTTCCCCTGAGGCTCGCATGGCCTCAAGGGATGCCATGAAAATGGAATGTTGTGTGTGTGGTAAGTGTCTCTTGAAGTATTTGTAAGTTGTTCGCACTTATGCAAATGGATGATGCTGTCATAAGGTCCCCCTACATCACACTCTGGTATAGCAGTATTTAGTATGGTGCAGTTACTAAACTACTTACTGGCCGCACATATGATGCATTAGTGCCCGTGTGACACCTGTAGGATACCCACACAAACTACATTCTGATTGTTAATTTCCTCATTTCTAACAGTCAGGGTGCGTCCATTTATCACATGAACAGAACTACTAGGCTCCTTCAGCAGTGCGCAGACTATTTTGAGGGGTTGGAGAAACGAAAAATCTATACGGTTTGACTTTATCATATGTTGTAGTTTTATCGCTCCCATGAAACTACTTTTTTTTTTCCAACTTCTCCTGTGCTGTTTCCCCACTATGAACACCATGGGGTGCCATTTTGGAGAACCCATTTACAAAAAGATTGGAAACTGTAGAGATGTGGATGAAATATTTAAAAGTTAATAAAACTAAAATGTTAAATGTAAAAAGACAAAAAATAATAATAATAATATCTGAATGTGACATAATTCATGCATTACAAAATCTATTCAGCACAAACTAAAGGACAGAGGATCAGGAATTAAAAATGAACAACTTAACCATACATAAGATAGCCACCTAAACTTAAGCTTCTCTATAAAGAACCCCAAAGTGGTATTTTGATCCGTTCATGAAATAAAGAGTAATCCTCTTAAAAACCTGCGCGATCAGCAGCAGCCCCTCCCATACCCACGAAAACGAGTGAGTCGTATATATAATAATTAGTTTTTTATTGTTCCAAAGGCTATATATGACAATATATATGGATATAGTTCACTTTGAATTGCTTGAGAAAATCATGGCATGGCCCCTTTAAAGCACTGATCCTCACAGCAACACAACCTGTCTCGTACACCCCACAGTAGCTTCAGTCTTTTGGCTAAAAGAGGTATCTTCATTATCACAGACACTGCAATATTCCTCTTAAGCGTTTGCTTCCTGTGCTCGTTACTCACAATTACAAGGTTGTGAATATTTCAGTTTTCCAATTGCACATTGATTGATGTAGAGATTAAAATGCTGGATATGTATCAGCCATCAAGGTATTTACATTTATTTTAAATGTAGGCGATTATATATCAAACATGTTACTTCTTCTTGATTCATTGGTGACTTTATGAGGTAATTCATCAGGAACTTTCACACATTTGCTCTCATGAACTTTTGGGTCAGTTTTTGTTTGGAAGTTGCAGCTAAATTCTGTGGACACTGAAATGAAGTGGCTCCTCATTAGACCTAATGGTCCAGCTATATGCATACAATGCTGCGCTCGGCGTTATAATGGAACAATTAGCATGTGTTGTTTCATTATTCAAGGCATTATTTATTTATTTATTTATTTAGTCGTATTTAAAGTCTCAAAGGAAAGCCTGTTAACAAATGTTTGGCTTGAGATTGCTTTAGAGAGAGCCGTGTTTGAGGCTGCTGCCGTGAACGATTAACGTTGTGCTGTTTTGTGTCATATTTGTGCAGAAAGGAAACAAAAGGCGGGAAGGTCAAAGATACATCTACAGTCCCACTTGAACTAATCAAGGCAAAAACACTTTTAATCACTTTGATATGAGGAATTATTTCACATTAAGTCTAGATGAAAGGGGCCAAAAACAAAGTCATTACAGAACAAAATAACCTAGGTTAGAAGTGTTCCTGTATTAGTTTGATTTAAAGTCATAGTCACTATTAATTTTTATCAATTCATCCAATATGTTGCTTGTTGATCATTCAGTTTTAATGTCTTATATCTCCACATGTTGATATGTGCTTATATTTGTAAATGCAACAGTGACTTGTAATATGAAAACGAGCATTTGTTTCTCAGAGCTGAAGAAAATTCTTGTGCAGTTAAAAGGTTCTGTGTTTGCTAGTGAATATCGGCTTTTATCCACTTCAGAATCAGACATTGCGGAGGATCTTCTCCTATCTTTTGATCCTCAGACAAACACAACCATCACATTTAAATTGCCTGAGTTGTTTTGAATATTTACAATTTGTTGCTGTTGAATACATACACACACGTTTTCAGGCTCATTTTGACTTTTTTTTTTTTTAAAGAGACTCCCGCTGGAGCTACAGATAGATGAGCAGGTGTGCTAACTCCAGGGTCCGGACACCTTCCAATTAAGACACACAGAAGCAAAAACATTCCTCTACACTGACCTCGGCAGCAAACATGAATTACGTTCACTTGAATGGACACACACTGGCTGCCTGTCTCTCCGAGTCGTCCCTCCTACTGCTCCACCCACCCTATCTATTTACTGGAGGTGCATAATAAACCCAATTTAATCTGCGTCCAGCTGTTAAATGACAAAAATGCATGGTTATGTTGTGTTTACTAACAAGTAACTATGCATGAGGTTTGTAAATGCATTAGTGTATGCTTCTGTTTTGCTTCAAATATTTTTCCCCGTAACTTTCCATAACATCCCCAGAGTGCCTGACCCTTCTGCCTTTGCACAAACAAAGGTAGATGCTAAGATCTTGCCTCGCTAAATTCCTCGAATGCTGCTTTGATGATGTTTGGCCCAGACTGCAGTGCAGGAAGGGCATACCACATAAGCAGCAACATTACTTTCAAACACGGGAATGATTTGTTTATTATCACTGTGAATACATAAAAATATTAAGGTAAAACCCTTTAAGAATGTTGTCAGTGAGTGTATTTTTAAACCACTTCTGCTTTGATGAGAAATTACAAATAATGCTAGATGGTAAAGAAATAATTACAAATCTTAATACAAAATATAGCTGCTTCAAATCTTTATTTTTTTAGCATTGAAGCAATTATTTAGGATGCATTAAATCCAGAGTCAACTCAACGTGTTCATATTTCACTGGTATTTTTTGTTTTGTTTTACCCTGTATTTGGCTACAGGCAAACCAAGCTGCTTGCAACCATTCAGAGTGTGGAATAGCACCGTCTTGCTGAAATATGCAAGACTAGACTGAAAAATGAACTGACTGCAGTTGTGAATGTTGTTTTTTCTCAGACTAGATGTAGCGATAAATAATAAGTAGCACAATAACATTTTTTATATTTATATTCATGTAATGAGACATACACTATAAATAATGTCTACACAGAAAAGAGGAATAAATCTGAGGTCTGTAGTCGGTGACCTCTGTGCACAACTGCTCTGTTAGTTTACAGGGTCTACCACTTTGTGTCTGAGTTGCTGTTGTGCCCAGTTGTTTCCACTTTGCTCTAATACTCCTGTGGCTGTGGTAGTCACTTGAATTCAGTTATATGGATGGGTGTGGGAATACGTTTGGCAACAGGTACTACTGGAAAAAAAAAACCTTGAGTCACTTCAGAAAATGGAAAATGGGCAGATCCATGTCACAAAGAATTGAAACTAACTGCAGTTTTAGAGGACTGACCATTAACCCTGCAGGAGCCACTGGGTCAGGATTTGTCGAACATATCAGACATCTTCTTCCTTCCATGAAAGAGTGACACGGTTTCTGAAAGGTTAATTCCTTCTAGTAATAATGAAATGGAAGATTTAAGACTGTGATTGACTTGAGAGGTACTTTCCCTTTACAGTGTCTAGCTTTTCCCACTTCTTCTAAACTTGCTACCAGGTCAATGTCAGACAACTGGGATTTATTATTAATGACATTCAGGGCACTTCCTGTGACACTTCTTTTATTGGAGCTCACGTTTTTCTAAAAGAAATGCATGCTCACCAGTGGTACATGTAGTGGACATGAAATTCAGGGTGGATTCAGACTGATCCGGTCCGACTCTGCGTAATTTGGTCCGGGTTAAGTCCTTCCTTCCTACTCTGTTTACATAGCAAAATGCCCAGCTATGGTGGCTGTACGGAGCCTATACAGACTGAGGAAACTCAGAGCAAACCGGAGCTCAGTCCGAGTGGAAACGAACCAAGACCACCTCGATAGATGAGTCCGAGAGCGGTCCCTGGTCCCAGACCAGTGTATACTTGGGTGTATTCAGACTGAAAATGATTATCGGGGGAAACAAACTCTGGTTCACTTAAAGGGAACCAAAATGTGCTCAGTCTTAAAACACCCCAAACTTTCAAACGCCATAATCATTCATTTGATGCATAACATTCTACCATTCAGAAACACCCTTAGAAAGTAAATTGTATCAATCAAATCCCTCTCTGTTCTCAGCTAATAAGAATTAAATACAAAGACAAATAGAACATTCAAAAATGCTTTTTTTTTTTTTTTTTTTTTTTAAATCACAGCCTGTTCCTGAGGAGTGCAGAAGATACAGAAGAAGAAAAGAAAGAAAACCTCAGCGGTGGCTGAAGGGTACTTTGAGGTCTCATTTAAATTCAAGCCAAAGTTCCAAAATTCCCTCCAAGCAGCTTTGTGGTCAAGAGATTTTTAAAGTTTAAGAATGCACATTACACATTGCTGCTAAGACATGTAAGAGAAGAACAGTATACGGCTGAGTCTCCAATGGCTCAGCAGGTTTTTTTTTTTTGTGCACACACTGGGAAGAGTGTGCCAGGCCTGAAGGTCAGCTTGCCTCCTCATCAGCCCTTTTGTGTGGGCCGCACAGTGCACAAAGCAGCTGGAGGCTGGAAGCTCGGGGTGCGGGGCCGCCCGTCATTGACCACCACTCCCTGCCTAATTACCTCCCTGCCCTGGCCCTGTGTTCATCCAGACCTTTCCAGTAAGTAAGGCTGGGCTGCAGAGATGGCTCAGAGCCTAGCCTCATTAGATCCTACAGGGTCCTTCTGACTGAAGCAACATATCCACCAGACAGCATCACACACTGTTGACTACAGTAAAAAAAAAGCTGAGACAGATAGTAAAACACCAAAAAAGCCCACTTATTTGTTCCATTGAAGAAATATTACTTTTTTTGAAATAAGTGGGTGGAAATTCTTCGGAATACCGGTGTCCAATTATGCATCCACCCCCTTTTGAGAAAACCTCGATTCTCTTCTGAGTCTCCTTGTCAGTGTCTTTCCTGCTGTGACAGAGATGGAAAAAGCAACTTCACTAAGGGGTCTTATTTGTTTGCCTGTTTGTTTTTTCTTTGTTTGCTTTCATCTTTATCTTCTATGACTTCCCCTTTCTCCAACCTCAGCTCCCCAGAGAGGAAGCGGGCATGGAGGTGAGGCAGGATGTGGCAAAAAAAAAAAAAAAGACAAGAGTATGTCTTTTTGAAGGAGAATGAGAGGGCCCTGAAAATGGCCAGTGTTGTGAGAGAAGTATTATGAAGTAAGCTAATCTGCCTGCGAGGGAGAGGAAAGAGGAGAGACGAGAGTGTTTCACTGAAACAAGGAAGGGAAATCAAAACTTAAAAAAAGGATGTATGTTTGGCAAAATAATTTTGAGGAAGGCGCCGCCATCCTCAGACTGAAAGGCTGTCAGTGCAGGCAGATGCCACAGGGAGGTGCTGTGACAGAAGGGGCTTTGACAAGAAAGCTCCTCTCACCAGCAGCTCTGCTCATCAAGCAGTGTGCCGCTCCAGAGCACAAGCTGTTTTCTCACTGAGATAGGACTGTAACGATACAAGCAGGTCCTATAAAAACTTTTTGCTCACGTAACAAGAATGGATGGCAGTAGAAGTTTCAAACAGGCCTTGTTTTATCACTTTTCCCCCTCATATCCTCACCTAAGGCGGCTAGGATCTAACCATTCACAGATTTGTAATTAAGATTCCGTTTCGCTCATCAAGCGCCTTTGTTTTTAGAATTCACGGTTTTAGGACGGCCTCCTGCTTGCCGATGCTCTAGACTGCGATTGTTATAATTGGATTGCAGAAATGGAATCACAACACAGGAGCGCCACGCCACAAAAGCCGGACTGCACACATCTTTAGATGTAAAACTTCACGAGGAACTATCTGCTTTTCATCGTTGTACCTTCATCCTTGTACCCCTTCCTGCTCAGACACTGATGAATGCCATTTATTTATTTGCTGGTTAATTTCTTTAGCTGCTATTCTCTGGGGCATCTATGTTGTAATAAAGAATGAGGTGATTTGTTTCTCTCCCTCGCTCATCGGTGTGCAGCTTATGCCGTCCCCAATGGTTTAGGCTATACAGCGCCTGTAAGATGGAAGTCAGTATATTAATCACGATGGTGACAAGGAAAGCATCCTGCGTACTGCCAAATCCCAATGGTCCGCAATACACACTTTTCCTAAAATCCACTCTGTTACTATTGTGCAAAATGGCAGAGAGCTGGATCTCAATGTGATCCATGATCAGATCGGATCAGACAGCTTCCAAGGGACTCACACTGTCAAAAACACTCACTTTCACAATTAGGTCCTTGGCTTGGACCCCAAACGTAAGTTCAGTTTAGCTGTGAGAAAAGGAAGCAGGTAAGCCTGGTCCACAGGATGCGATAGTAAAAGTTCTCTCCCCGTGTAATACCAGAGATGTCGATGGCGACACCTTAATAACACACGCTCTTAGACATAATGCAACTGAAAAAAAGGGGCTTTTCATTTTGGCTTTGCAAATAACATCGATTGAGGTTTTCTCGTATGGAGAGATAATAGAATCACCCCAATTTGTGCATACGTAACTCTTGATTTGTGCGTAGGAAATTTTTGATTTTTAACTATACAATACATTATGTGCAGAAGTACAAAAATACAAAAAAAATACAATTTACACATGCACAAATTAAAATTACAACTAACTACACACACAAATCTTTAAAAATCCTGCACGAATTGCTTGATAAGCACACACAAAACCGCATTTACGCACAAATCTGATGTGAGACTTTTCGCGTCTCCAAGATTCATCCGTAAATGATGCATTTAATTCCTGCAAGAATACTGGGTCATCAAAGTTTTCTTATTTTAACTTAGATTGTGAATATTATTTGGTGAAACTTGACATTTTCCTACTTTCATTGACAGCTTTGCCCGATAACAAATCACAAATAAATAATTACACAAGCACAAATCTGTGTGATACTATTTCCTCTAGTGGCCCCCACTGTGCAGCACTCAGGGCAGACACTTCCTACCAAGGAAGGAAGTTTTGTGAAAAATGTCCATTTCGATACGACCAAAAAAAAAAAAAAACACTTCCTCTGAGCGCAGAGGTATTTTTTGGGTAAATGCGACAAATGCATTTCTCCAAAATTAAGCAAATTTATTATCGTAAATCCAATTTGCGCTATTTTTTTTAGTTAATGGAAACTCAGCTAGTGTTGCATTCAGGCTGTTTTCTCCACTTCATAATCTACTGGAATTCGGGTAATTGCACAATGTTATGGTAGTCAATGAAATGTAAACTCTGGAGCTAATGCTCTGGTGTAAAAGGGTTAAACATGCCCTATAGATGGTTTTGCTTTGTTCAGCCCCTACATTGACTTTTAGTAGGGAATTCTCAAGAAAAAGAAATCCAACTTTTTCTCTAATAAAATTGTTCTCTTTTTCTCTGTACTATTACACATAGGCTGAATTTTTCTTTTATTATTGCTTTCTTGTTCTGTCTTTCTGACTGTTATCTTTTTAGCTGTTTGCCGCGCTGCATTTTTCTATTCCTGACTCTGTGAAGCGCTTCCTCGTTCAAGGCTTTTCGAGAGGGCCATTCCCCCCTGGCGTTTACAAATGAAATGAATGAAAACCACTGGTACGTGACTCCTCCACAGATAGATGCTCCATTATACCTTGGTTTACTCAAACAGAATCTTCCCTGTGACTGGCTAAAAGCTGGGATGCTGCTCTGAAAAGGGTTACCAAAGATAGCACAGGATTCAAGGAAGTGGAATAATGCTGGGTTTAGAGAGAGGGAGAGGGAGAAAAAAGGTTGCTCAATGTTTTTTAGCCCTTTGAAAATTGATTTATTTTTACCGATACAACAAACCCCATGTATTCCCAACCAATGGATGAAGGATGAAAGGTATCATTTATCAGGAACCCATTGGTCCACTCAGGAGCACAGAGAGTGTTTGTGAACATGGATAAAAACGCTGCGTGTACATGCACAGCTATGTGTCGTCTGGGCTGCATTTGGAATTCAGGACAGCAGCTTCTGCACCGAGAATCTATATGTAAACTTTTTGGAGAAAGTAATAGGCTTTTTGGGGTATTTTGTTCATCTCCATATTCATTTATTCAGATCTTTGTGATTTTCCAAATAGTCCATTACAGTAACACAAGAAAAGTTGGCTTTGTATAACTGGATTCTTTAAAATAGAATGTATTTAATCTGCTCACTGTGGAAAAAAGAACAACTTTTTTTCTATCTGTGAATAGGCTACTCTTTAGTTTTGCTTTTTTGTGTGAATGAATAAACAACCTTGAAGCTTTAAGCATCAGTTGTACTTAAAAGATAAAGCAGAATTTCAAAAATATGGTTCTAATTTCAATAAATATTTCCAAAGTTAAAATGTTTATATATATTTTCCCTTTTAACCATTAAAAAAAAGAGAATTTTGAATCTATTGTTGACATTTTAGCAGATATTATCATGACTTTTAGGGATTTATAATGAAAATGTGTAATAGTTTACATAATTAAAGTCAGCCAAATTGGTTCAAAACAAGACAAGACACCTCTGTATTAAATAGGTTCAAGCAATTGCCAATCAAACTATTAGTGAGGCAAGTGTGAATCCTGCAGGGATATAATGGAATTCAATGTGAAGACACGAACGCTTTCTCCAGCAGACGATGGAACAGTAGCACACAAAAAAAGAGAGCTGAAATAAAACGTAATCATTTCAAAAAATACCTCCACTGTTCTGGAATCTCAATCTCCCCCCAAGCCAGGGGCTTCCAGTCTTTCAGAATCCTGCACTGAAAGCAGGCCCAGCCCCCTTCCGTCCTCTGCTTTCCATCCCAGCTCAACTCGTTCACATTCAGTTTCACTTCCTCCCATAAATCTGGATAAATCCACAAACCACTGTCTAGCGTGGCCTATATGTCTACCCTCCCTCATCTACTGCTGGAAAAAATAAAAACTCTCTAGATCCCACATGGTCCACCCTTTTTGCTCACCTTAAAATAATATAAAATAAATAAAAAGTTAAGCCAAATGGAGTGAAGACTACATCCTGATTCAGTTTCACCAAACATGACAGCTTGTTAACTTAAAATTGTAAGTGTGATGACTTTATGCAAATTATATAATAGTAATTTCAATGAAAATTGTGTATTTTCTATTTTTAGTATCTTCTTGTAGTATTTTTCTCATGATGGTGTACATATACAAAGAAACTTAAGCTTAAAATTACATTTCTGAGTATTTTGTTATTTAAATCATAATGAATCTGAAATGCAGTTTGAAAGAGCTTGTAGTTGTTACATACAAACTACAATCAGCAGGCCACTAGCTCCCTGCTACGCTCCATTCAGAAGCATCCACTTGCAAATGACTAGATCCATGTTAGTCTTTGTTTTTCTCGTCTGAGCTGACATGTGGCTCAAAACTGTAAGGCTGCATAGCTCCAATATTACTCGCCATTTTTGTTGCACTGCTAATGTGAGAGGTTGCAAGCTATCAGGAGGGAGTGTAAACAAAGGGATGATGGGAAATGAAGGCTTACTCCACCACCCACAACTCAGAGGCAAATTCCTGATGCAATGCTGTCGCTCTGCAGAAACTATGTCCTAGAAAACAACAGTTTTTTACGTTGTCTAAAGGCTGAATAATCATAAATAAAGGACTGCTGGAACACTTGAATTGGTTGAAAAATGATTGAAGAGGGAAAAAAAATTGTCATCAAAATACCGAAAACATTACATTTATTTTTTTTCCATGACTCTTGGTGTTTATTTTAATGCAAGAAAGTTCACTTGGAAAAGTACTGACCTTGGAAAGAATGTGTGTGTCAATATTTGAGTGAGATGGCTTCAGTGAAATGAAGCACTGAGTTTAACGGTGTCCGAGGGCAGCAGCAAACATCTGCAGGCATTTAGAGTCACACAACAACAGCTTTTGATATCTATTAACAAGAATCACGAGAGGAGAGCACACTGCTGTCATGGTGGCATGTTCAATGTACATACAAGCACACACAGAAAAAGAAAAACTCCTCCAAACAGATCACAGCCCAGCAGTCCAAGCCTGGGCTCATTGCACCTGCCCACCACTTCCACTGGGGTGCTGACCACACAGTGGGTCGACGCCCAGCCACAGGGGTCCATGTGTTAGCATTCAGCAGAGTGAGAAGCAACACCACCAGTGGGCTCATATCATCATCCACCTTACAACTCCCAGCGCCTGACATCTCCTCACGGTGCTATTGTTTCGCCTGAGCGCTGTTCTCTTGCCCTTTTCTCTCCACAGCAGCGCACAGCAAAGGGCTGCACAGTCGGGAGGATGGGGCTTGTTTAGACAGCAGGGGACCCCAACGGCACTCGGTGGCAAACATCAAATATGATTGGTCAAGGGAGGCAAAAGGGAGTTTGACAGGAAAATAATCTGACCGTTCCAGGAGCCTGGAGGATTTCACCATCTGCGTATACAAAACCCATCAGAGTAGAATAAAAAACTTCTGTTTACCTGTTGATGATAGCCCCGAAGAATCCACACACATAGAAGAGAAAAAAAGAAGAAAACCATTAGTTTCTTGGCTTTGTGTACGTTTGAAGACAAACATGTGGTGCGTTTGATTATTATTATAAAATGAAACGCAAAAAAAAAGGATTTCTAGCTGGGAACGAGACATCTGGACCAAAGAAAACCTGTGAAGCTTCATTCTTTGGCACAACTCTGTTGTTGTTTGTTTTCTTTTTAAGCCGCTGCTTACACGGCTGTTTGATGTGGAGATGAGTGACAGGCAGTTCCCTTGTACAACACAATGTAGCGGCGTGTCACTTTGAGCTAAGCTGACTGTGGACGAAACAACAGTTGATTGGTTTCTGTCCCACAACATGGCCCGTGGCTCTGCTTGTTTTGATATGGCGCCTTCATACTTCCTATGTAAAATACATCATGATTATGTGACCTTGTCTCAAGCTGTCCACGGACACGGTGAGGAAGGCTGGATCAAGAAACACAATTTACTGTATGGGATTGCTGACACGTATTGATATACGCACGCACTTACCACAACTACGCTCTTAGCCGCGGTATAAATCAGAGACGCGTTGCTGTTTCTTTTTGAAGCAAGAGGGTGAAAAAAGCCAGGCTGGATCAAATGACACTGTTTTTAATTAAAGAAAAACATAATGTAAACAATCATAAAACTTTTTTATCGTTATTATAAATTACCTATGAGTTTATAAAGACTAAAAATACAGACGCCTGAACTTTGATTGCCCATGGGGTGATGTGAAGGGGAGAGTCTCTTGCTAATATTCTGCTCCAGTCTGATTATAATAATAAGCAGCAACGCCACTGACAAGCTGGCTGTCCCACGTGACACTCCTCTTAAAACGTTCAAAACAAAAATAAACAGTTATATGGAGTCTGGGTTATGGCATCTCTTAATTTATGCATCTTGTGCTCCCTCTAGTATTTCCTTGAGATCTTCTGCAGTTGCTGGAAACCTATTACTCCATTAAAGAGTTTTTTTTTCCCTATTCTGCATGAAACGGGTCGGCAGACGGAACACCACCTGTCAACAACACAAACAGCCTACCGTCAACAAAAACAAACGGAAAAACTGTGTCACACCGTTAATGTAGGCTACCACCGCAATCGTGCTTCCTGAAATATGACTTCTCTTCTATCCTCCTCCTTCCTTACAACTACAGGAGAGAAGCAATTTCTTGATACGGAGTGACGACGAAATCATCAAGGGCATTTCCGTCTCTTCAAAGACAGCAGAACTGTGTTTAATTTTATGAGCAGATTAATGAATTCATCTAATCATACTTCTGGAATCCCCCCACCACCCTGCACTCGCATCTTTCACAGCACAACTTTGAGGGAGCCTCCATTTGCACTTCCACTTGCAAACAAACACGTTTAATCTGGCAGCATACAAAGAGAAGGTTCACTATGGTAACAGCACGTAACACCTATGGCAATATGTCTCCCTATGTATGCTTCCTAATTAGGATTCATGGATCATCAATGAAAACCATTCTTTGTCGCTCATTTGGCACCATGTGAATAATTGTTTGCACACCAACATGGGGGAAATGGAAAATATAGAGCCTCCATATTTAGACTCGATAGATTTTACAGCTTCTAGTGCCAAGGCTGCAAAATATCAGAGCATTGATTGCCTGAAAAGTGAGGTTCAGACACAGTTTCTCGCTGCTCTGCTATTGTTGACTGGGTAAAATATAATATGTTTTCTGTTGTGAACTATAAATAAACATTGCATACTTTATAGGGACAGAGGGATCCAAGCTATTACTTTTGTAACAACCCCAGCTCAAAATTCTGAGGCACGTGTTCACTTTAAAATTTATGGGGGAAAAAAAAACTGTTTTAAACCAGAAAGGCTGAGCTGTACATTTGTATACCTATTCCTTCTTGACAGCATTACAGGAGCAAGCTGCTTCAGAATGAGTCTGGAGACCACAACATGCTCTAATTGATATGACCTTTAATTGCTCATTCAGTGCAGAGGAAAGAAGAGGAAGACATCAAGCCAGTCCACTGTGGCTCAGGCTAAAGAGGCGCGGTGTAGATTGGTCTACACTCCCAGGCCCTGTGGACATAATTAAACCTGAATAACAAAACACTTACACAAGTGCTCAACTCTACTGAACAAGATTCTGAAAACACGCACAACACCGACACAGAGGTGTTTTAGTTCGTCCCTCAATCAGAGTGGATTTGTTCCTGGGGTGAATGTAATTGGAACTTAGACAATTACAGGCTGCATTAATGAGGTCCTGTTGTACATGGCTAAAATTTGGTTGTTTATCCTGATGTCTGATTTTTAGCTGAATTTTTGAGGGCGACTCTTTTTTTAAAATTTCCCCTGTAACAGTGGTCCCCAACCCCCGGGTCCGTGGGTCACTTGGTAATGGGCCGCAGACAAAAAAGTAAATAAATCTGCTAACTTAAAATATTTCTGTTTTGTTAATATTCTGATCCTGAAGGAAGTTTTTTTTTTTTTTTTGGATTCTTTTCACATCTATCAGGGTCACGTGACCTAAAGCAGCCACCTGCAGATTACTAAGCTAGTAGCTCAACGCTAAACACAAAAACCAAACAATAAAACGTATTTAGAAAGTTTCTTTGGGGACAAAGGAGCCAGTGAGGAAACCTAAGAAGAGCCTTCGACTTCAAAGAACAAAAAAGCTGCTATTTACAGACAAAACCGGGAGTTTCCCTCTACATATGACGTTCTCATGTAGCAGAAGCCGCTCTGATACGTGGCAACAGACTCTCGACTGATTAACACACAAATAACAAAATAACTCATGTTATATTATATTTTGAAAATAACAGTTTTACGACAGTTGCATAATTTTTTTAAACTTTATTTATCCATCACACCTTATAAATCAAACATAGCTGAAGCAAGCGTCCAGATGTTAGCCTCCACTTTGACGTTAAAGGAAAGATCTTCATCAGAAAGTTTAAACCAACTGCAAAGATTTCACTAAAAATGAAGATTCAATCAAATAAAGTTGCTGATTTGTGTAAACTTCTAAAAGAGACATTTGAGAATGAAAGATAATCTGAGCCTGGATTGAGAGTTAAAAAGATTCCATGGGAGGTAAAATATGTTTCTTTAAAAGAATGTTTTCAAATCAGAAATTATTTCTACAAATCAACAACTTTGTTTCCTTTAATCTTCATCATCTGCATAAAAAATATCTACTGATGACATTTTATTTTGAAAATAAATTTTTATAATTCAGAAGCTTAAAAATGCCAACTTCAGACTGATCCGCAGGAATATTGTCCAATTTAAACTGGTCCGTGGTTTGAAAAGGGTTGGGGACCACTGCCCTATAAGACCAGTGAAGTAGGAGTCTCGGATAAATGGACAAAATAGAAAGTGGGCTGTGGTTGGTGGCACAAAACTTTTATATGGAAAAAGTCAACACAAATATAAAATAAAGACTGTAATGCTTAGCTTCAGGCAGGCTTCAAGTTATCTATTGAGGCCAAAAAAAAAACCCCACACTTGACTACTTTGCCACTGCATGATCCCCAAGCTGGGGCTCTTTGCTGCCCTTTCGCAGACCTCCATCATCTCCACCTGCAGTCTGCCTGCACCCCAGAGATCTCCTGCTAGAACAGTTATGAATGCAGGTGTTGGACGTCTAGACAAGAGGCTCATTAGCTTTCCCGGGACACATCACCTAGTGATTGCAGGGGCCTAAGCAGAGTTGCCTGGAAGGCTAGGACAGGTCCTGATTGAGAGCGTGCTTTATTACAGGGGCTTAGGTGGGGGCTTGCGGATTAACACATAAGTCTTCCACCTTCATGGGTGCAAAGAGCACTTGTTGTGCTTTGTGCAGCTGGAGGGGGGGAGAAAAGCAGCACCAGGAGTGAAACAGCTTTTCTCACTTTGTGTTGATAGACCGATCAGAGGCTTAACTCACACATCCTGGAGGTCTGGATGGATTTACGTTACTTACAGCAGTTGCCCTAAATACCTGAAGGGCTCGGATAACTTTTTAGATGTTAATTTAAGTTAATTGGTTTTAATAACTTTGGCGTTGCCACATGAACCCGCGCATTTCTGGGAGTATAGCATTTCCAGGCATTTGCATGTGAAAGACTTTGCAATTGTTTAAGCGTGTTTATCACAAAGAGGACAGTCGGTTAAGGAAATAAAAGGACCTGCAGCCTGAGCGCTTTCCTCCTCCAGGTTTTTAGTAAAGTGGGCAAACATTAACCTAAGCTGCCCTTCAAACTGAAGCCTTAGGATATGCAACAGGTGAGCAGCATTGCTTCAGCTTTATGTAATACCTGATGAAATATTTCTTAAGGCTGATGTTGCTAAAGCGAGCGGTTATCTCTCTCCTTCAAGTAAAACACGTTTGGCACATTAAGTCTGTGCAGAGGACAATGTTCTGATAAAAAATCTGAGGAATATTTAAGAGCTTCAAAATCTCAGTTGCTTTAATAAAGACATATTTTAGTCTAACTTTCAGGTTGCTTTCAAGTCCAATGTTAATACTCAACAGAAGCTCTTTTTTTTCCTTTTACAACCACCACTTTCCGCTTAAGAAGGAAATCCAAAACAAAAGTGCAACAAACAACTTTTGTTTGCTGTGCCTTCTGCATAATAACAATGCCTGAGGGCCAACCGATTCACTGAAATCTGTTCTCTGTAGGGAGAGGGAAACCTAAAATAGCAGCCTCTGATTGTCGCACAATTGGCTTAGACTGCACTGTGCAGCTGCGCTCTAAGCCTGTCTGTCTGTCATTTAACTGATTGCCGTGTGGCTGCCAACCTATCAGGTGCATCACCACTGAAATGTGGACTGATAAGCACACAACAAACTTCATCCCCGAGCTCTTTCCAGAATCACGGGGTCAAAACCTGAGCATGTACAAGGAATATTGTGCCGCTGCATTACACGGGCTTTCAAGATGCATTCCATTTTTGATTAACATATTGCCATTATGGCGGAGTTCAAAGCTAAGATTGCACAGCTGCAGATATGAACAGAGACAGCTTCCATCCTTCCATTAGAACAGAGAAATGAAGGAGAAGGACAAAAAAGAAAAAGAACAGACGATGTATTTCAGGGTAGTCTTGGTTAATTACAGGGGTACCAGTGAGATAAAACACCCATCTACCTCTGAGGGCTATTACCTCCTGGAAATATCCTTACCATGTTTTTTTCTGCTCATAATAATATGCAGATATCTCTTGCATGCAACAATCCAGGTTAGTGGCAGGTAATTATGGGTTAATACCTATTTAGTTGGTAAAAAAAAAACCACACGTATTTAACTGTAACAATAATTCAAACATAAAAAAGCTAAATTTAGAGAAAATCAGATTTTATTTCTCTTTTAAAAATGATCATTAAATGTGCAATTTCACATTTAAAGGCCAACTCCAATGAAAATCATGTTGGTGTGTTCTTGTAGCATTTTTCTCATGATGTAGGACATGTGTAAAGAATATTGAGGTCAAAATGTATTTTCTGAGCATGTCTTTATTCAAATTGCTTTGAATCAGGCATGGATATAGAAAATGCTGTTGGAAAAAGCTTGTAGTTGTGACATAGGTGATACAGATGGCCAGTTAGATCCATATATATCTATGTTTTCCTCGTTTGAGCTGGTCAGGTGGCTCAAAACTGTGCAGAAAGATTGCTTTGTTAAACCTGTAATATCAGATTGGGGTTGTGAGGGGGCTGTAAGCTAGTGGAAAAACACAGCTAGATGAGGGGAAGTAGGGGTGGGCTTACCAACAGTCCCACCCACAATTTTGAATTAACTTCTGCCTCTCTGCAGAAACTATTGCTTTTTTGTATTTTGGCCAAAAATGATATAAAAATCATATTCAAAACACCACTGGGAACGCTTTTATAGTACAGCAAAAGATGTTTGGAGTAAAACTTAAAATAAAAAAAAAATAATGATGAATTCACCGAACCCCCTTATCAGTTTAATGTCAAATATGTAAAGTTTGTGTCAAGTGAAGGTTGTTTTTTTTTTCTTTGAACAGTCTATGTGTGATAACATGGCAGTATCTCCAAATATTAATTAATCTTGTCTGTGTAACTTATTACTGACATGCCTAAAGTGAAGGTGATAAAAACGGTGTGTGGTTTATCTGCTCCTCTCCCCATTGAAAAGAAGTTACAGATAAAACCGGTATCATGAGGTTCATGGATGATGAATCATGTCCACAGTATTTTCTTTCTCTTCCGAAGTCAATAGGCCTGTAATGTGAGCACAGCAGCGGGCTGTCCCTAGGCAGGCTGACTGAGCTCACTAATGAAAACAGAGGAAAGGAAGGGAGAGAAAAAGAAATGAGGAGTTGTGTGTCTGACCAAACACAGTAGGGATACTTTCAAGGTCACTTCTAAAGAAAGACAGACCGAGAGAGCAAGGGATTTAGAGACACGAGCGAGATGGTGATGAGACCAGAAATTAAACCTCAAAGAGACGAGGGAACCAGAATGAAACAAACCCAGTCTGCAGAAATGTAAGGTTTGCAATAGTAAATAATTGCTTTCTTTTTTTAAAACTGTTCACTTATCGTTTTAAGTGCTGAGAACTGCTGGGGCTTTGCGATGATAAAACAACGCAGCAGAAATAAAACGAGTAACTACTAGGGAAACAAATAAATGGGCCATGCTTCATTTTTATGATCATATTAACATTACTTTATCAATAACAAATCAGACATTTTTGATAGCTCAGCATTCAAAGTAATAGGCAACAGAGCAATCCAAGCTGAAAGCGAAGAAGTAAAATGGGCTGCAGCTGTGCAGCAGGAAGAGGAATGGGAAGAAGGCTGTCATCGGAATGTCAGAAACTGGACTGTTCTTGAAATGCCCAAGTGTGGACACACACTGAGGCGTGACGTTACAGCAAACCTATTATCTACTTTTCTGTCATTTTGGCCTTTCCATTACAAACTTTGGACCACATTCAATTTCATCGCCAGAGATGGCTACAGCTCTGACCATCACACTCTCTCTCACACCCTCGCTGAGAGGGTGTGTCCCTTCAGGGAGAAGATGATGGTTTTAACAGCACTTCATCCAACCTTAAAAAAACACTTAACAGTATGGATTCACGGTTGATTTTTTTTTTTCTTTCACTGCTATTAGAGGTGTCAGTGTTGGCTACCACTAATCAAAAACTAGCTTGCAAACAGAAATGCAGTGTTTGCAGAATATGTCAAGAGATAGCTCTCCAAATGGAAACTTTTTGGAAGGATTTGCTCATTCGGCTCCCGGGAATTTATCGTACGCAGAGAATGAGCATGTGTGTTGCTATGAGCTGTTTGCAAGAAAAGAGTTTGGTCTCGGCAAGCTTATCCGTGAAATTCCATCACAGACATGTTACAGAGAAGAACTGACCAGCATCTGGGAACAGGAGGCTTTAAATCACAGGTAAACGTGTTGCAGACTCAAAACCAAGATTATGATCTTGTAGTTCACCTAGATGAGAAATGCTTTAAAGCCCCACTCTTATCATCTTTTTGAGCTATTTTAAGAATGTCCAGTGTTTTTTTTAATATGATTGTGCTGTTTTAGCAAAAAAAAAACTGTAATTTTCCTGGATTTAGTTTCTGCATAGCAGCAGCTCGATAAAGGGTAACCAAACACTAAATCAACCTTTTTTTCAGCCGTTGACCCTTTACAACTGAGGCTTTAAAAGTGATGTCTGGCGGTACTTGCCACATTTTTGACAATTTTAAATAAACTTGTTTAAAGGGGCCATACCATGATTTTCTTAAGTCTTTCAGAGTAAACTATTTCCATATAAATATAATATATTACATTTGAACCCGTAAGAAACAAATTATTTATGAAATATTTATTATATTTCGTGAGTTTTTTTTTCTACCCAGAAGTCTTCCTGGAGGGAGTTGGCATCGTGCTTACGTCAGCATGTTTCCACCTGCTCGTTTTCGTGGGTATGGGAGGGGCTGCTGCAGACAGTGCAGTTTTTTAGAGGATTAGTCTTAAATGCATGAACAGATTAAAATGCCTATTTGGGGTTCTTTATAGTGAGGAATGAACAGTAAAATGCATTTAAAACCTCAAAAAGTAGAATTTTCCTGGTAGGGCCCCTTTAATTTCTGAATTTATAGTCTAAAATCAACTTTGTGCTGGTAGATACGATGTACTACAATTGAATTGTGTGATTGGTCAACTGGGCTAGTCCCACATCATTTCAGAAGTTTCACATCATCATGCTCTGTAGCCTCGCAGCACTTTTTGTGAAGACCTATTAAAGACCTAAATTATAATTAATGGTGGGTTATCGAGTGAACCTATGTGAATTCTGAGTTTTGTGAGGTCGGCAGCAGAGCCTGTGGCTGCAACCATCACGTAGCCGAAAGGAGTCATTTGCAGTAGCTAGCTCGCTCCCGCATCAAACTTGGACTGTAATGCTAGGCGTGGGAGCCCGGGGTTTGAACCAGATGCCAGCTCAGATGAGGAAAACCAAGACGTACATGGATCTATTTGTTAGAATGGAGCAACCCAGGAATATAAGGAATATTATAATATACAGGAATGTATATGTAAAAAAATCTATTTTTCCAGTATTTTTCATAACAAATAGCGGTTAAGAAATACTCATAAATGCAATTTTGAGATTAATTTTCTTTACATATTTCCTCTGTCATTGAAAAAAATTCTACAAGAACATGTTAAAAACACCCAAAACACAATGTTCCTTGGAGCGGGCCTTAAAAAATAAGAACATCAAAAGCAGCTCTCTGTTTATTCAAACTCAAAAGCTGTAACTATAGTCTTTAAATGTGGCTGTTCTGTAAAAACTTTTGCATAATATCAAACTTAAAGCATCTACAGTTTGTTAGGAAACGGAGCACAAACATAAGCAATCACTCAGACTACCACTTGTAAATCTTCCTCATCGTGTCATTTGATACAGAGATCAGGCGGCATGGATTGCATTCTCAACTCAATCTATGACAGCTGGAAATCAGGAGCCTTTCATTATCTCTCTGTGCTCCTTACTTTTTTAGGTGTTGTTGCTCTTCATCTGTTGTGTTTCAATGGCTCAACATCACACTCTATCAGGATTTTGTCAAGAGGGACCCGTGTGTTCACTTTTAAAGTCGTACAGGAGAATTAAGCAAAGGATGTTATACAAATGAAACCCGAAGACTCCCAGGACTCTCACTCTCCTCAATCAATATGCAGGACAAGATTAGCTAGCATTAGGAGGGAAATGAGGACATCCAGATAAACAAAACTTCCACAAGGAAACTGCCAAATGGATACGGATGGATGGAATGATACATGGTTGGTTAGTCAGGAATATATCACATAATTATGCTGGACGATGGCTGCCTCGCTAGAGCACAGTAAAGACTTTGCACTCAACGTGCATCTGTGTTGATACGTGGGTGACTTTAGTTTCAAAGGTAGCCACTTAAGGTAAATACAAGTGTCCCTTCTGACTTTGTAGTCATAACCTCACTCAATAAAAATGTGTTTCCGGGTTTCTCAGCTGGTGTGGCCAATTAATTTGAAACTTGGTGACAGAACTGTGGAGGAGCTACGACTTGTGTAATTATTGATCTAAGTTTACTTTTCCCCCTTGGTTACATGTGAGGAGGAGAGGACACAGCACGGGGCTGTTCTTATGCACCATCTAATTAATCGTGACATAATCTGATACTATAGCTTAAAGTTGTTAAGGATTTTTGATCCTCTCCACTGACTTAAAAGAGCTGCTCCGTAATTGCAAAGCTTTCTCTCTGTGTCATAATGAGAGCAAAAGCCTGCATTATCGTACCACTATTATAAAAGACAATATCCTCTGTTTTTTTTATTTCACTGTGTCAATCTGTGTAGAATAAAAACACTTTTTTACTTTATATATTAAAGGTCATGCGTTGGCATTGCATTGTAGCATTCCTAGCAATGAAACAAAAGACTAACAGTAGGAAGAGCAGTTATAGAAAAATGTGTCGTTTGTCAGGGTTGAATGTGATGCATAGAAGTTGCACATAGTCAATAGCGTAGGAGTATTTACTCAATTCTTTACATATTCTTTCTTTGCGGGTGTTTCCTCACCCACAAGCCGAAAATCTGAGTCACACACTCTTGGTTTGAATGACAACCCAATCATTGATCGGATTATTTTGCGGGGCAGAAGAGGACACAGGTGGAACTACAGAAGTAGTTCTACAAAGTCATTTGTAGAGCGGCTTCAAAGAACCCCATCTCTTATGAGACCTTGTGGGTCAGACAAAGCAATGCTATGGGAAAAAAAGCACTCAATGCATGCTGAAATAGTATCTGACTTCTGCTCAGGATTCTGAGCCACATCTCTGAAGAAATGCTAACCAGCATCTTTCCTTTTCCCACTTCTCTCTGGGATTACTTCTAACCAGTCACTCTCTGAAGGATTCTCTGCAGCACCTCTGCCAGAAAGAGGCGTAATATTTATCAGTAGAACAGAGGGACTGCACAGAAAAAAGGGAAGACAATTTAAGTGGGCTCTCTGATAAAGCAGTGTTTTTGAAGCACAGCCCGTTTAGCTTCAACAAGACAAAAGGAAATAAGGATGGGAAAGCGTGTCTCGCTAAGGTGCTCCACATCAATAAGCACCACAAATACCTGAATGTCTCCCAAACACAGGAGAAACTCTATAACCGCCCCTCGTCTTTTTAACTTGGGCTCTTTGATCCTCCTCTTCTTAAATGTAGAGACTGTTACTGCCTGCACCATGGAGAGTTCAAGCACCCTGCAACCTCTATTACTGGCACGCCACAGTATATTGTCAATGTTCAAACTTTCCCAGGAAGAGGAAAGTCTCATCAACACTGATCATCTTTGTCTGTGTGCTGTGTAAATGCTGGTAGTTTTCCAATAAAAGGTAACTTTTCTTAACTTGTATATACTTTAATTTCTCTGTTTTTCTTTGGGGTTTTTTGTTTTTGGATGAGATTTTAGGGCAATGACACCAAGGATACCAGGGAATTCCATGGCAATCTCAAGTTCTCCACATCAAAACATCAAATGAATGATTACTTTGCAGAAGAAAGTAGGATAACGCAGAATACAAATTAATTCACTGTCCCTCCTGCTCCTTCCCATTCCTCCAATTTTAGGGGCATTTGGACATGTGGTAGTGTCCAAAATTTGTTTTTTTAAAGAGGAACTCCAGCGACTTAAGGCAGGGTATCCCTCCCCTGATAGGATGATCTGTATCGTGCTATGCCGCGGAGGAGAAGCGCATTCGTTCATGTGGGTGTGCTCTAAGCACACAAGGCTACATATAAACGTAAAAACTTTTTTTTTTTTTCATGACTTTCTTAAAATTAAAACAAGCAATGCTGTTATGTATTTCCCAAGAGCTGGCAGCTATGCGCTAACATAGATGACGGCGACTGTTGATGATGTCATCGTGTGGTAGTAACGTCCGAATTTGAAGACAATGACGTCAAAATTCCCAACCTAACCCGTAACTACTAAAAAACTATATAGTTCCCTTGATTTTAAAAGCACTTTAGAAACAATACTACTTTTCTTCCTTGTTTTTCAAATGCCAGATCTGACGTCACCGATTTCACAAAGTAAAAATCGAATCAATTTGAACATTTCAGGGCATCTTTTTGTGACTCTGCTGTGTTCTGATGATGAAAATGTGGATGGTTTTTGATTCAAACAAGTTTTTTTGCCAAAAATTGTTCGACCACAATGCATTGTGGTCTAAATTCGCTAATGTAGTAAGCATCGATGGACACTAGGTTTTCGCAGCGAAGACTTCTGGGAAATTTCTAGTGCACTCGATTTTGGAATTGTAGATTCAGACAGCACTAGAAAATGGCAAACGAACTATATAGTGCACTAGATAGTGAGAAGGGAAGGAATTTGGTCATAGCACATTTTTCCTTATTTCTCCACTTGAAGGGTTAAATCTAGGGGGTAGGGCAAGAATTTGGATTTGGCTTTTGTCTTCTCTGCAACTGATAAAAAAGGGCTGATTGATGACTTTTTTAAGTAGTGTGCCACTTGACTTGTTTCAAACTTACAACTTTCAACTAAATCTCAAAGTTGAGCTCTTTTCTGATATATCAGATCTTATCTGATCATCAGTTTAAAAAAATTATCAAATAGAACTTTTTTAAAGTATTAACAACATAGGTTGGCATTGAAAATGATTTGCTCATTTTTTGGGAGGAGCCCACTGTATAACTAAAGTTTAGAAATCACTAAGAGTTTGACAAAGCAAAACTTATAAACAAGGCATGACTTCAACTTCCTGTTTACTCCTAAACTGTTGTTCAGTCATGTTTCATTTCACTCTCCTTTTGTGAAAGTTTTCCAACTTTAGTTCTTTTTTTAACAAAGTCTGAAAGTCATTTGAATAAAAATGGGTGCAACCAAAAACAAAAAACAAGCATTTGGCTTTAAAGGAACAAATGCATGGCAATAGAAATGCAGTTTAGGATTGTTCTTTCACAAAGCTGCATATCTTACATTTTACATTTGTTCTAGCATTAGCATATCCTGTCTTTTTTTCAGTCTCTCCTTTATGTAATGTGTGGGAGGGTGTTTATTTTTTTTCAACAATTCATGTTCCAATGCTTTCCATCGACACATAGTGCGTTCTAGCTCCAAGTATAAGACCTGATACAACAAATAGTGTTAAAAAACTATTTGCTCATAGTAGTCTGAGGAAGTTTTTCAATGCACAGTTAAGTTGCATAAAGTGTTCAGGAGAAGAAAAGATCATCTTTGGCAGGACAATCATCAAACATATAAAGTAGACACAGCGGAGTGGTTTCGCCATTTCCAGCCAACTAGAGGTGGGCGACAGTTAGGGCTCTCCCGTCCCGTGAGGACAGAAACTGTTAACACAGCAATGGCTCCAGCATTGCTGAGTGGCACTAACACAGGGAGGGGCTGTATAGTGAGAGGACTCACCTCTCTCTACCCTCCAGTTTCGCTCATCGAGCAAAAAAGCTTTCTCTTGTCTCTTGGTCTGGTGTAATTTGCGTCACGATCCCTGGAATTCAATTATTGATCCCTTTTAGCCGTGCCTGTAATCTTCCTGTTCCGGTCATATGCTTTGGGAGCCAGCCAGTGTCACACACTTATACCAAAATGATTTATTACATAAAAAACCACCAAAACCATTTATAAAACAAATCTGGATGCATTCACTTCACCCTTTACCTAAAACTAATAAGATTACATTTTGTGGAAGGTATTTATACACTGTAATTGTGTAACAATGTACTTTTTAATGACTAAACACCTAAAGGAGACCCAAAAAAATTGTTCTGTGTTCTATCAAAACAACACAGCCTGTGGTTGAAGTTTAGAAATGGATGGCTCTAACAGGACATCACAACTATGACTGTTTTGTCTCTACCCTATAGGAGAACTACTTTTTTTTTTTTGTATAAGCTCAAAAATTAGCATTTTTTATTTATTTTGTCATTGTTTATTACAGTTATTGAAAGAAAATCATTTTACTTAAACAAAATGGACAAACTTCATTTTGTCTGATCTCAGAGGCCAAGTGGTGCTGGACTTGGTTAGTCTGGGAGACCTCTAGGAACTTCCAACTATAGGTAAATGCAACCACATGGGGGCAGACTCTAGTGTTTTCATGTGCCAGGTAAATGCAGAGTATTGGGTCAGAAACTGAGACTGAAGCCAAATCTTATGTGCTAATCACAGGGTGATTTGCTTTTGTGTCTCCTTCAGGGACTAACAAAAAAAAAAGAAAAAAAAGTTAGCTCCTTATAAGGTCCTACAATTGCGTAAACATATAGCTAGATTTATAATATCATAGTTTCTGAAATAAGCCTAAATGCAGAATCAGTGAATACAAAATAAGCACATTCTCCTTTGTTCCGTGGAACAAAGAAGAAGCTAGTAAATCATTTGATAAACTAATCAGCAAGTGTGAGCACTTCTGTGAACGCAAAGGCTTTGGGAGTTTGGGGCATTCAGGTGTCTAAACACAATGCTAAAGCAACTGCTAATGCTTTTTAATCTGGGGAAGTTTATGTTGCAAAGCCGACTTAGTCTCCATTCATGTAGAACAATTTTACAGCAAACGTCAACAAGCTTACAAAAGCTTTTTTTTTTTTTTTTTTTTTTAACTGTGGTTAGTTTTATTATTCATTACAAATGCACACATTTTGAATTTTTATGAGCTCCAATTATTTATATATTTATTTTTTTATCAGGGATTAAAATTGAGCTCAAAGGTTGGTCTTTGGGGTGAAGGGTCAGGGTCAGGTTTTGACTCTAAAAGCAGAGGCCTTTTAATTAGGAACCATCTTAATTAGAGCAGACCCACCGAATGCAGCATGGTCCAGAACTGACTGACCCAAAGCGTAAAACTGTGGTCCTAATTTTCCTACAAGCCATGACCTAGAAGTGACCGTTTACCAAAGGTTGCACAGACAAACAGGAAGAACAAGCTGTTTTTACCATTATAAATCAGCGAATTCGACAAAATTGACTAAACACAACAGGGTGTTTTTATGCTTCCAAAACAACCACTGTCACTTTGAAATAGAAGGAAGTGGATGATGAATTTTAATTTTAATGACATTTTTTTTTGTTCATAAACAAGCTTGTGCAAATTATTGTAAATATTAACTGACTAACCCATGATAAGAGCCACACTGAAGACAGCAAACGTTCTCCTGGCTGTCTCACAGAAACTGCTTGTTCTGAGTGTTTGGTGCTTTAAGATGCAGATTGTCTCACGAGATTGATGGTCAACATCTCAAAAGTAGGTCAAACAGGATTGTTTGGCTGACGAAAACCTTCTCTTTTAGTAGTAAAAAAAAAAAAAACCAATCACAAGGCCTTATGTCTTACAACTGGGGAGCTGTTGTGTAGGATTTAGGAAGTATTTTAAAAAGTACAACTAACATAATAGATTTTGTATTCAAGGTTGGGGAAACTTCTACTAAGTTAACTTGGTCTTGAGCTAAGTGATAAGACAGGGAGCGCCTGAAGGTATTACCATCACCTCTGACAAACAAGCAGTTGTGTTTAATTATCAAGTGTTTACTCTGCTGCCCCGCACATCAGTCGCGCGGACCCCCTCAAAAATCTGATACCCACAGTGGACACATGCTATTAACAAGAGTCAACAGAGCAATGATCTGTGCCTGGTGTTCCTGTCCTGTGATAGGTGAGGATCTGCGCCCCCACCACTCTGCTCCACCTGCCTTTCCAGTCTGCCGAAGTTAATTTATCTGGGTGATAAGCAGGTGGACGAGAAGGAAAGAGGCCCTCAGACGGAGCAGCACTGTCAGACCTGGCAGACTGAGTGACAATGCTAATAGCCCACTCCCATTAACCTCACCACACGCTTCACCTTTATCTACCACATAAAAGACTGTTTGTTTGCTTGTTGGATGATAATATTTGCCTCTTGATTTGGTGGCTCTAGACATGACAAATTTATTTGTGCATTTTGAGGAGGCCCCGGGAGTCAGGTGAGGAGAGGTACGGCCGAATGCTCTCTGCAACTCCAGTCTATGATGAGGGGTTATGTTCTTACCTTCATCTGCCTCTGTTCTCGTTTCCTTTCTCTCCCTCTCAAATGAATAGCATCCATGTCTGCTATTATTTTAACACGCTCTTTGCTTCTAACGATGCATTGCAATTCAGTCCCATGAAAAAAATCTGCACATTGCACGAGTGCATTCCGGTTGCTTATTCCTATCTTGGGGCCAAGGTCTAATAATAAAGATGTCTAGTGTTAGTATATGGAGGAGTCCTGTGGTGAGCTCAGTGCTTTTGTGCCAGGCAAAAGACTGAGAGATATTGCTTTAATTGGAGAGTTACTGATCCTGCAAGGCATTTGGGTGCCAGACATTAGCATCAATGCTTCTTTCGGTATTCTGCTGCGCAAACACAAAAATGATATTGGTGGGACAGCAGGTGATCCATAAAAGCTGTGTTTTAAAGCCTTGTTAATTATTCTTTCAGATGTCTAATGAACAATGGGGATAAAAATCTTGTGCAGGGAAAATCTATGTTAGATGAGAGAAGCAAACCTCTAGAAATGGGGAACTTTCAAATCTTTGAGTATTAAATAGGTCAACATAACTGCCATCAAGCTCTTTCAAAGACAATCAGTGAGTTCAGTTAGTGGGATTTTTGATGATTAATTATAGTGTTTTGTTGAAAATCCAAATATGCTTTTAACACATGCATAGTATTTCTTCTGCCACTGAATTTTTATATTCACAGAGTGCTGTCCTTATGATCAGATGTTGTGTGTTCTTTACCAACATTAGGACTGTTTAATTTTTTAAATTAGCTCTAAAATAGTTTCATTCTATTTTGCTGCTTGAACTCAAACCATTTTATACCATTTAGAATAGTACTTTATTCCAAAGCTTTGTTGATAATGTAATAAAATTGTTTTTTATGTATATATTTTGGTTTTAAGGATATTACATTATGTTTTTAAAATCAAGAATGGATAAAAAAGGATTTGTACTCAATAGTTTTAGATTAAATGCTAAATCTACCTTTTTATGACCGCAAGACAGAGTAATTATATTTTAATCTAATAAAATACTACATTCACTTTAAGCTGTGTATTGTTTACATTGGTATCTGTGACAGGAAATTAAATTGAGTTTAAAAGTTTTAGTTGAAAATCTGACATAAAAGTTTAAATTAAGCATCACAAATTTGTGTGGTCTGAGGATCTCAGCTTCCACACGTACACACCACCTGTTTGCACAATTTTTCATTACAGCTGTAATGTTATCACAGTATAGTGCGCAGTAACACTCCCTTCAAATATCTGGATCCCTAAAATATGATGTTGTGCGGCGCTATGAATCTGTCAGGTATAGATACGGAGTGATTGAGGACATTGCAGGTGGGAGTGGAAGTGGAGAAGACAGTCGAGAGGATTATCGACCAGGGACACGAGGTAGAGGAGAGACTAGAGAAAGTTCAGAAATAGTAGAGACAATGAGATAAATGTTAAAGGCAGAAGAGGATTTGGAAAATGGGAAAAGTATTGTGGGGGTCTCCTAGCCTGTTCTGTTGTAAAGCTATAGGCTTTATGTGTATAGTGAGAACCGAAGTAAAATCTATATAAATATCTTATTTAGCAAAACTATTCATTCAATTAAGTTTTAGCTAAAGACATTTGTAAGCATCCATAAAACAGAATTATTAAAACATGTAAAATAAATAAATTAATTTCCTTAAAGACCATATGTATAATACAGAGATGTGTCAAAGGCAATTGCAAATTTATTGCCTTTGCAAAAATATTTAGTAGGAGTGTGTTTTGGTAAGAGTCTGGTGATATAATATGTATTCCAATACATATCTCACAATACGATATGTATCATGATATATTACATTTTTTTCACTTTTTTAAGAGAATGACTTGGAAAAAAACATATCTAAATATGAATATGTCTTTCATTGTAATAAAATGGTAATATTAATTTTATTTAATGATCACAACATTAAGCACTACATTTGTATCGCATATACAATTTGCTTTTAACCAAGCATGTTCATGGTGTTTTCCTGTAGCTACATTAAGGGAAACAGTCAAAACTGTCTGATTTCCGCAACAAAATATTTTTTAGTATAAAAAAAGAAAATGTTTTTTTTATTCCATTTTTAGAAGAAGAAGTATGAAAAAGCAGAAGCCTGCAAGAAGTAGAAGGTGGTATGATTGAGAAAATAAAGTGATGTTTATTTCCAACATTGCTAAGTGTATCCTCTCCACTACTTTTAAACGGTTCAGGAGCCTTAACGATGCTTGAACCAGAGCTTCAAAAATAAAGGGAAAAAACAATTCTTTCAAGAAAAGTTTTATTTGTAGTGACAGGATGAGGGAGACCATTTGAATGTGGTTAAGATGCTTTATTTACATGAACTGCAGATCAGTTTTCTGACACATGGAAGTAAATGCGTATTTCACTGCCAATCGTTACGATGTTGGCCATTGTTCAGAGCGTTGTACACATCACTCAGCAGAACTTTGACTCGCTTTGCGGTCAGCATTTTGACGGAGGCTCCACCCACTACGCAGTCGCACTGCTACATCGCACTTATATATGATACCAGCAGCAACGTGGCACAGACTTTCAGTTCGGTATGCATCCAAAGCAAAACCTGACAGCCAAAACTGTGAGGCTGACTAAACATTTAACACAAGCTGGTTCTCATGAGATCTTGTTGTTTTTGTTGTGCGCTACAGAGCGGCTCAGTGTGCTGTGCTTGCACACTAGCGGTCGGGGTTACGGTGGAAAACAAAATTAAGACGCTTAAGGACGCCCAGAAATAATTAAATATATTCATGGCAACATTTTAAATCGATAGAAGTATCGCCAAGCGAAATACCGTGATATATCGGCAAACCAATTATTAGAGACCCACTGAGTATGCTCAAATGTCTTAACAGTACAAAGGAGAACATGTTGACCATTTATTCAAAAGAAACCCATCGCTATATCTGCAGTTGTATTTCACGGCTACTTTTCTTTTTTTTTTTAGCCAATTTTCTTATTTGCTCCATAGAAAGTGGAAACTATTTAAATAAAGCACATTGGCATGAACTGATTTTATAATTGTTCATTTGGCTGGAAGCAGATTTGTGAGGAAAACCTTGTTTTCGGTTTGATAATTTATACTTTTCAGCATCTGTTTTATCCTGTTACACAACAGCAGTATAAAACAAATGCATGTAATTGTATGGATCCTCCAAACAGATAATTATGGAACATTAGGAGGCTTAGGGAAATCAATGTAAATCGTTTTTTAAATAAACATAAAAGCGCACATTGTTGGTTAAACTTCCTTAAAAGCCATAGTATAAAAATACACCCCCTTTGTTTGTAAAGAGGTTTCACTAATTTCACTTTGACCAATTAATTCTTTGCTAACAATGTGATGAGATTTCTTCAGAGTACACTTTGCTTTAGAGAAAAAAAGCACATTATCTGAACCCAAAAAGACCTAAAAGCAGCTGTTTGAAATAATGAGCCGGGTGGAAGTAATCAGAGCTTCAATCCCATCTAACAAAGAGATTACAAAGAAATGTGGAGCTCAAGTGCACCACAAACGCTGACTCTACTAAAAGACCATGGTTAAGTTGCTGATTCCATAAGCACTAAAACTTTGTTTTCTTACTCTTAATCTGAACTAAAAATTAGGTATTACTGCAAATTTCTGGGAGGAATTAAAATTCCCAGGGACACAATGATATTCCACAGAGATGGTCTGTTTATTAAAAAAAAAGAAAGTTGACAGTAAGAAGGGATTATCGAGAAATGGCAAAGACCCTCTTTTCTCAACAGAAACACACACACTCAGGCAAATATGTGTACAGACTTTCGCCCGTCGTATAAAAAATATTTTAGTTTTAAGTGCCTGCCTGACCAAAAATTTATTCTTTCAAACTGTTTAAGAAAATACTTTAACAGTTTCTTTCTTTTTTATGTATTATTGGTATTTTTTCTCCTTTCTTTTTCATTTTCAGCCCACTTTACCCTACATGTCTACTCTCATTCCCTCAAGTCATACCCTTCTTCTTTGTCCGGCCTGAGTTTACCCCCCTCCATTAAATTAGATTAAATAAATAGACAATAGGGGTTCAGATTAAACACCTCTGGAGTGTCTAGTAATAATATAATAAACCCCTATTGTTACATTAAAACTGTTTAACACAAGAAAGCACTAAGCTCCTCATATTATTTGCTAAGCATTTGGACAGAACAAAAAATGACCATAGGAAACTGTTTTTTTCAAACCATCCTTACAAAAATGCTGGCAGTATAAACAGAATTTGGCATGTATTTCATACAAGCAAACATATCTGTGGCTGTGACATTCGGCACTGAGAAATACAGATAAACAAAAATGTGACATTATGAGAAAAGCAAATCTAAAAGCAGAATTTTGGAGGATTCGTAAAGTTGCTGACATTACTAGTTTCTGCTGCATTCCAATAGACTTCTGCCTTGGACTTTGTCTGGTCATCTGTTCGTTCCAGTTCTTTTTAAGGAATCCTGTTTTCCTGTTTGTTGGTGTGTTTGGGAGCTCTGTTCCGCAGCATGACCCAATTTCAGCTGTCAGACAGACTGTCATGATCGCAGCAGACTGCAAAGTCACACAATGTTTAACTGAGGTCGGTATTTTTCCTCCTTTCAAAGCCCTTTAAAGATCTGAATTTTATCTGTTTGTGATTGTGAAATAACAGTGCATTCCCAATAAACTGATGAGTCCAGAGCACCTATTATAAGAAATATTAGCCTTTAGATATCAACTTGTTTTTTTGACAGGGTGTTCTTTCTCCCATGAGGAGTGTTGGTGCTGTTTGTGTGCACTGTGTAGAGTTTTATTTGGACATTTTGTCTTCCACACCACGTCTCAAACAGTTACCTTTTACTGCCATTTTTTTACTGACATTTCTGACAGTGGTAATTGAAACCTGCAGTGACTTTGATATTTCCCGTAGTTTTACTCATGGTAGCTTCATTTCAAGAGCCTCATTCTCCTGTTTGAAGTACTCAGAGCCAGAAAATGACAAATCACTTTTTTACTACATTTAAAATTTATGACAACAAAAAATTATATTAATCTATAATTTATGATGGCTGTGTTTACTATTTTTATGTAATCCTGAAAACTGAGACTATTGCGGCCTCTTTAAAAATGTTAGCTCCCAATATGAACAAAACAAACTGGTCTAGATTGAGGCAGTTGACCTCCCCTTTAAAAGCTTTGAAATGCTAAAAAAGTGTAGCGACATGTTTCCATTGCCATGACACTGACTGTCGTTTTAGGCTATTGACCAATCCACTTGGATTACATGTCTACGGCTTCCTCATTACTGAGTCCCACTAAAAGCACCTGGAATTTTCCCCAGTGAGCTAGCATGTCATGGAAGAAGTGCTGAGAGAGCACACCTTTCTTTTTACTGGGACGCACTGAGAGTATTAAAGGGATGGCATTAGGACATGATGAGTAAAAAATGTCTCCCTTACATCGGGCCAAGAAGCTGATGGGATTTTCATGCTAGACTGATTCTCCGAAGGCATTCAGCAGACTCAGGACATATTTGTTCCCAACGTAGTGCATAGCTAATAGATCCCTTCTGTGTCTTGAAATACAATATACGCAAAGCATTTTGACAAACCTCTTTTTTTGTATTCTTAAAAAAGAATTTGTTAAAAATATTATAAACAAAAATTAGAATCCACAGTGCATGGCAGTTCTCTTGTTTTTTTTGGTTTGAATTTGATTTATTTCATAGCCAAGTGTTCCCACCTACCCTTTTGTTCTATAATTGAGTTACAACTGTGTTTGCACCTACAAATATACATTTGTTTAAGCTAGAACAAAGAGGGAATTTCAAGACACATGAAAACCCTGTAGAAGAAGCAAATCATTCAAAACAGCTGCATAAAAGACCAGATTTGGTTAAAAAAACTGATGAAATGGCCTTTGATCACAGAAATACATTTCAGTGAAAGAAGTTTTGTAGTCTGCAGAGAAAGCAAAGAATAAAATTGTAAACACTGATACATGGTTCTTATATATAGCACGTTTCTACCTCCATTAATACTGTTGGTGAAGGTTGTCGTTTATTTAAGTGGCGTTGTCTTGACTGGACTAAAAATCTTCTTCCTTGAAACATTGTGTCGCTCATTCAAGTGGCTTCATCATTTAATGAATCTCTTAACACGGAAAATGTCTCTGGCGACACCAAAATAACATGCTTTTTGACTTACCACAACTTTTTGATCGTTTACACACGATCAATGTGAATCAGGTAATTCTGATGCAGAGAAAAGCGGCTTAAAACATTAAATATCAGTGCAAAGCTGACTTTCTCTCCAACAGAATGAGCTGGAATTACATTAATTACGTAAGAATTACGGTAGTTGAAAGAATATCCACTGGAGCTACAGTAAGTATACACCCTTTACCAATTAATCTAAGATTAAAACAGTGTTTCTGAGTAAATGGGATGAAAATAGGAGCAGATAAAAACCTGCAGTTTGAAAAAATTCAGGTTTATGACGCAGTAACTGCTACGGTTGGGCCAAAGTCTTCCCTAAATTCTAATTGGAGTAAAAGATCAATTAACCTCCTTGTTTTTCTTGTCTGAGCTGCCGACTAGCTTAAACTGTATGGCTGCATAGCTCCAATATTTTTTCCTAAACTACTGTTAGCTTGAGGTTGTACGGGTCTGCGGGAGAGAGTGTAAACAAAGGAATGCTGGGATATCAAAGTATGGTTACAACCATACCAATAGCCATAACCTAGAGGCGAATCTATGAAGAACTCTTGCCGCGCTGCAGACAAAATCTTAAAAAACGACAACTTTTTTGGCTGAAAACTACATGATCATCACTGACAAAAACACTAGGAATGATTTTACAATAGATACAAATATAGTTGGAGTTGGCTTTAAGGCCCAAAATATTAAGTCATGAACTCCAATCACTCAAATCCACACACTGATGGTGGCAGATCTGTCATATGAGGCGCTAGCCAGACCACCACCAGCTTGCCCACAGAGACAAGCCACTAGCAAACTGAGAATCGAACCTACGACCTCCCAATCAGATCTTGACAGGCCAACCTCTGCCCCACAGCTGCCCTGGAGTGAAACTGACTGAGCTTGAAAAGGGGAAACCGAGCAAAAGGGTAGATGGAAAGCAGGATGCCATAGAAATGGTGTTGTGCCAAAGTTATTCACTGATCCATGCTGAAACAGATGCATTTGATCACAGCAAGTCTCAGGCTTACAGCATAAATACATAATAAACAACAATTCTGAAACACATGCATGTGTTTCTGAGGCCTGTGTTACCACTACAGTGACTGGAGCAGGGCAAAAACATCCATATGGATGCTGCTTATGGTTCAGACTTGTTAACATATCTCCGCCTCACAAAGCGTTACACATCCAGACAACATGTCGACCACACTTGATGATAACAAGTCAGGTCTTTGTGGGAGGATTTAATAAGCCACAAATATGATAAAGCAGAAAAAGCTGCTTCCAGGCATGATGATCAAACTAAACTAGATCTATATATCTGGTCAAATGTTGCTACATGATGCAAAACATTTGTTATCATGTGTAGAACACACAATGAAAAAGGAAAATACAAATTCTCGTTTTTTAAAAACTGTTTAGCACCACCTTATTATAACTAACTCTACAAGCTCACACTGGACTATGATAAGGCAGAATTGGAGCTTAGATCACAATTTCATGTCTTACAATTAGAACATCCACTTTTTTCCCCCAACAGTACAGCAAAAAACTCGAGGAAGTCAAGAATGATGAATTAGTTCAGTGATTTTACAGTGATATTGCTCATACTCAAGGCTGCAGGAAATTGCTGTTCCCATGCAAAGAGCTGAAAATAAACCGCTAAGATGTAGCTGAACTTTTGCCACAGCATCCTTTCCAGGCATCATTAACTTTGAACTTTTGTTTGTGTTTATATCAACTTCGTTTCGCCTTCCTGATTCTGACAGAGTGGAAGCTTCCTTCTCTTTCACCTGCTCTTTCCCGTCTTCTCCTGTGGGTGTGAACTTAACTGGCACGTCGTGCTTCTGTGGCGTAGCAGGATGCTAATCCTCAGTACCACCCTCCAGCAACCACGCCCACCTCTTTCCCTGCATGCTGTATGTGCCTGCCCTGTCTGAGGCGTTGATAGGTGACAGGTTGTGTGTTATGCTGGCAGTCTCAGATATCTGGCATTTGCGGTCAAAAAGAAAGGGCAATGGGAAAATGATAGAGAACACATCACATAGACACACGTAATGCCAGGAGGCCTCAAGGGTGAAGGGCACAGGAGTCAGCACCAGAAGTTCGATGGTGAGCGTTAATTAGCACACAATTCTGACCTTGACATGCCGTACTTTCCTCCCCATCAAGAGGCAATTGTTGCCACAATCCAACACAGAGTGAAAGAAAAGCCTCAGCTGAATGAGATCTATTGACGGCAGAGTGAGCAGTGAAGGGGGACGGAGACAGGAAAAAAAAAAAAAAAAACACTGCCACAATACTTGACATCCTCCCTCATCAACTTGCTGTGACTTTGGCTTGTCCCACCTTTATTTGGATTCATTCCACCACTTCAGAATACAAAAACACAATCCTCCGTGAATGAGGCTCGTGTTTTTAGGCTATGTATGTGTGCATTGGTGAGGACCTTTAAGCCCACGCTGCGTAATTAACAGATGTAGAGAAAAGTTTTGCTTGAATAAATTAAAAAAGAAGTTCAACAGCTTTTAAAGACCCCCCTCCGATCATCTTTTGAGGTACATTAAAAGCGTTCTTTTAATTATGAATATGCCGTTTTCAGGCAAAAAAATTTAAAAGAATTGTTGTTTTCTACAGAGCTGCAGTAGTTCTTTAGAAAGTTTGCCTCTGAGTTGTAGGCGGGACCACTGGCAACTCCGCCCCCCTTCCCCTCCTCATTGCTAAGGGTTCAGAGCAAGTAGCTTGTTTCATGCACAGTTTATTTTCTACATCACAAATGTTTTTTTTTTTTTTATAATAAAATCCTTTCATCTAATCCTGATTTACAAACAATTTGAATAAATTAATACTCAGAAATGAAATTTTATGCTTAATTTTCTTTAAATATGTCCTCCACAAACAGAAAAATGTCACAATAACATGTTCAAAACACCAAAAACCTGATTTCCTCAGTGGATCTTTTGTGAATTAAGGCAAATTAAAAATTTCCCCATATACCTGTCTAAGGAAAAATACATAATATTTAAATTCTCATCAAAACAATTCTTAAAATAAAAATGAAACAGATTAAATACCAAAAGTATATATAAATAAATGTGTTGCCACAAAAATAAAAAAGCAGAGTCCTTATAAAAAGCTTCAAAAGAAGAATCAATGATTTACTAAACAAAAACACAAGAAAAAATTATTTTTGGAGCAATAAAAGTAACATTCAAAGGTGTTTTAATGCCTTTTCTTTGCCTCAACTACCACATACAGAAAAGTTTTTCAATTGTGGCTACACACATGTTAAGTGAGCAATTGGGTCTTTCCCCTTGCTGGAGGCAGGCTGGTTATCCACTGTCTGCACATATATATTCTAGTTTTTGCTCCTGGGAACAGACCTGCACACCACTATAACAGGAACAGATAGCATTCAACTGTTCTACAGGCTGTGAGAGTGATACAATTCTGGTGAGCGTGACTTTCTGGGAAAATGGTTTGGTATTTTTGGCTGAAATGAAACAGCATGAGCCAGGCTTACACAGCAGGACAGAGAGTTAGCTGCTGGCTTTCGTGCAGACTGGTAATCTGGTATCCATAGATTAGTGCTGCTGTCAGTTTCAAAGCTTCCATGTGAAATGCTTTACTTGGAAAAGCATTTTTTTTATTTATTTAAGCGGGACAAGATTGAGTGTAGCCCTTAAATTGGGTATAATTGGGTATCATGTTCACATCACTGACGAAAGGAGCTGAAGTAGACAAATTCCCACAAACTACTGTAGTCATTTACTATTTGTAGTCTTTCCTCGGAAGACAACAGACACATGTTATTAAAAAGCCTTTTTTTATTGAGTGGAACAAACAATGTTAATTAGACCAGAAGAAAATAACAAACAAAAACCCCTTTATTCAATTTTCTCAATAGTTTCGGAATCTGCAACTGCTTTCATCTTATGACCCTAAAATTCAAACACAAACTTTCACAGAGTTGTTCTATTTGCTTTTTAAAAATGTGAAACAAAGCTGAATGCCACATCAACTGTACCTCAAAGCATGAAACAAATTACAGTGTGAACTCTATGACCTGAGACAGTAGTTCCTTTAATTCTTGCTTTTAAAATTGCCCCTTATTTATAATTTCAATCAACGTATTATTTGTAAAGCATGATGAAAATGATGTTTTTGGTGTTTTGTACGTGTTATTGTGGCATTTTTCTCATGATGGAGGACATACATAAAGGAAATTAAGATTAAAGTTGTATTTATAAGTATTTCTTAATTGAAATCCCTCTAAAATAGGAGCAGACAAACAAAATGCTAATTAAAAATGAGCATATTTGTGACGTAGGAAATACGCTGAGTGGGTCACAAGCTCCTTGATTCCCTCCCATTGACTGTATATTCACTGGACATCTCAACTTGTCCCTTCTCGAGTTCCAAATAGGTCGTACCTTGTGGTTCCAAGAAGTCAAACAGAACTTCTCAGTCATTTTATTTGTCAGAATAACCATTCTTGCTCTGATTCAATCTTTTTCAACATAATCTTTCTAATCCTAATAATTTTTTTAAGATATTTTGTTCTTCATTGCAAATTATTCAAGTTATAAACTGACCAGTAAAATCATGTGGTGCCCACTGGCCCCACCTCAAACGTTTGATTGACACCTTCTCCTGAGCCCGCTTTCAGTGGAAGGGGAAGCTCACTCATGATTGGCCGCAGTAGTTCTTCTAAAAATGTGACTCAAACCGACTTGGACCTATCACTGTCGACGGGTTTCAAAATGGCGGTGGCCGTATCAGGACGCCACAGTGATGGCTTTGGTCTGATTCTGGAAGGGCCGGAGGTAAGATATGTTCTATTGGTGACGTCAACACCTTGTTTTGTCCAGTGATAAATATATGTTCGTTCCCTCCCCAGTGGGATGGGGAAGGGGGGACTGCTTTGAATCAATGGTCCCACCCACGACACACTGCTCTACAGAAAGTATGTCCCAGAAAATGTTTTAGGTGTTTTTGATTTAGGCAAAAAACTGTGTTCATAATTAAAAGACCACTAGGAACACTTTAAAAAAAGATGATCAGAGTGGGACTTTAAAGATTTGTACAAAATAACTTGTTGTTGACCTTTCTGCATAGAGTCACCACAGTGAATCAACTTTCACCGATCCGCACATTGTTTTTATCCTATTATTTCTGTTCAATGTGCAACATTTTTACAATATAATCTAGACCTAAAATTTTACCCACAGAGCTAAATTCAAATCCCAGTGGAAAAAGTACAGCAGCATTCCTAAGCATAGAATAATATTGAGCCTCTTCTGAATTTATGCATTTATGATTTTTCCAGAGTTTTTGAAATATAATATAAAAGAAAAAATGACGAAAAATGTAAATTAATTGTTAAAATCCTAGTTTATTTTTTAAAAAGCTGTTTACATTCTTGAATTATCCTGGTCAGTCCTGGTTAACAATTTATTTTTAAATTTCCGCTATATTTCAGCTTTAGCTGGGAATAGGATGAATTTGGAGTAAGTAGGTGCTGTGGCTCTCTCTGCACATTCACTCAACCCCCTTTTAAGCTGTCTGTTCCTGGTATCCTCTTCATCTCCGCCTCCTCATGCAGTGTTTCACTTCTCCTGGAGAACTGGAGCTCAAGGTCACAGTGCCACAGTTGTGGAACGTCTAGCTTTCGGGCCAAAGCTACCCCTAATCATCGGAATAAGTCAAGTGGCCCCAACAAGGACGAGTGAGCGTGTATGCAATTTAAATCATGCTATATTTGAAAGCGGCAGCAGAAAATATTAACCAGCTGTATTACAGCAACCAGTAAGTGCATTACTTTATGAGATTTTCCATCAAAAAAACTTCATGAAGTTAAACGTTGCCTGCATGTTGATAAATCACCTCACAAAAATAGTTCAAATCTATCATCTATTATATTAGCCAATGTCTGTAGAAGTTAATGGGAGTCTGTGTGGAGAGCAGGAGCATTGTGTGGAGTGAGTTGTGTGAGTAGGCAGCCATAAGGGAACTGAGCCATGGCCGTTTGCTCAGCAGAGTACATCAGGACTGACAGCGACATCAAAGAGTGGCGACAAAGCCTTATGATGAGGATGAAGTGTGTTTCTGTGTAGGTGTTGGGGTCACTCTCCAGTCACGGGGTTAATGACTACCAGTATGGGGGAGGCCATCTAATTCTCCCGGTGGCCATTCATAGCATGGCATTTCCGTGTCAGTGCAACAGAGTCATGGATGGGGGGAGTTCAATGCAAGAAATAATGGATTTAACACTGAAAAAAAAAATCCATGCATAATAAGGCATAAGACTTGATTTATACTCACAAAAACATGAATAATAAAGCAAAAGGACAGAAAAAACAGGAAAGCCCTGGCCAAAGCCCAGCTGGGAGATAAAAATAAGTGGCATACAGTATACTCCACCTCCAACCCAATATCTCTATATCGCTAAAACAAGCCAAGAATAGCAGCTAAGGAGGGAAAGGAACAGCAACTCTTTCCTCCTGCGCCCAAGTTTATCTCAGTCGAACTGCAAACATTGCACTCTCTTCATCACCTCACTCTGCCTCATCTCCTTGTTTCCCCACTATATCTCTGACTAACACACTTATGTTTATGGTGGCAGACAGGCAAACAAACATCAACATCAGGTCCCTGGGCAGATGTGCTTCCCAGTGTTCTGCACAGAAAACGGATTGTTCAAATGCTGAATAATTACCATGATAATCATCTCCATCCCACAAGGGCCTGAAAATGCATACCTGACATCTGACATTTGGTACCCATGAATCCTCTCTCAATCTGCATAATCACATTCATACCTAATTTCCATGCATATGTTTGGAAAAAAAAGAGGGAGGTGAATATTGTGCAACTAGGTGTGGGTTTAGTTAGTATAAAATAACCACAACAGAGTGTATCCACATTGGAGCTCAAACAGTGATTAAATCAATCAGTCAGTCGGCTGACAGACAGGGAATATCAAAACATCTGTTACACAAAACACAGGTGTGTGCACACATACACACACCCAGTACTCCCTTGTTTGTGAGGTTTATTATGCCCCCTTTTATTACTCAATGAAAATATTTTGTCACCGCTTAGAAAATGGGTTCATTTCTATTTTTCAGATGTTTTTTAAATCTTCAATGAATCAGAACAGGTATTAGTTGCAGCCTTGAGCACATGTCCTCACTGCATAGTAGGCCTATATTAGAGGTGTCAAAGTCTGTAAAGACCTTGAGGGCCTTTAGCAATACTTGTCACCTTTAGCCTGTTATTATAACTGTAAAAGGACAATTAGACTGTCAGTGCAGTAAATACGGTGTGGATTGTCAAAACAACAAGCCATACCACTTTAAAAGACTTTAACACTCTACGATTGGGTGTAGAAGACAAAGGTTTGGAATCTAGTATGAGAGCAATTTAACACCATAGGAATTCTCTGTGCAACAATTGAACAGGACAGCAGATAGATCTATACTCTAAAATTAGGCCTTTTGAGGGTTTTGGAGCTGAATAAATAGGGGTTTTTACTTTATTTTATTTTATTTTTCCTAAGCAGAAAAAAGCTGCACACATAAGGCACAGACCAATGAGTCAAGGAAAGCTTTTCCAAAGTCTGACCTTCATACCAGCTCTGACAAATCACAATGGACATGCTTTGGCTTGGCAGTATGCAGTCATTGATTGTAACTGTGAAGTCTGCTTTGTATCAAACAGAGATTCAGGAACTAAAGCCAAACAAAATGATGACCTTTGGATGGGATAATGACCCAAACTACTCCCAGTTAATAAAGGTTAGGAAATGGCACAATAAAGCCCACAATTAAATTTTAACTCTATTGGAGACACAATGTCGTTGGACTTTCTTTATCAAGGTAACTTTATACAAATACTTTGAAAGTATCAAATAATTTTTAGCTTTTGATATGTAATTTTACAGCTAATAGTAGGGTAAAAAAATGTAAATGTACGCAAATGATAAAAGCAAATTTCTCTAAGCAGGTAATATTTTGTTGTTGTTTTAATTCAGTCAAAGAGCACAAATAATATATTAATCTAGTTTTTAAATTCATTAACATTTACAACTGAATTATTACCTCATTCTAAATGAGGGGAACATTAAACTTATTTTGGTCAAAAGGATCAAAAGCAATATTTTATTATTTTATTTTTAGATAACGTGCACTCTTAAAACACTTGGGTTATCTCTTCAACAAAATTCATGGGTTTTTCATGATCGTGTATAAAAATATGCATATCTATATATATATATATATATATATATATATATATATATATTTCCTCATTTTGTTCTTCGGTTAAAATAACAGAGACAAATGTTGGTCTATTTTTAACCTTGGAGTCGGGTTAAAAACAACCCAAGTTGGGTTATTTTTTAACCAAGTTTTTAATTTCTTTAAAATATTTTTTTCTTTATGTCTTTTTGTCATCTAACCAAAAAAAATTATGACAAACTTACCGGTAAATTAAATAAAAAATGTACTACGGAAAGCGTCTTTACAGCTTAGTCCAATCAAAACTGTTACAGCATCGGTTTTTTTTTTTAATAAAAAATGTAACCTACCATCTATCTTACACATTGTGACATTTTCCAACATGGTCAAGAGCTTTCGGAAAAAGGTCAAAAACTGCATAACATAATTTAAGTGAAGTTCAAAAAAGTAATTTTTAGGAAAACTGAATTTAAAAAGTTGGGATCCTGAAGTTGTCATTTTTGAATTATTACCTAAAATAAGAACATTATAGTAACTCGCTCCCTTCCTAAGCCCACTTCTTTCTATTTGCAGTCACTACAGTTGTATGAAGCATTCTTCAGCTGCCATCAGGGACAAGGTAAAATACACCCTGGACAGGTCACCACTTTTTCACAGGTTGTTGTCAGGAATATTTAGAAACACCAGTCAAGAATATTTTGGGACTCTGGGGAGATGTCAATGCTTGTTTAAGAAACCACACATGAGGTGGACATGTACGGTCAAAAGGAGCCCTAAGTTTTGATTTTCACCAGAACTTTTATTGTTGTAAGACAAGTGTGTATACACAGCGCTCCAAAGCGTGTTCAGCGATGAAATTTAAAAGCAGTTTTACTGCCCTTTTAGACATGTATTAGGGAGATCAAAACTGTAAACTGGTTTAAAAAACCGAAAACAAACAAACAAAAAAAAAACATTAGTAGCAAGTTAGATTTTTTTGCCTTCAATTGCAATATTTTGCGTAATTTTTCCCATTTGTTTAGACTATGAGCTAAAAACTACCAAAAATCCTAAATATAAAGTTGTTAGTTATAACAAAGACATAAAATGTATTTACAAAGTTTAGTTGTTGTTGTTGCACAGTCAGCTTGGGTAATCACAAAAGCACAAATATGTAGAGTGATACGTTAAATTCATACTCCCATTGCTCTTACATTAACATTATTTAGTATTTGAGTTTTCTCTGTTTTTAAAAAGTGTTTGCATTGGACTTGATCATACATGACAACTTCTAGAGTGGGATTTATTCCTAAGTGAAGTAAAGACGGAGCCTCATAGACCGAGTCGCTTTACTTCCGGGTCTGAAAATAGCCCCTTTAAAAAGTACGCCATTTGTTGCTACCAAATCCGAGTCCCTGATTGGTCAAAGTTCAGCTGGTTTAACTTTCAACGTGTTTTCAATTGCTGCACATTTACACACATTACGTAGCAATGCATAAATGGAAGCATTTTAAATGCAGAAGCCCAAAACGTGCATTTACGTAGACTTTTAATTGAAAGTGGACGCTTGAACACGTGTCGCCGAGGGTGGTGTGGCATAAGACTAATGTCCAGCTGCAGTTTTTACATTTTTCTTCTCACATTTTCAGTGATATCTAAGATGAAATGATGGAAAAGCATTGTTGCAGCCAGACATAAAAAAATATTGTTTGTACTTGTTTAGCATAGCATGCTTTGCTCTGAGGGTACACCACTCAACCCCCCACCCCTTCTTATCCTCAGTAAAAGCACATGGCCCACTCAAACACTAACAGCTCTTCAGAGCAGCTTGGCTTCAGCGTGAGCTCCAATCCCTTCCACTCTGAATCATGCTGTGATGGGACGATGGTCCAACCTCTCATAGTTCCTCAAAAGCATAGTCAGTCATACAAAGTCTGACTAGCAGCCAGATCCATTCCTGTAGCTTTTTGTTGCCTCCACCTGAGAGAAACCCATTAAACTGTGATGGCCAGTCATATCCAAGGTGGCTTATTGTGGGTTTTATTAGAGAGGCTCAAACACAGGGTTGCCCCACGGAGGATGATCTGATGTGGTCTACCATGGGGTGCCGGGGTTTTAACACAAGCCCTCCCCATTCCTTTGTTTTTCATTATTGAGCTAAACAGAATTAAGAGCTTTTCAACTGGGAAACTTTTTTTTTCTCTGCATTCGCCCTTTTGAACAACCTGAGGGGGATTTTAACATGCTATTACCCTTTGACACAGTGCTGTTATTAGAAGTAGGAGAGTTGTGAGGTATTTAGCCCGGGCTTCAGACAGTGAAATTGAATGCAGGAAAAGACCTGCGCTCTCCAGCGAGAAGAGATGGAGAGGGCGCCTGGGGGCAGCGGGGCTGGAAGGCCCCAGCCTGGGCCCTGTCCACTGCAACCTGCCAGACACAGTCTGAATCCCATTTATTCCCGGTGACCTTAAATAAAATGCTGGCTACCCCTGTGGGCCCCATGTGAGGCTAAAACCAAATGGGCTGTGTTCTCCATTCTTTCTACCCCACTGCTAGAGAAAATGAGCTTTATCTGTGGGGGAACTCGAGGCCATGTGACTAAATGCCCCCTTCCCTGCATGAGCTTCCCCACAAACCCCATTTTGCAATTAATCTGCAAAGCTGTCGCCGTTTAATTACTGGTGTTTGGTAATAGCGCACTCCAACGTGGAAGACATTTTTTGATTTATTTTGCAATGTAGTGTGTCACCACGGCAACGTGAGTGTTTGCAGTGTTTCTGAACACCTTCAACACGGTTTTAATGCGATAAACTTCCTTATCGTGAAAGTGTTGGGCACTCTCTCATCCTGTCCACGTTCTCCAAGGTGACATGGGGGCTGTCAGACAAAGGTGCTGCTTAATTACTGCAAAGGAAGCGATAAAGGAAACATGGAATCCTAGTTGATTAAGTCAGGTTGTTAAACCAGTGGGCGGTGACAAGTATTTGAGAGGTGAGAAATTGTTAGATTAAACTCAGTGTGTGTCTCTCTTGGCTGTCAAGGACTTGCAGCGAACAGTACAATGGAGCACAGAGTCATCTTAAACTCTGGTACATAAAAAAAAAAATAAAAATACTCAAAAGTAGTCCATGCAATATATTAGTTAATAAATCATCCCACTTAGGACAGAGTCAGTGGTCTAGAAGCAGCAAATTCATACCACGTTTGTACTTTCATGCCTTAAAATCAAGCATGGGCTTTGTTGTTCGGCACTTTATTAACTGCAACATTTAATTTTTGTGTACACACAAACAGCTGGGGACTTCGGCAGCAGCTGTACAACACTGCTTTAGAGAACCATCAAACTACTTGTCTCCAAATGATTGTCCCACCAATTTTCTCTGACATGTTCAAGATAGGTTCTTTTACATTTTCAGTCCAAGCTAATAAAACTGTCAGCTGTTTGCGACGCGTACCCATGCGAAGTTCTGGCGGTTTTCAAGCAGAGCCAAAGTCTGCATCAGCAACTCTAATTAAAGTTGAGTTAATCACAAATAGCTGGATGGGGCCACAATTGAGGCATATGTTAAGAATGAATTACTAATTAGAGCAGCAAACAGCAAGAGAAGTCCCAGACTGCTTGAGAAGTCTCTGCACGTTACTAATATATGAAAAAGGTATAAACAAACAGCAATCTGGTTGTTTAGCTCCTCCATCCCACTTACAAGGATCCAATTATGGCAGATCCCTGGAGCCGCCAATACAATCAGGCAAGAATAAGTTGGAGTTATGATTAACTGTGAAGGCCACACATTTTCTGTGGCTCCTCCAGACAGAGGCGACTGCTGGAACCCTAAAGGCTTCACTCCCAAAACGAAGAGCCTAACAGAGGAGATGTCAGATGTATGCATTAAGAGAGAAAACAGTACAAGCCTTGGATACTGGATTCAGTGCTTTAATATTCTCATTTTAAATCTCCAGAGGGTTAGGTTTCACAGAGCACGCCACACCTTGCAGCATAACTCAGGATTAACACTTTAAAGCACTTAAACAGTGCTCATGGCTCTGTATGTCTCTGATGAGTTAGGTGAACGTTCTGTGGATAAGCCAAAGTAAGCGGAAGATTTTGAAGGTGACGACTAAGTAGCCAAATAGCAGAGGGACAAAATGCAACCAGTTTCCCCTCTACTCAAAACCAGAGAAGCTACAAATCTTTGTTGACAGCATTTTGACCACAACTGTTAGCTTTTGAGAATTGAACCCCCACCGGTGAATACAAAAGCGCAGGTAGCTTATGTCAGCAGAGAGTCTGTAGAAACAGAATCCTTCTATATCAAACCCTCCCCAGTGAAGCCCGATTTCCTACATCCAACTGTGCTTTTCGCCACACTTTCAGCAGCAATATCAGTGTGCAGCCGAGAGGTAAGCAGGGCGATGGATGAACTGTGCTTTTTTGCCATTTATCATTCAGCGCTGGAGGTCGTGTACAGTTAGCCATCTGGATCACAGGGAACTGTACAACATTTTCCCTCATATCAGACTGTAAGGAGCAGGTGAGCGGGGGAGAGAAGGAAGCAGGTGGCGAGGCTTTTCCGTGTCAAAGCTACACTTGAAATTCATTTCTTTTTTGTTAGGAGAGAACATCTGTAAATGCACTGTGTTGGTACTGAGGTGTTGGGTAAATTTCAAGATAATTAATTGTTGCTGTTCTTCTGCTGTCTCCCCACAGGCGCCATGTGCTACACTTTTGTAAACACAAAAGTACAGGGGGAGCACTCAGATCATCAGCAGCAATCCCGCGTTAACGAGAAAGACACCTACAGTCACACCACTGGAGGTGAACAGCGTGATGCAGGCGGTGCTGCGCACACATGGGTGCGAGTGAACCCACATGCGAACAGGAAGCTCTGCAGGTGGGAAACAGCAAGACCCAGCTTTAACCTTAACCTGTTCATTGCTGTCTAAGGCGCTCATGACAAGACAAGCCTGCCAGGATTGCCTTTGTTTCCTTTCGTCTCAGTTAGGAAGTCCCGGTGTTGTCGAGGCTTCTCACACCACTTCGATTAAAGACACTGATTGGTTGCGGTCCTTGTTCCACCAGGAGGCTACTCAACCTTCAACTGGTTTCAGCTTTTCCCCCTTTGATCTAATCTGTATTTTCCTCCAGCCTCACTTCTTGTTTGTTCTCAGGTATAATGTGACCGATGTGAGTGTGTTTTAAACTACACTGTTTTAGTACAACAGCACTGGGCAGCCAAGTCTTCACTTCCCTCCCCAATGATTAATATGTAGGCTTGCTGTGGGGCTGTAGGGGGAAAAGAGGAGGTTGAGATTGGAGATTTGTTTGTGGTTTAATTAGTGCAACCCTGGCAAATTCTCCCGCTATAATTATGGCCAGTGTTCTTACTGACCTTTCTGTTTTATTCACGCTTGCATGTTTGGCTTTTATCTGATCATGTTTTATTCAGGATCTTTGTTGTGTACATTCGGTTCAGCTAGTGTCCACTGCTACTCCTGCCAAAAAAAAAAAAAAAAAAAATGAAAGGGGAAAAAAAATAAAAATTCCCTTACAGGATGGCCCAATGACACTTCAATCCTTTATCATTTTTCTTTGAATCCCCTCCCCATCTCCTCTGAAATTGCAAGGTTCCTCTGTGCAGAGATGAGGCCAAAATGCCACTGCTTGAGAAGTTTGTCCAGAAGGCACAAATCCATTTTTATAAACATGTCATTCTGTTTGCTTTTGGGAAAAATCCGAATTTTCACAGACACGGGGGGGTAACATGTGAATGAATGCCTTGCATGTACCAGCTGCCCAGTGTTTTGCCGCTGTTTTTCATGTTCCAAATGTGACAAAAATAAACAAAGAGATAATAGTAAAACATTGACTGTAACTTTTACTTCACAAATGATGTTGAACTAGGAATTTTTACCTAAAAAGTCTTCCATTATCACAGCTGCATTTCCCTGCTCTTTGGAGATATCAAAATTCATAGCTTTGAAAGAGGAAACAGATGGAAATTTGCTGTTTCCATTACACTCCACATCATGCTACACATGCAGCCAATGAAGCTACAGCCATGTTCGTAATGCGTATGCATGTATGCACACACTATAGAATGCAAAATCAACACTGGAATATGAGAGAGGGACCAGCATTGGTGGGGGGGGCAACAGTATGCTGCCAGGGCCCCTGTGGTGAAGCAATGGCTTCCTGTTTGCAGGCTTTTCTTTAGTGAAAATGCTTAAAATGAGCCAAACGAGAGCAGTGCTTATCCAGCAAAATTGCTGCTAGATGGAGCAGAAAGTGCACAAATTTTCTATGACACCCCAGTAATGAGGTTTTATAGTAACCCTGGCACTGAGTGGAAGGGCTATGTGCTCCTCTTCTCCTAAACTCAGTCAGCTCTCCCTGCACTCCACTCGGTATCCCAGAAATCATAAAAAAATAGCGTGTGGCAAAACACCTAACAGGACAGTCATTCAGTCTGCACTCCTCTTTATATCAGGAGTTAACTTAAACTCTAAGAAAATAATTTTCTTTTTCGCGTACGGAACATAAATTTCTCCCCCCATCTTGTTGGCATGAAACTGCTTGCTTTTCAACATGTCTTGTTGTCACTGGAGCCCAGGCAGCATTAAAAAAAAAAATCTGAAGTCAGTGAAAGCATGCACAAACCTCTTCAGTGCATCAGCCTTTCCAAGTTCGGCGTGCTTCGTCTCATTGTGAATTTTGTTTGTTTTGTGTTTGTCACAGCAGGTACCCGTGGCTTCGCTTTTTTTTTTTTTTTTCTTTCATGTTTGCTTGCGTTTCTGTCTTTGTCAGGGCAGGTTGGTGCTCCCTTAGCCTGATTCTGCTGCAAGACACTTTCTGTTGGCGGATTGACTTCTTTCCTGTCATGCGTGCTAAACACCGAGCCAAAGTTAAGATTTAATGAGATTCTGTACCAAAACAACTTCCTATCAATTAGCATTGGATGCATACAATTATAACAAACTGTGCTGAACAGAATTGTTCTTAATGAAACTGGATATGGATTTAATAAAGCAGATTAAATGGAATCAATTATAAGATGTCTGAACTTTGATTATACTGAAATTAAATATTCTACTTTTGCAGTTAAGTGTCTTGAATATTTTGTGTGAACCTTAACTATAATTAGTTCACTAAAATGAACCAAAATTGCTACACATATACACAGTTTAAGGTATTTAAAAGTACTTTGAAAAATGCTGTTTTTGAAGTAATTTATCAGCACACAAACTCATATTGTGCCATTTAGCTTGAAGGTGCAAGAGTTTCATGATTTACAACATCCTCTTTTGTTTATTGCTTCTAGTTTGTACTAATAAAAACGCCCCAAAATGCCTTTTTCCTTTTTTTTCTTACATTTTTACTTAATAAAACTGTATCGTTTTGGCTTTAAAACCATGTTTTGTGAGGAAATGTGTTTTGACAAAAAAAGGCAGAATGTATAAGTCCTTAATCAGCCTAATAAATCTTTTACACACCTTCTGTGCATCCCAGCTCATAATTTGTATAACCTGACACCAGCTAAAATCGCATTAACTCCTATGCCACAGCTGTTATTTTCATACATTTGATGTAAGAAGTTGTCTGAGCTTCTGTAACATTTATGTCTCTGTTTTGCTTTAGAGAGTGTGCGCCTCCAGAGAAATTCTTCCTCTCCTTAGGGAAGCCAGTCTGGATGTCGTACCCCCCTACCTCCCTCCCCACTCCCACCACCCATTAAACTGTCTGCTGATTTTAATGACGGTGAGGGAAGCTGATGTGATTCGCCATTATTGAAGCCTGCACCCACTGCACCTGCTGAAAATAGTCCTCTGAAACCCGCTAATATGTTTCTTATTAAGGTATTACTTCTGCCTAATCCTCCTTTTCTTTGAAACAGTACGTGCCCCAGGTAATAAGAGGACAAAAAAGGAAAGACAGGGAAAATGGCGAGGAACACCTGGTTTGTAAGACATTCCAAAAGAAATTATTTTCAAATAGTGTTAGCCGTTTCACCTAAAAAAAAAAAAAAAAAAACATGACCGGAATAATTGTTGATAGAAATATGATTCAAATAAATTTGTATGACATGACTTACAAAATAGTTGTCTGTTGCAGAAAATTGCACAAACCAAAGTGAACCTTCTTTGATTACTCTCCATGCTCTGTGTTTGATCAGAGTCTCCCTGAAGACATCTCCCACCCAGAATCCTGAGCGCCTGAGGCAGCGGTCCATGATGCGCGGCTCTATATCCTAGAGCTAGAGCGAGGAAAGGTCAGCCATGGGTGTTTGTGAAAGCTAACAGAGCTGCTCATCTCTGACCGGTTATTGTATCGCACAATATTAAAGCATATGGTCTACCACTGACACGAGAAACCTCCAAAAAAACAGCAAACCTACTGGAGATAAAAGTGAGGTTGTATGTTGGTGTTATGTGAGCAGAGGTCAAGTCATCACCGACTTGTCATTACCTCTGTTTTTGTGCATCCATCAGGATAGAAGTTATTTTAAGGGAAACACATCGCCAGGGAGCTTCGCAAAGTCAGCAACTCTCTGATGAATTAAAAATGTATGCTTGGATGGAAATAATCTCAGTATACATCATAATTATTACCTTAAAGGGAAATTTATCATGTTAAAAGATGAAAGCTATTTCTGGAAATGATCTTAGGACTTTAATAGTTCATTAAAAACGATATCTGCCTTCGAAACATGTAACCGCTGCATCTCATGCAATTTCGCCCTCTTTTCTGTGTAATCCATCTAAAGGAGCTAGGATTTAGCCTGCACTTTCTGACAAACACAAGGCCAATCACAATGCATTAGGAATCTTTTCTTTTTGACAACACATCAAAACGTGACCTTTAAATGATTCTTGTTACCAGGGATGCCGAACAAGAAAATCAATAAGGATGCAGCTGGAGAAGAGGGATTAATGCAGTGCAAATTGATCATTCCAATTCATTTTCATCCGGATTTGAAAAGCCACAAATACACATCTAATCTGACCGCAAACTGCTTTTAACACATCAGAGAAGCCTTTGAGTTGGAGAAATATGACAAGCTCTGTTGCAAAATAATAAAAAAACAATAGGGGAGGGGCAAAAATTCTGACTGACAGTCAACTCTAATGATAAAAAGCCTGTTTTTTTCTTTTTCTTTTTATTGCTTCTCTGTGCTTTTTATAGTGTGCCTCAGTTCCGCTGCCTCTTTTCACCACAGGGAATACACAATGGCAGAGCTCATTGCCTGTTTCACACAGTTTATTGGTCCATCAAACTGCAAAAACAAATACATTAATCATCCAAAAACACTGATAGATCATTAATTATTGTACCTCACTGTGGATGTCACACGTTGTTGAACCCTTTCACAGATAATCACCGCACTTTGGTGGAACTTCATTAAACAGACCGCTTTTTAGTGCAAAGTCTGAATGTGTATGTTCAGAGTCAAAGAGATAAAAGACAAACAATATTTTTATTCCTTTGCAAGACTCTTTGTGAAAACATTAAAAGGCATATGTGCCAGGCAAAAAAAAAAAAAAGAAGCTGTTTTCCCACTTCCCGCACGCAGCTGAGATTGGGAGCGTATTACCACAGAAATGGCAGAGCTCAACAGATAACTGTGATAACAAAGATAGCAAATCTGGCAAATGAAAAATGGCACTTCTCCTCTACATAGAGATACATCAGTGTTTATTAAATCAATGCCAGACAGAGGAATCTGAAGGTAAAATAATGAACCACTTATAAATGATCTTTGCTTCGCTGGGCCTTACCTGATCAGGGTGTTCAGGGACCACCAATGCAATGCATATTAGAGGGAGGTCTATTAATCCTCGTGCTTGCTCATAGCTGACTATAAAATGGTTGAGTCCTCTAGGGCTTGCTAGACTCATTCTTTATCATTTTTCAGCACTTAAAAAAAAGTCTGCCACACATCTTCCATTGATTGGGTGTGAAAGTTTGGGTTGTCTGTGTATTTCGCCCACAAGAGTGTGGATATTTCATTACGGAGCTCTGGGACACCTTTCACACAGCATCCATGGCAACTGAAGAGACTGCTCTCCCTCTAGAAATGTGCTTTTAATTGAATGACATCCAATCAGGGAGTGAAAAACGGCAGCAGTGTTAACAAAACAGGTCAACAAGAGACAAGGACTTCCAGCTGCAGCCCCCTACACGGCGCGGCGATTAGTTGATGGAAGTTCTTGGCCGAATCAGTCTGCTTTTAATGAGACTGCAACTTTGGGTGAATTCTTCACAAGATCCTCGGCTGAATGTGCGATTGGAAATCACGAGCCCTTTTTAAGGCTCGGGTGGAGAGGAGGCATGTCTTTGATGTACCGATATTACTGGAGCTGAGAGGTCTCAAAAGCTATGCTTCAACACATATTAGGTAGGCTTTAAAGGAAGAAATTTCCAGCGTCATCTCTTTTGTTCCCTTTTTCTTTACAATGTTTTATGCAGCATAAGGCATGGGCATCTCTTATTTTCCTTCTCAAGCATTATTTGTGCTTTTAGCTTTGAAAAAGAGAATGTTTCTCCGTCTTTTCTAATGTTGAATCAGCACACAGTGGGACACGATCAGCTCCCCTCGACCTAAAATCATCAGCAGTGACAGCAGTCTGGAGTGACACATATAGACAGAGGGGGTAAAGGCAGAGTCCCAGTAAATTATCCGCCTGCGCTTTGGGGAATCATTGGAATTCATGATCTTTTCTCAGTATGCTAACAATAATCTTCTGCTAACTCTGTCTCGCACATCACTAAGCATAGCAAACACTTGTCTTCACCGAGTCTCAGGCTGCCTCTCGTCAACATGCAAATTTCCGGCCTCCGTCCCACTTTGTATTACAAGTGTGTCCTCAACCTTTTCCAATCACTGTTTCCCATGCAGCTGTATGAAAATAAAACTGTGTTCATCAGTGGCTTGATACATTGCATCTTCCTCACAGTGGATTTTACTTTGATAAATTTTTGAGCTGTAAACAACTGGCAAATGGGCTTTTTCTGTTTGTTGAATGCAATGAGACACATTCTAATGGTCTCTAAATGGCTTTGCCAAACAAATTCTCCACTCAAGAAGCATTGATGTCCTCACAATAAAAAAAGAGAACAAGTTGCTTTTGTTAAAGAGGGTATAATAAATGCTTCTCAAGGACAAATAAAACTCCATCAAAAAAACGCCTTGATGTGCTGCAACAGACGATTATTTGGGGAAGCATTTTTAATTGATGCTTCAGATTTCCATTCATACCGGCACCTTAGCGAGATTTCATTTAAGCACAAAGGGATTCGGCATATATTATTGGCATATATGCCACTTAGCGATGGAATTTGTTTTGCTTATTTCTGAATCTGTTCTGAGAGACAAAATTCTCTTTGGGCACGGTAAAGTTCAAGCTTTGGAAGCTGAATTGAAAAGCAAAGATTAGAAAGGCAGATGGTTTTGATGTAATCCCTTTGCACTTCAACCATAAAAAGTGCTGAATTTCAGATGTGTACCAATGACATCACTTGTTTTTCAAGTGTTTCATTTGTGTTTTTTCTCTCTTATGTTTCATGTTTTAATCATTCAAACACCAGGTCATAAATTCTTGACAAACGTGTAAAACATTTGACTTGTTGCGGCGCATGCAATTAAGCCGTCGGAACATGTCTTCATTAACATTCGGACAGTAATCTAGCCACTGTTTTGTGATTGCAATTACATTTTAAAATGCCTGGAAAGCAGCGGCGCCTTATCAAGCTCGCCATATTATTACAGAAGCATTTCATCTGCCTCACCTCCAGCGTGAAGCTTTGATGGTGTCAAGTGGGAGACAGCAACCAATTAAAAGAAAATCAGTCAAACAACCTGGGGTCAAATCTCAAGATGCTCCCAATCACTCATAATTTCCTGTTGTTGCCTTCTGACTACCCCTGATTGGAGTCTGATAAGCCAGCGTGTGCTGTGGTCAATGCACAAAAGCCAACGGTATCACATCAAAAACAAAGTGTGCTTGTTACAAAACGTTGTACTTATCTTTCGTTATTCTGATTAGGTCCGGTGGCTTATTGAGCATGGCCGAACAAACAGATTTTAGTCAAACTGGCAGTGCTCCAATTGTTTTCAGGAATGTGGAAGCCGCATGATGATAGGCTTGCATGTGGCACAGTAGTACTGATAGTATTTCTGTGCACGTCCTCTGCTGTTAGTCATTGCTGTGTTCAGACGAGGGATGATGTTTACTCTGCTGAGACAAGCAAGTCTACTGCTCTGGGTTGCAACCTTGTGACTTCCTTCTCCCTCCTGCTGCCAGCTCCTCTAACGTCCAGCCTTGGCCCCGCCGTACCACCAGCCCACAGGCTTACTGCTTTTGCTTAACACCTTCCCACAGCCACAACTGGGATTTTTTTTTTTTTTGCAATAAACTTGGTAAAATAAAAAAATAAAAAAATAAAAGGAAATGAATCCAGTGCATACTGTCTCCCTGGTGGGTGTTCAGGTGTTATTTCAGGAAATAATAGCATAATGCACACAAGGGGACGTGATGGCTGCAAGACACTGCTGTGCCACATTTCTTTCTTTTTGTCTTTAGGTTTTCTTGTGTTGTCACTTTCAAACATTACCTCCACCCACACAGGTACCAAAAAAAGGAAGGAAGGAAGAGAGGTGGTGAAAAAGGCTACACAATTTGTTAAATTTGGGAGTTGAAATTTGAAGTAATACTTTTTAAAAATGTGTGAAAATGTGGTTATGTGTTTTATCAAACTAAGATGATGAAAATACATGACAGAGTTAAAGGCAGAAATGAAAAAAGTCGGCAAGTCAAAGCAACAGTTGGTTTGTGGGATGAAAGAATATAACATTCGCTGCAGGGCAAAAAAGTAAACAACAACAAAAGGAAGAAGCATGAAATTTAAAAGTTATGAATAAATCATTGACTGTATATGAGAACTGGACTGAGTGAGTGTGATGTCACCCATTAAAAATTGGCTTACTTCGGGTTCCAAAAGAATAGTCAATTCTGTTGCCTTTCTTTTTTTTTGGAACCAGAAATTATCAGTAAGTAGTGATTGGTCAGAGTCGATCTGAGTCAGCATTTTTATGGCAGCCAATCAGGAGTGAGCTTAGTGGAAGTCCACACCCCCTAAAAGCAGACTCAGGAGAATCTGTCAAACATTTTGAATGTTTGATGCAAGACCTCATACTTTTATTGAGGCATCTGATTGGCTAGTTTATAAATATTACAGATTACAAAAATACGTAATAGCTAGTCATTTTTTAATATAATAGATTTTGCTTTTTAGGACTAGTGGGTACCTCCATTTGGAACATAAGGGGGGATTAAACCCAGTTCTCCATACAGCTAATGAAATAACTCAGGAAAACAACACAATTAAACTTTAAAACATTTGAAACAATTATAAAAGTTAAACAAAAAAAGCATAATAATGGAAATGAGTGAATTTCATAATGGCAAAAAGGTTTAAATCAATCATAAAGCAACAAATAAAAAATGAAATGATTACCAAGCGTATGCAGGAGGTCAGGGGTCAGAGGTCAAGTTCAATATAAACACGGAAACCAATATGGCGTCTGCATGGATGTCTCTGGAAGAAATAAACAAGGAGTTGAAGTAAGTACACTTCACTGTAAGTGCTGTTTAAGTCCTACATCTACTTGACAATATGTAGCACTCAAATATTAATGTGACACAATGCTGTAGTAAGCACTGATTCACAGCAGTGCAACTGGAGCTGCTCAGTTTCCTTAAGTGGTGCCGGGCTATTTCAGAGTTTACTGAATCAAAGACACACTTATTCCAGCCCTTTAAAGCAATGGAGGGCATCTTTTTATCCTCCTATAACCACGTCAAGACCATAAATTAGAGTTTGCTCATTTCCAAACCTCTCAGCAAAATTAGGTGGACTAAGCAAGACACCAATGGAATGCTAACACACACTCATGATTTATGCGTCATGATTTCATACCTATCTCTTCTTCTGAGGTTACACACATATTCTATACGCACATTCAGATCCTACAACAAAGCAGACTCTGGTAAGACAAAGAGTATGTCAATTTCTCCCCTTTGTTTTACGCTCCTAAAAAAAAAAAACAGAAGGAAAGTAAAAGAAATTCTATAGTGGAACTAAAAAATGGTCTGCAAAGCTCCAGCAGCAGAAACAACGGAGGCATTACTCTTTGCCAAATGAACAAAAACTACACAAACAGCTGTGCAGGCCAGGCAGAAAGTATTCATCTATTTAAGTCTGCACATTTTGTTATGAATAAAATGCTTTGCCTTAATTTGATATTGTTTGTACAAAGTGGAAAGCATATGCACCATTTCAAATATGCTACTCTGGGACTTTTTTTGGCAAATTGCACTAAAATAACAAAATCTCCAGCTTCCAAAAGTGTTTCTGGACTTTTTGTGTTTACAAAGCTGCTCACATGATCCTGCTGACAACTGTGAAAAGGGCTATAGATGACTCAGTTCCTGTTCAATTTATTGAAAGATCAAGAAAAGCAGAAGATTTTGATCTTTTTGTGGTGTGAAATGTAAGCAAATAATAATGAGACAAGGTGAACATTTTAGATATTACACTGTAAAAAGTGAAACATTGGATTAATTAACAAAAGTTCCATAATTTGTTACATTTCAAATTATTAAATAAAAAAATGGATTTGATGGTTTCCTCAACCTTAAAATTTAATTGGATAAAAAAGAAATATTTTTAATTGTCACAAAATACAGAGTCTTTGTCAATTGATCACTTTTTACAGTGTAGTTTACAATTTAAACGAGTCCAGCTCAACCAAAACATTAATAAAAATAATAGCTAGGATGATACTTGACATGTCAAGAGAAAAGAGCTTGAGAGAAATGTGTTTCTTTTAAAAAGATGCTGCAAGATCCACAGTTTGCACAGTTTGAACATGAAATCGAAGCAACATCAGATGTAAGACAGCGGCTCTGTACATATTAAGCCCCGAGGCAACATATCAGCACTAAAACAAGAAAGGAAATACCTTTCAAAACAAGTAGCTTTTATAGGTATCTAGCAGCTTAAGATCACGCGCTCCCTCTTAAATTAAATGTAGTTTGGGGTTCTTCTGTTGTAAAACAAAAAGCAACGGAACAAGAAAAAAAAATAAAAAAGCCCAAGAGTAAGGGGAGACAGTTCCTGCATGTGTAAGAGACATGACGCACAGCAGCCTCAAACTAACTTTTTATGGTTAAAGCGACACAGTCTCTTTTTTTAAATTAAAAAGAACTGCCTAGCGCTCTGACAGAGCTTAAGTCGCAGTGTTTCCATCCCTTATTAATTCCTGACCATTGTGGATAAGCAAATAACAAGTTTGATCAAACGGTAGATCTCAGGGATAATTGCCTTCAGCGAAAAGCAGCACTTTCAAGACTACAGAATCTATACTCTTTTATAAAGTTTCCCCTACAGTATGCCACACTGTAATTTCTAGAGAGCAAAATATAAACGTTGCTGCCCTGATCACAACAAATTTAGTCAATAAATGCACATTCTCTTGCAACCTAAACCCATAATAAAAAAATAAAAGTTATCTTTGTGGCCTGTGGCTGTAAAATTGAAACAGTAATTTTCGCCTCTATCTTCCAATCATTTATTATCCAGGCGTTTGTATCTGCTTTGTGGTAAAAGCAGCGAGGAGAAGGAAGATGGAGGGGGAGCTGATGACAGGGATTCATGGTTGCTCTGAATGCAGACATACTGTTCCAGCGTCTCGCCTCTCTCCCAACAAAACATATGAAAAGCTTCAAAGCCTGGAGATTTACGCTTTGGAACACATCTTCTGATTATATCCAAAGCTCTTTTTTTTCTTTTTTTTTTTTTTAGAGCAAGGGAGAAAAAAAGGAAACAAACAAAACATCACCTGTGAATCGAGAAAGCCTTTCGCAGGAGGTTTTTGCACCTAATCCCTTTCATTTCAGGTCAGTAAAATATTAGTGCTTTCTTACTGCTCTGATGGTCAAATCACATTTCAAAGATTCTGTGTGCCTCTCATCAGAGGGAAGGGAGGAAAAAAAGGAGAGGGCAGTGGGGAGCTCAAGCAATCCCCCATCTATTCCAGAAGAACCAATCATCAAAGACAAATTACAGTACACTTCACTGGGATATGCAAATTACAAATTAGATGCAAGTCATCAAAAGATCAGCATTGCAATATTTTGCATCTACAAATTGAAAATGTCTGCTTTCAGATCAGATTTTATTACTACCATTGCATAAAAGGAAAAACATGAGCCACTTTAAAGAAAACTGAATGCATAAAAAAGTTTCACTCAGGAAAAAAAAGCCTTTCTAGTCCAAAAAAAGAGACAAAACTGCAGCAGATCATTACAGAAGGAGAAAGTGTTGACGTGTTCTTTTGTAACTGATTCTCTAAGAGTACAGCTAATGAATATCCTCTATGGCATCGCCTTCAGAGACACCTGAGATCTCAAATTGAGCAAGAAAATCTTTTTCAGAAATGCTCACGCTTGCAGACAATCAAATGGATTCAATTAGCAACACATAGCTGATATGTCTGAAATGATACTGAAGTAGAAAGAATATACCTAATGTGTTTGTTCCATTAAACCACATTTCTCTGTAGAGTGTGCAGTTAAATGTTAGACAGCCATTATTAAAAATTGTAGTGTGCACGTTAAATTAGAAGACTGACTTTAATTTGGTTATTTTCTTTTGCTCCACAAAAGTTAAAATTGAGCTTTCTGCGGGCTTGACAGATGGCTTAACCACACTCTAAAGTGGCCTTCACAGGAGCAGCTGCGGCTCAATTGTTAGACTTTCTTCCAGTCGCAAGATTACAAGTGTCATCCCAAGCTGCACCACATAATATGTGTTACTGGGCATGACAACAAACCCCCACACTGCCACTGATGCATCTATTGGAGATGAATGTAGAGGCGTATTTAAACCGTCAGCATCCATTTTCCCAGCACGTCAATATGAAAAAGCCTAATTTCCACCCTGATGGTAATGTCACCGATCAACTGATTCTTTAGAAAGTTCCAGTGATCACTGTTGATGCTGCATTTTATTATTATTTCAACTCACAATTCCATGAATGGCACTAAATGTTGAATGTCTAGGTGTATTCTGTCATTTGTTTTTACAAACATGATGAGAAAGACATTAATTTACAATGAAAGATGAACTTTTAAAAAAAGTCCTATAATTTTTCCCCAAAAGCAAAGAAATATTAGGTTTAACCCTTTAACACCTGAGCTGTCGCCTATGACGACAAATAACAAGAGCCCGTTAAACTACCTTAACTATTTGACCTTTTGACCTTTTCCAATGTGCAGAAAAGCCGTTTTTCTCCACGTCAGAATCAGCTGGCTTACAGTAGTTGCGGTTATATGTGCAAAGATGTCCTTGATCGGATCAAAGTTCGGATTAGAATTGAACTGTGCACATGGGCCCTGAAAAACTTTATCCAATTATAACAAAGGTTTTCATGCATCACGCGTTTGATCGGAAAAAATCATTTGGACAAACGAAAACAAGTTCTGTTGTAAACAAACAAAGCTGCAGTTTTGAACGAGGGGATCAACTGAGCATGTTTTAATTTTTGTAAAAAAAATTTGAAGTGACTGTTCGTTCATAATTTCCTAAATCCGTTTGGTCAGTGTCTTGTTCTTGGCCGTAGAAGAAGGGTTAAAGTTAGACATTTAGCCTTGGATACACTTAAAATCTGTGCGGGCAATGCCACTGTTGTGCCACGATACGATACCCCTGCTAGAATGTGTGTCCCGGTCTCAGACATCATTGATCTGTTTCATTACATTTAACCGATTACAAAAACTTTGCAAAACTGTTAAATTAAGTAACAAAATAGAGGTGGGATTATATAAGTTTACTTCTTCCCACTCCTTTTCAGGCAATCATTTAGACTACTTAACTTTATCTACTAATTAGTTTATTTAATGAATAAAAAGTGACATTACTGTGTCTTTGTTTTTGTTTGTTTTATTTATTTTCTAATCAATGCATTTAATTATTTCTGCAACAGGTTTAAAAAATCTATGTGCTTTGCCCTGTATTGTCCACAATCTATGCTTGAAATAAACCAGATCAATCAATCAATCAATTAATCAATCAATATTTTGTCCCAAAACGAGTAAGAACGAGGTTCTTTCAAACAGAGAAGCCGGTTGGTCTTGTTTGTGCTCCAGTACCTCCTCTGGAGCCGTCTATGTACAACGTAAATGACACACAATTTGAATGAATTGCTTAAATGCACCACGAATGGCTTAACCCTTTGAAAACTTGATCCAGACGTTTTGATCCAAATGAGTCTGATTGGGCCAAAGCATTCTGCATGCATTTTTATTCTGATCAGGCGTTTATTAGAACTACTTGTGTCCATGTAATTTGTTGCTATTTGTTGCTTAAACATGTTGCTACCTTAAAATGTTGCATTTCTCAACTTCAAAATCCGTTAAAAATTATGCTAGTTTAGTTATGGTAATCAGAAGAATAAACTACAATTCAAGCGTTTAAGGGTTAATGGAGCTACTTAGAATTTTCCAGATTTTTTATTATTTTTATTTATGTAAACGTCAGGCCTTGGTGAGTTACTAAAACCTCAATAAAAGCGTATTGCTTAGTTGCTTTAGACCTGGCTGTTTTTGTTGAGTCAGATATGATGGCTCTTATTTTCAATTTGAATAAGTGGATGCGTCCAAACCTTTTACTGCGACTGTACATACGTATATTATGCACTTCGGCTGGTGCAGCATGCTATCGATGTGTGGTGATTTACTGAACATGCAGTCAATAGTCGATACTAAATGCATCCTAAGCACATCAATTGCAAACATGTAATAAAAAATAAAGGTGTAATAAAAGCTAACATATATAATCTTCCCCTCATTTGCAAATAGAGCGCTGATGCACACAGCATAGTAATTTGCTATAGGACACAGGCTGACTATACAGAGTAACAACTTCTTCAAAAGGATTTTATTAACTAACATTTAAAATCATCATTTTTACTTAAACTACTACTTTTACTGACTTTTCTAGCTGCTCAGCTGAGGCTTCTCCTGTTGATCTAAAGAGGAAAAATGCAATAACGTTAGTTTAAACAATAGAAACCCAGACAGAAAATTACCCAGTCCTGGGGGAGTCACAGACTAAAGAGCTGGTCAATATTTCAGTACAACTTATGCATCAAAATGGCTGGGTCAGCTCCGGCTTTTCTTCCCATCTTCCTCCAAAGGGAGGACAATCGGCACATCAACGAAGTGTGAACACGTTGATGACTTCACCCTTTACATTAGACACTTAACACGTAAAACGTGCTGCTTATGTTCAGACGCAGAGAGTGGTGCTTTGACAATGTCAATATTTCTCTCCAACATGCAGAGTAGGCATACAGGCTAATGACACGCCAAGTATATCAGCACACGAGTGCACAAGAGGGGCAGAGGACTGGGGTGGATGGATAGCCCCAGCAACAAATGACCTGACAGGGAAACTACACCTACAGACATCCAGTGAGACGGAAAACAAACATGCAATCTCCTCTTTCACATGCACACCCTGTCACACACACACACAAAAAATGCTTTTCCTTAAAACTATAGCCAACATTAGGATGCAGAAAGCTTACAGAGTGTCAGCAGAGTGTCACCTTAAGTAATGTATAAAACAGAAAAATGGCTACAAGTACCCAAGTTACTGGGATTTTAGGGTCCCTCCATCGATATGACATTGTTGTCATTTCTCAGAGACTTCCACCCATGACAGTCTACTTTGTCAGAGGTAGCTGTGGTCAGGTAAACAGATTTCTATTTTCCAGATCCTTAGTGGAACTTGGACATCCTTGATGCCCCCTGACACGTTAAACAACTCGCAAGGTTATCCGGCAACATCTTGGAAAACTCATTGTCAAAGTACAACTAGGTTATAGCGCAAAGATTTTTACTTTTAGGCAGCCTTGATTGAAAGGGGCTGTCTTTTATTCTCTCAAGTACATGCTTCCGCTTTCCCCTCTGCTGGGGTACAAGAGTGCAATTATGGTGGCTGAGGACTTCATACATTTATCATTCTTCTCACCTAAGAAGTCAAACACACATACATCCACTATATCAGCACTCCCTCTTTCCTAAATCATGCTTTGTTCTGTTGGGTGTGAAGAAAACTGCCTTGGCTTTGGCTATCAAAACCCACTGAGCCACGAGAAAAGGATGCAGAGTTCTGGTGCATTGCACACCCAGAATCTGGAAATTAAATGACAGTTAAAAGTACATTTTTGAGGCAGGGATATATAAGGAACACAAATAAACGCATCTTAAAATGTGGTCACTGTCCAAGCTGATTTTAGGTCTCATTTGGAAAGGAAGCTTTTCCAATTCGGTCTAAAAGTTTAATGACTGTGTTCAGCGAAGATATTATCATAAGTGAATCCTAACAGCTGGTAAAAGCTGCACGTCTTCCACGGCTATTTTCCTGCCTGAATTCTTTTTGTGCTTCGAGTGTTTGTAGGTGAAATCAGGATTCATTAGAATAAATACAGACTATTACAATGAAAATCACAGGCCAAACATAACTGGTAAATGGTGCCCACTTAAAGCGCATTTCAGTCGACAGCACCCACAACTGAAATGCCCCGAGGCTTTTACAAGAAGTTGAGAGATTATTTTAGACCTGGGTCTTTTGGATTCCCTCTAAGGTTGCAGCTTAAGCACGTAGAAAACAAATTAGAACAGCTGCTCTTCTTTAAGTTTCTGTCACAGCAAAGGGCAAATAGTAGGGTTGGGAATCTTGAGGCGATTACGATTCAGGAGGCAACAATTCGATTATGAAACCATTATCAATGCTGCTGTCAGTGTGGCTTCCAGTCATTATCTGAGTTTAGAGGACATGAGATTTTAGCTGCCAGTCTTCAGTTATGAAATATGCAGTTATTGTGAAGTATGATTCTGTGGCGATTTAAGTCCAAGCGTCACACATTAATGCCAGAACGATTTCTACCCTCTTCCTCCCCTGGATGGAACTGTACGATGTGATTTTAAAAAATTTGTTGTGTTCCCTTCGTATTTAATTTTGGTCTGACAGAACTTACACACCACATGACTTTTATCCAAAGCCAATTAACAGTCAACACTGAAGTCAGACTGGTCGTATAACACAATCCAGAAGGTCAGCCATGTTTGTGTGCTCTTCAAAAAATGACCATGTTTAGTTCTGCTTGTTACTCAATACTTTTACTTTAAAATATATTCATTTTTCAATTATTGATTTTTTAACTCATAAAAACGATCAGAATCATTGATGGATTTTAATCAATGGATCTAATAACTAATTTTCTCCCCCACCATAACAAATAATGTAATCTGGAATGCTTTTTGGGTGGATGTTTACATTTGTGCCTATAAATCTAATTACCTAGTAACGGTCAAATTCAACATCATAACAGGAACTTAAGTACTTACAGGGAAAATGAAATTCCTTCCCAAAGATACATTTTAAAGCGAACTGAATAGTAATTGAGCCACCAATAGTCCAACTGAAAGATGACCGCTCCCCCACTTGAGCCAGAGCTGCCTGAGGCAGAACATTAAAATGGCTGAAAGTATGAAAAGAGAAATATGTTGCTATATTTTTCAAAAGGTGGAGCCGCTAATGACAGTGACACCTGAATTAGTTCTTGTTGCGGGCAAAATGCCGTCTATTTCAATCAAATTGGCTTCCGGCTTGGTCAAAATATTAATATTAATCATGTTTTTTGACTAGTAACCTACACGTTTTTGTAGTGAGAGTTTGGAACATTTGTAGTTTTTGTTTTACTCCTCTAGCAGAAATTATCCTTTTATAACTAAAGTTTTTTGTGGAATAAAGTGATTTAAACTAGGGCTGGGTATTGATAATAATTTCCAGAACTGATTTGATTCAATCCAAAAGAGAATGGATCGATTCAATTCCTTTTTTTGTTTTTCTGAGTCTTTATTGCAGTTCACACACTGTAAAATGCATTAATGAAATAATGAGATTGTTAATAGCATACAGTGTTACATGGATTCTCAAACAGAGAAGTTCTTACAAAAATGTTCAGATCTTTAACATTGTGAACATTGTTCTGCTTCTCCTGGAGGGGGTTTCATTTTGGCCACTAGGTGGCGATTGCGCAGTAGCATTACACCTTATTCCAGAAGAAAAAAAAGTAAGAGCAACAAATGTTTACTTTAAAAATATTTCCTCAAAAGAGTTTGGAAAATTCATGCCTGCGAGTATATGAAAATTTTGTGAGCAATGTATGTTTATGTCAACCGAGCGTTAGCATTAGCTGTCTTATAGGAAATTCCATTAAACGTTAGCATCACACTTGCCGACTTTAGCTTTATGTGCTATATTGATTTATATTTTTATGAATCGATCATTGATCCGTTAAGCTTAAATCGATTCAAACCGATTAATTGATTTTATCAGCCCAGCCCTAATTTAAACTACATGCGTGGAATTTTTTGGCTGGTACTTAGACAAAGAAGACCTAATGCAAAGCAATAATAAAGTGTGAAACTAACCCTTTAATTGCTGGACCTTTAAGGACAGGTATTGATAATAACTATTTCGACTACCATAACTCTAACAGTTTACGCAGTTAATGCAATACCAGTGGCTGCCTTGTGCTGATATGCAAGACTTCAGTAGTGAAGTGCCAACGCAATCAACTTAACTGAAAAGGGGCTTTGTGTCATGCTATTTTTCTCTTTATCAAATCCAATTTTTACATCGAAAAGGTATATTAAGTCAAAGAGCGTGTCTTATTTAAACATCGCCAATTACATTTTTTTCTATTGTAAAATCGTTCCCAGTGGTCTTTTAATTATGATTGTGAAGTTTTTAGTAAACATTAAAAAAAACTGTTGTTTTTTAAGACATGTTTCTTGCAGAACAGCAGGAGCTCATTTAAAATACGATTCAAGTTTGTGGGTGGGACTGTTGGCGCGATAATTTCCCAGCAGTCCTTAGTTTACACACTCTTCTGCTAGCTTATAGCATCTCACAACCCCAAGCTAACATTAGCGTAGCAACAGAAACAGCTAGCTATATCAGAGCTATCTGGCTGTTTGGAGCTAAATGGCAGCTCAGATGAGGAAATCAGCGACCAATGTGGATCTATTTGTCTGCAAGTGGATGCTTCAGAAATGTAGCTAAGAAGACAGACTTTAGCCCGCCCCTGGCGATTGCTGCGTCACAAACCAGTTTTGATCTGCTCTTGATCCAACACAATTTAAATAAAAACAAAATTTAAATCTAAAATTATTTTAGAAACAGTATGTCCTCTATTACAAGAAAAAATGCCTCAAAAACATGTTAAAAACACACAAAAAAAACTTGATTTTCATTGGAGTGGGTCTTTAAAGGGAGGAGGACTGAAAGTCAAAGTAATTTGAGCCACACTACACTGATAAATAAATATTAAAGATGTTAAAAAGTCAGCAGAAATTTAGATACTGCTGATAAACATGAGAAAAGAATGTTGATTAAAAAAATACTTGTGAAACTGCAGGCATGTTTAAACATTAAATATGTTTGTACAAAGTGAACAGCAGAAAAATGTAGAAATAAATATGCAACCTTTTCTGCTCAGATAAAGTAAAAAGTACAATTTCTTCTTTGTCAACAATTCTAAAAGATCAACTTTCTTTGACACCAGCATGTAATTTCAGCACTCTGTGCTTTACAAGATTCCATGGTTAAAAAGTCACACTCATTTTATGTTACAGCCATCCGCGTTTTAATCTTAATTACGGTGGGTGTACGGTAAGTTGTTGTAATTACAACAACCAAAATTAGCGTTTAATATAATACAAGGATCATGTTGGTTTTTTTTCTTTTTTTCCTGGAGGTTCCCTGTTTGTAAGTAATCAACCACTGATTTCCCCTTTTTACAAAATTCCACCTCATTTAGAAAACATCTAACACAGCCTCATAAATCTTAAACATGATGTCTCTCAGTAAAGCAGCAGAGCAGAGGAAGGGCATGTTCAATTCATTTGAAACTTCAAGGATATTTATTCATCAATACAAGGCTACTTTAGATTTCCTAAGCCGGACACCCTGTCCTAGTAGATGGAGCATGACTGTTTTGCATAGTGTATGTATGAGGGTGTTAATTGTAGTGGGAATATTTGCCATTTATTCATTACACAAGCTATTTCTCCTGCATTATTCATTCCCCAACATGTTTTAATCATGCTGAATGCGGATTGACAGTGCTGTGTCACCACTACTTTCTAATGAAAAGCCAGCAAAAAGCTACTCCATCGTCTTTCAGGATTGTAAATGTTAAAGCTCAAACAGATTAAAAAACTGTCTATGTGCAAATATCACAGAAATTCAAATGAAAGGAAGATGTTTACATGTTTTTCTTCACTTTTTTTTGTTATGGGAATTGCGAAATGCCAAAAGAATCAAGCATCTTGCTCCTTGAGCATGTGAGATTGCTGCTCGTGTAAGTGTGATACATCTTTATGAAACTCAGCGGGGGGGGGGGGGTTCTGTGCTTTTAATCTCTAATTTTTTCCTCTCTAAGGACAATAAGAGGGTTGGAATCAGGGAGCATAAAGAAGGCATCCTGTCCCAGACACAAACCAGTGCCATGGCACTTTTTTTTCCCCTTGTCCTGTACTGAAGCTGTCACTATTGGTGTCTGGGGCCATGAGGCAGGCAATTTTAGTGTTGTGGTGTGAATCGATACCCAATCACATCACGTTCGCAGGCAGCACATCAACCTGAAGAGGCCGTAGCGCAATTTACAGCATATTGTTTTTGGCCCTGGGAGCAAACAGGCACCGGGAGGAATAGAAGCATCATGGCAGAGCAAGACAAGGCCTTGTCATGGCCATAACAGCCTTATCTCTGGCCACAGAAGTACTCATATTAAGCACCAGAGCCAAGGAAACCTCAGACACACAATGCATTCGCTGTTTAAATTTCAGTGGTGGAATCCAACATGGTTGCTTTAATACAGACGTTGTCATCTTAAATAAGACCAGGTATTGTGTCCGTGCGTGTGTGTTTGACGTGTGTATTGCTTTTGCCAAGTCTATCCGTTTCACGGACCCAACAGGCTTAATAAGGAAATGAAAAAGTCAGAAAAAAAATAGAACTGGCACAAACGCATGAATGATATCAGCATATTTTTATCAAGCTATATCTGAACCAAACAGAAATACATGTGTAAAAAAAAAAGAATCAACGCAGGTAGTATTAAAAAAAAAAAAAAAAATCACACTCTGGGGGGTGTGACAGACTCATCATTCAGAGTAAATAACATAATGTTTGTTTGTCAGCAGCTTGCGTCTTGTCAAGCCAACAAGTGGTTTCCGTACACACCTGCAATCATTACCATCACACAGCAGGGTTGCCACCAATAGAGCCCACAGCCATGCTGTGAGCACAGTGTGCTGCATAGATTAGAATAGAGAGGTGCATGGATTTCTCCTGAGAAACACAAACTCAGTGGGTGTGGAGGAATAACGATAACTTTTTGTCCTACAAGAACGTGCTCATTAATAACTGGACATTGCATTTTTGCACCTGATACAGCAAGCTACACTGTTAGCAGCGCGGATTAAATGAAATAAAGGGCAAAAACAACTTTTAATTGAGAAGCATTCTTGTTACACAGTCAATAAGCCTTTCAATATTGGAGAGATCAACTGTCCAAAAAGTTTTAAAATAAAATTATGTTAGATCAATACTGTACAAAGTTGTTTCCCTTATTTTATTTCCAATTCAATTATGAATTTGATCAGAAAGTATCTGCAGTAAACAGTCCTAGTGAAGGTAAAAGTGAAAGACGCATCGGTGCCGTTTGATTGATGCTGCTCTTCCCCATAGAGATTAAACCTCTACTTCACTTACAACATCTGTGGACGACACTAAATGCTGAGCCTGAAACGGTTGTTATGACTACGTAATTCTTTTTAAATTATGTTTTTATAAAGTGCAAAACTGTCTGAGGCAAGTCAAGGGCAGACCGACGAAAGCAGCATTCTCTCTCTCGGCCGAGGCAGATATCTGCTGCATTTTTTCCTCTGAGTTCTTTCAGTGGAGTCGTGATCAGGGTAGAGGTAATGCTTAAGAATTTTTCTGATTTAGTTTGAATGCACTTTCACCAAAAAATGGTCAGAATCAACCAGTAATTAAAAATAATCTTCAGGTTTTCAGAAGTAATTAATGCAAAAAATCCCTAAAAAGCACTTAAGGAGAACATGATAAATTCCAAATACTTTTTTAAAATACATATTTTACCCCAATAAATCCTACATTTAAAATCATATATTGTGTTTAGCTGCAAATGTATTACCTTTTATCTAAAATTGTAGTGATCCATCTACGATTTTTCTTTTTTGCTATAAAATGCTTCCAACTGTTAAATTGAACTTGTGGTCAGTATAGAAACAGGATGGCAAAGATGAAGACTGAAAAACCTTTATTGACAATAGTTATGTAGTAATACTGATGAGACTTTCCACACTTGCGTCCCACGCAAGTGACACAGCAGGAGTCAGTAATGCAGCATCAAAGTAAACCTGCAAACATTGTGAGACAGAAGTGAGTTCAGGATTCTGCCAAACCTTTTCCTTCATTTTTTTCTAATACACATTTGTCTGATTAACCCTTTAGACTTCTTAACCCCTGACAACGGAATTTATTTCCAGCTAAAGGTGGAAATCTTGAAGCACCTCCCAATTCAATTACGATTCAGGAAGCAACGATTTGATTATGAAAAAGTTATCAATGCCTCCCAGATTTAGACACTAAGATCAATATTATTTACTTTTCTCTGCAAAAGTGTAAGTCAAGAAAAGATCAGTATACTTGTTAAACTTTTATTGAGAACATAAAAATTCTGACATGAAAATATTTTGTTTGATATTCAAAAATCTTTCACAGCATCAAAAGAGAAAACTTTTCCCTGAACTCAACAACCTTAAATAAGATAATGTTAAGTTTTATCATTAGACTAGCTCTAATAAAAGGCTCTTTAATCCTTTAACACCTGAGGCATCGCCGGCGATGCTTAAACACAAAATCTTTAGCATACCGTAAATTGTTAACCATTAGCACACTCAACGTAACAGAATCTGCTGGAACTACGTTGATTGTGTCAACAAATAAAAAATTACAGTAAATCAAAGAGCAAAAATGGTGGAGTGAAAAACACTTCGCGATAAGTTCCGTTTGTTACTTTTACTTTAAATCATAGGACTGTTTTTGATTATTATTTAAATTCATAAAACAAAAAAAAGTAATAAAAGATCCAGATTCGTTTATGATAAAAATCTTTTTCTCCCCCATTTCTATTTCCAGCATAATTACGTTGATCTTGTTAATGATTTAAATGTTACAGTATGTCAAAGATTTTGTGTTTGTGTTAAGCGTCACTGGCGACACCTCAGGTGTTAAATGGTTAAAGAGCGATTCCAGCTAGTAAAAAAATAAAAAATAACAAATGTTTTTCTTTTTTGTAGATGGTAAATTAAGCTGAAATGGTTTGATGTACGTTGCATAAACAGACGTTAAGGGGTTTATATTTGTGAAAGTAAAAATATATTGTTTTTCTAATGTAAAATTTTTTTTATACTATGAAAGTAGAATAAAATTCTGAAAAAAAACAAATCTTTCAAATATTAAAGAGAAAAAAATACAGGATTTTTAGAACAGTCGTATTACATACACAGCACATTCGAAGGGTTAATCTCTTTAGTTCACTGTCACTTCCAACTAAACTGTCTTACATCTTAAGGTAATTGTAACTTGGAAAAACACACCAAAAACTATGTATCGACAAAAAGGAATGGCTTAAACCTTTGCGCTAATTAAAAGCAATCATTCTCTATTTAATGAGAATCAATATATCGTCTGCCCTGGTGCACAGTGTGCATGATGGACAAGGGAAAAGTAAACTTGAATGTACCGAGTTTTTGCGGATACTCACAAATAACCCAGGGTCCTCTTTATTACTACATCATAGACCTTCCCCCTCCACCATCGCGGTTGTTCTCCATGCACACATCAGTCTTCATGCATACATATAAATTTGAATTTTCATCATATCTGTATGCAGAGCAGATTAATCAGCAGTGCATCCCCTGCCAAGTACAGCACATCCATATTCCTGGAGGCTTATTGCGCGGGGAGCGGCTGGTGATAAAGCAGGATCGATATGCAGAGCTGGTAAAAACACAGCAAGTCCAACAGCATGGTACAAAAGCGAAGACTACAGAGGACAGGGGACTGAAGCAAGATGCCTGTTAAGCTGGGTTTAAATAGAAACCTCACAGCATTTTTAATATGAGGAGGGAAAGCAGGCCCTCTCGCTTTCTCTCAAGGTAAAGCCACCATGCAATATTCATGTTAGTATATATATGTTAAGGTATGGTAGATGAAATCATAATATTCTGGTGGTGTGTTTGCTCCACATTTTATCAGCTGTTTTAGAGTTAAAACTGTTCATTTTTTAAAGAAGTATGCAAAACCTCTGCTCTTTACATACCACAAAATATGTTAAAAGACAGAGCTATACTGAGGTAGCTCTAAAAGTTCATAAGCAGGCTTTCTTTAACTGCAGCCGCCTGGCTGTACTATGAACTGAATACACAGCACCTTGAAACCTTTAGGATAGGTAAACCCAGCAAGGCATCAAAGATTCTCTCCTCTTTGGCATATCTAAAAGCCGCCACAGAAAAGTGAATGACAACTTCATTTCTCATCTGCTACATAAATCAGGGAAACACTGTCAAAGTCAGCACTTCAAACCCAGAAATTCCCGGCGCTTTCGCAGCTTTGGACAATTTCTTTAACAAAGTTTTACGCAGGAGTGAGAGAAAGAAAAAGTAATTTCTTCGACAGGCAGACATTATGTGATAGAGCCGACTTTTCACTGCATTAAAGAAAGGGGCTCCAAACAACAAAGAGATAGTAGCTGTTTAAAAGGCCAATTTTCCAGTCCACATTGTCATTGTCACACTCTTAACTCCAAAGGCAGACATGCACTCTGGCATCAAAGGCCATTGATTTTCTAATCAAGAGCAAATGATGATTAAGGCATATCTGCCCCCTTATCTTTCCGTTTAAAATCCTCCTTTCTGGATTCAATTTGACTTTGGCTGTTTTGCTGCTGAGGGGAATCGGGACAGTCAAAGACAAAGACACCTTGTAGAGACAATGGGCGGTGTCATGAATGATTAAGGCTAGTGGAACAGAAAATGATCGCCCATCCTCCCTCTGCCTTGGTCGCTCAAGGCTCAGATCGTTACCATGTTTTTCTCTTTATCTGAAAACACAGGAACATCGAAACTTTTGATTTGGCAAACAACAAAATGGAATTTAATTGCTGCTGATTGCTTGCAAGCACTGCCTGTAAATATAGAGAAAATGAAGTTTATCCACCAAAGGCTCCTACATCAATGCACCCATAAGTTCCAAAACTGGGTAGCAACAAACAATATTAAAAAAGGTTGGAAAATGAAAGCCCCATTTCTTATACCTTGATAACATTAAGAAGTAATACCACAAAGCAGAGCTGACTCCCCCTTAGGGTGCAAATGCTCATTTCTTAGCAGACTTCAATTATGCCAACTCCCTTCCCTGGTCGGCGGTCTTCCCATGTATATGTTTAGCCTTTGTGCTACACCTGCCTGAGGATGAAGGATTAACTTCCACTCTGCTCTCAAAGCTTGGTTTGGACTTTGGGTTTAACTGTCCTTCAGGACAAGCCTGCAGCTCAGCTTAAGAAAGATACCTAAACCCCTCATTGCTTCTCGTACACACACACTATTTCCCTGTTCCAGGTCCGGCCATAAACACTGAACTGGGGAGGGAAAGAATCAAAGACAGATGGGCACCATCGGTCCCTGCCCTTCAAGCAGTGCCACACGAGCACACAATACAATTCTGTTTGGTTTTTTATGGCGGTTAGTGGTGAAATAAACCGACATGCAGAAAGTCTGCAGATAAATAGAGGAAGCAACTTATAAATCATGAGAGATCCAATATATTTGATGAACAGGGGTCATTGTGTTACAGCTGTTCATGCTCAACATACCATTTTAATGAGTTATTGCACCGTGATAATTCTCTTACACAGACAAATAATAAGACACAAGGACATTTATTTCCAGATCCATAATTTCCAGTTAGCAACATCTAAGTGTTCATCACAGCCAAACAAGAACATCCCGTTTTGATTGGAGGGTCATTCACGAAGCGCTCATTTTCTCAGGTTCATTCAGTTTCTTATTAGCTTTGTTCTTCAGAGCCTCTAGCTGTGTGTATTTGAAGCCACTGTGAAGGACGGCAGCCATCAAGACAAAGATGAGATAACTGTGATACATCTTTGGTTGCACAGCAAGAGCTGGCTTGTGAGAAGTAAGGCAGCAAGCTACTGCTGGGTGTATGAAATACTTTGTCGACAGATGGGACAACAGAGGGAACAAGCTTTGTTACTTTTGTAGTTATGCTTTCTATCATCTTGTCTCTCAACACCAATCAATTAAAAGAGGTACGGAGAGCAAGAACGACCAAATCACTTTGGCATTAAAGTTGGTGCTTTGTTATACGGAACGACAGCCAGTCATCTAAATGCACTAGTCTCTTATTGTTTAATAAATAATCAACCTCATGACTCTTACATTGGGTAAAAAGGCTGACTATAGTGTGTAAAGTGATTCAAAAGGTACACTGACTGCTAATGCACAAATGTGTAGCTCTGTCATTTCCATCACCAGATTGCTGAACCATTACCAGCCCCACATGATTACCTCTACCTGTCCTTATCAGTGAACACAACATACCGCTGTAACCTGCCATTCGCAGGGGCAAGATTTGTGTTTTCTTATGGAGAGGTTTCTGTAGATTTTAACCTTAATCCTATCAGCTAATGTGAAGGCACTGATCCGCAGCTGTCTTGAAGGTTATCTGTGCATGTTTCACACCCACAGGCATTTATTATTTACATAGGAGCTCCCCTGAGGCACCAACCACCACAGGAGGTGTAAATGGGAAATCTACCTCCCAATCTGCCAGCATCACATCCATATCTATACTGCATGGCTCACTGACTCAGGAGGATGTCATGTCAGGATTATCATCCGTTCCCTGGAAACTTCATCATCATTGGCAGCTGTGGCAGGGGCTCAAGGCTGGTATGTTTGCTTTCTTGAAGCAGGGGATCCCCAACAGCAACACCTCAAGAGACACCTCACTCTGCCTTTTTTTGAGGGTTAGGGGTTTAATGTGGGGCACTGATAATATTCACAGTGTGAGGATTACTGTCAGTTGGAAGTCTAAAGCTTTGTTGTTTTTGTTTTATTAAATAAAAATAATGTACCATGTTTTTTGGGGCATAACGCTGGACGTGAAGCGGAGTGCGAACAGTATTTGCTCTCTCCTGCAATTCACACCAAACGCGCATTTTTCTGTGACAGTCGACAGGCGCTTCTGTTTGAGCTTTTTTTGTTTGTAATTGCAATCATGGGTAAGTTAATAATCTAAAAATATTGCCCCATTTTTCTGCTAAGAAGAAGCAAGTAGTTAGAAGACCCACACGTATTTTATGTATCTGTTGTGTGTGTGTGTGTAGGGGGGGGGTATTTTAATCTTTATTGGCTGTTAAGATACAAAACATGATTGCATTTGTCAATCATAGTGTTTTTCTGTGAAAAATTTGTTATTTTTTGAAAATAGACCAGAATTTCTCATGTATCTTGATGTAATTTCCTGTCAGAATTGATGCAGATTGCGCACAAAATAGACCAGATGCTGAAATGATCCGCGACACGGTGCTAGCCTTCCACAGAGGACCGTGGTGCTCTGTGTCTGGTGTGAACCACACGTAGGTTATCAAGGGCGGAGAATGGAAGCGCCCTCTGTTCCGCGCTGTTTCGCAATGCTTCCACCAGGCATAAGGCACAATTTTGCCTCGTGTCCACTGACCGGTACAGTATTTTGAGTGGTTGCTTTATAAAATTGACCCATTAGGTCGAACCAATCGTACCATTTTTGGTCCCCCGTTGGTTATATTTCCATAGAAAAGTAGAACGGACCTGTTAGAGCAGAGCTACTGTCGTCACACGATAAAATCCATTGACTGGTGGGTGGAAAGGTATTATGGCAACAGCAAGCATACCATCAGTACTTTTCCCGTCACAAGATCTAAAAGTTTTGTCCTATTTTTGGCTGAATTCTTCACCACCCGCAATCCTTTTGCAACGAATAATACATTCTTTGCTTTCACCCCCCCCCCCAATTGCGGAGATTAGGGAGCTGAGACATGCCAAATCTGTGAATCTACACCTCGCATGGGCTTTGACAGTCCAACACTCAACGAAAAAGCTCACTTGAATTGCCCAGAACAATCTAGACCAGCCAGTAGCGGACCGGTCTGGTCTGGACCACTCCATGGAAGCAAGGCATTTAAATCCTTATAATTTCTTAATTCTCTGTTATATGGCATTGTGGCTTACAATCCATTCCATCTTATTAAAAAAACACAGTATATATGTTTACATGAAGATATAAAAAGAGAAGGTTAAGCTGGTTTTGTGGACTCCAGGAAAATGGACACCCCACATGTTGATCTTGTCCAAAAAACAGTTTTGTTTTTTTTGTTTGTTTGTTTTTTTAAATGAATCATACTGGTTCCTAAAGGACAAGACCGTTTTGATAACTGTACAAAAATGTCTGCTTCTTTTCAAGACCCCTTAAACTGTGGGACAAATCTTAGCCAAAATAAAATATAACCTTTTTTATATTTTAATTTCCAATTAAACCCCCAATCAAAATTGCTTCGTCTCCAGGACCCAAGTAGTCAGGTAGAGAGGTGACAGTGGTTGAAATCAGCAATTTCATGGCCTTATCCTATAATCTCATGGATAATTAATTCCAATGATACTTTTATCTGCAACAGCCATTATGATAAACATCAATGCACAAACCTGCTTGTGTGAATGCGCTATTGAGCGTACCCGTGACCTTTCTGGACCCCCCGGACCTCTGAAGTCATGTGTGAAAACCACCTCGGCACCTACACCCACCCCTGAGCGTGCGGGGTTGGCTTGGTATTAGCGTGAAAGGAGTATTTATAGAGACGCACAGAGGCTCGCTCTTGCATCCTTCCAACACCACAAGCCCATTCAAGCCCAGACGCTATTGGCAGGCCTGCTCACTCACTGGAAAAGCCATCAGGTCAGCACACTGGCAGAAGATAGCATGTTGTGCTAACGGGGTTTGATGTGGTCCCCTGAAAGAATCGAATGCAGTTCATTACAGAAATGACAATGTACGGGCTGCATTCTTTCATGCATTATTGTGCACTCGTATGAGTCTATCTGTAAATGAAATTGTGTTTTTATGTTTAAACCGTCTTATATAAACATGAGGTTTTGTCGCAAGGTTATAGATATCGACAGGTCTCAAAGAAAAATGTTTAAACTTTGTTCTCAGATATAATTGGTCACCATCAATAATAGATTTATTGCATTTAAACATATCTATCCATTCAGATTTTGGATTATGGTAAACTACTTCTAAAATCTGTAAAAGAAGTAGGACAATGAGAATAATGTAACCTAAAAAATCTGACCCTTTAATGAGTTTTATCCTAACAACAGTGTTTTTTAATTAATATATCAAAGGAAATAATACATTTCTACCTTTTCCAAACAAAGATTATAATTAAGATATATATATATATATATATATATATATATATATATATATATATATTATTTTGAAAGTTACAGTAAAAATGAAACAAAAACTGAATATTTAAATGGCTTTTTTGTCACAAATAATCCAATAGTAATAAAAATGTTTAAAACACTGTCTGATAAAGACAGTTTATTGCAAAAGAACATGCCAAACAGCCAAAAATATTAAGAAACCAGACATTACATTGCTTGATTTTCTTAACAAGTTCAGCATATATTCAAGCAAGATAAAATTAAAAAAAATCAAGAAAATTAGTTTCCTAACCAGTTTCCCATATCAACATTATGTATAAATACATTATGTATTACTCATTGCCCAAACTGCTGTTCGTTATTTGCTTTTTTAGGTGTTTTTTTACAGAGCTTTGATCAACCTATAAGAACATTTTCCACTTTCATCTCAGGAAATTGCAATTTGGGTGAAAGAAGGTTCTGGATCAAGGTTAAGCAAGCCTGTTATATTTGTTTAAGATTCATGGGGAGTATGGCAATTTGGTGTTTGTTTTTTCCCTAAAAGTTATTGGAAACATCAATTTCTTATTAATACAGAATGCAAACATCCAAGAGGTAATAGGCTGCACCTTGAAAGAAACCAAGTCAAGAAAAAATAATACTAATAAAAAATATCACTTTTAACTTAAACATAAAGGAAAGCATTAAAAGGTGTTGTCTAAGAACTTGATGCTTTATTCCCTCTCTCATAAAGGCTTGTTTAAAAAGTTTTTGAAAAACAAATAAGTGCATTGACAGTTTTTATTAGTATTCTTACAAAAACGCAAAATCAATATCTCTAAAAAAAACAGGCACTAAAAAAATGTACATTTATTTTTTAGGCATCATTTAAATTTAAGGGGTTTTCAACGTGGATCAAAGTAAAAATCGATAGTTTGTTCTTTTGGATAACAGCAGTTTTCCTCTGCCTCCAAGTGTAGTTTTTAAGCACTGGAATCAAAAAGCCATAACAAAAAACACTCATATTGCAGTTAGGAACTGTGAAAGAATAAATTAACCCACTGCTCTTGTAAAAATATCATTGTGCTCCCTTTAACACAAGAGATTTTTCCTGATGACACCTTAATAACACGCACTCTTACCATAACTCTTTGACTGTTCATGCTATCAACATGACTCAGCTCATTCTGATGTGGACAAAATTGGTGTTGCATTCTGGCTTTACAAAGCCGCTTTTCTCCACTTTCAGAAGTCAGGGCTCTGTGTCCCCTTCTGGTCACTGGCAGGAGCCATCTCCGGTTTACTCACGCTGCATCTCCCAGCCATCCGTGAAACTTAAAACTTTAGCAGTGCACTAAGCCTCGCTCAGTGCGAAGTATTGTTTGTGCCATTCAGCCTGCATACTAAGCATTATGTCCTGATCTAATCTGTTTACCTGACCCCGCTTCGTCTTTGAATGCCTGCCCCCGACCCTCGCTTGGACCCTTACTACTCTAGTTTGATATCTGATACTCCATTGCTCATGTTTGATCTCTGCCTACCTGACCATGCTTTAGCTCTATGAAATTTTAGCTGTACTTGTCATCCTGCCTGTGCTAGTAAACCTGCTGCACATGGAACCAGCTGTTTACACGTTTATGATACCACGACAGAATTAGCTGACTTACATTGATTGTGTGAGCACTTTACTAATATAAGTTGCAAGGCTGCTGTTCTCCGCTTCAGAATCTACTGGAATTACATTAATTGTGTAAACAGTGGAAAAGTTGAAGCATTTAAAGAATGTAAACTAGGGCTAAAGCTCTAGTGTTAAAGGGTTAAGTTATAGAGACTGCTGACAAGTCAAAGAGTTTGGGAGTTGTTTTTTTTTTGTTGTTGTTGTTGTTTTTTTTGATAGGACAAGCTTGGATCAGAAAAGTAAAATTCCATACTGATGCCAGAATATAAAAGCTGGATTCTGTCTTCATCCAATAAATGTGCAGGTGCTTCATCAGTTGAGGCAGAGTTAAACCACAACACCTAAACTGTTGCTGATCTTGCAGTTTGAAATTTTCAATTTGATCAGAGTGAAAAGAAGCTTTACTTTACCTGTTTGATAAAATAACAAAGTCCTTTTCCACTATTTTCTTCACACCAAAACTATCAATCTAACTTGGTGGAGCAAACTTCTTCTGAGTGTCACTGATTGAACACAGTCGAAGCCCAAAAGCTAAATTATTTAGCCAAGAAGTCCAGTTGATGAATGTTGGTGGTGCAGGTCAATACATTACAGGGATGTGTGGACCAACCCCTCTGTAGGATTTATTATGCATAAGGGGAGATAAAGGCCATTGATTGTCTTCAACAAGGTCACAAAAGGTCTCTTTCTCTATTAAAAGGGTCTATCTCCTGTGGCAACAACCTTAACCTAGCATCTGGTGATTTTGTATAAAGAAGTTGATCAACACTTGGGGGGGGGGGGTCAACTGACTGTCTTACAGCTACCAGGTGTGCAAAGCAGTAATGAGGCATATTTATATGAATCAATATTCTACTTTATACCTCACTAACAAAAAAGGTAACAGCATTACTAATGCAATATTGACCGAATCTCTACAAAACATAAATGACAAATGGGGTACTGCTTAGGAAACACACATATGTATGGTACTTGAAAAAGTTTATACAACTTTAAAAAAAAAGTAGAAAGTTTTAACTGAAATCATTTCTCAGCACCTCCAGAAGAGGCATTAAATTAATTAATAATTAGCCTGTTTCTGAATAACTGCGACACGGATAATTGCATACAAAGTGACCATTGCAAGCAAAAAGTTGCTGCTAAAAATACAACAGAAAAGGATCGTTGCAAGCATGAGAAAGTGCACATATGAGGGAAACAGCCAACCCGACGCATTCATGCCTAGGGTCCAGGGGAGATTTCTAAGCATTTTCATTGTTAGATACCATCAAAGCACTTTCACTCCTTTCTACTTATAGTATATAAACATGACTTTGAAAAATACCCTGCAGTGGGAGAACAGCAGAGCCACTAAGGGTCCGCGTTGCCTCATCAACCGAGATTTCAAAAGGCAGTGCAGAATTTCAATGGTGCTTCAAGGTTTTGCTAAAGGACAGGCTAGGGGAGCTGAAGAAAAGGGACGGGCGGAGGACAGGTTAGCGTGGGCTCCAGAGGCGCTCATGACACAAACCTTTGAGGTTAAAACACTGAGGTCAAACAACAATCTGATATGCATCACAAGATAAACCTCCAAACATTCTTATCAGTAAACTTTACCATGAATGAAGGCAGGACTTTTAG
>NC_050518.1:16517565-16550425 GCF_002922805.2 Oryzias melastigma | reverse complement strand
ACTGGTCAAAAAAAGTTCTAAAATGCACTGCAAAAAAGTGAAAGGACCAGAGACACACTGGCTATCTGTAATACACATTCATTCCAGGAAGTTTCAGGTTCAGTGCTTTACAAGCTCTGACATACAAGGGATTAAATAAGCTGAATATCTTGAAGTTCAGCCCTGGAAGTACCTAATGAAAAACTCATATCGCCACTATTTTTTTAAAACTACAAACTCTTTTACATCAATTTGAAGGTACAGCAATAGTAGAAGCAGAGGCCATATGCTAGAAAAGTGTGCAGAGCGCGAGTAACTTGCAACCCCCACAGTGACTCCGCCAGCTTTGTCCAAAGGCAGTTTCCAAAAAGACTTATGGAAAATGTACTGTTACCGAACATAATAAAGTGAAGAAACTGAGTAATAAAATAAAGACCCTTGCTGTGCCATAATTCATAATTTTATAGTCCTCATTTTTTTCAAATGTTAGTTGTATAATTCATTTTTTACTGCAAGACTACTTTGTCCTTAAATTTGATTTAATATATGCTAATAGGGTTTTATTTTTTTTCTCAGACCTAAAGAAAGAAGTTAACTTTCTTGCGATTAGGTGACACAAGCAACATAGATCATGAGCACAAAGATTCTGTCAACCCCGTCCTACGTTTGACTTCTAGAAAGGTAAAGCCACAGAGAGCGTACGCATTGTGTAACTGTATTTGTACTCAAAAGGGTTTCTAAGAACTCATTTAGTCCTGGTTGTGTGGCCTGTGGGACCGATCATTATGTCTTTGTCAGCTTTATTTTTTTCAAATTTAAACAGCCGTATTGATGTGAAAAACTTCTTAAAGAAAAAGGGGGACTTCACAGATTACCTCGATTAACAAAGGAATCAAGGACTTTTAAACCAAAGGGGGATCGGAATCCTCCTGGAACAGGATCCTACAAGCAGCCTGGATGGACAGCTTTGAAAAAAACAAAAAAGTGAACTTGGAACAAATAACCTTTGACACAGTGAGTTACTAAAAGACAAATATATCATTTGAAAAGTCAGGACGACCTATGAAAGAGTATAAAGTTGTATTGTGTGCCCTTTAAAGTAAGGCATACTCATATTTTTCACAAAGTCTTGTTATAAAAATACATGTTTATGTTTTGTCAAAGGTTTTTAATTAGATGTCTACATTTTTAGATAAGGGCTAATGAAAGAGCTGATCAAAACTCATGGAAGTCTGCCAAACACTTGTGTCTACAAATTTAAATAATGTCACTTGTACAGTTGGAAAGCTAAAACAATAAAAAGTCACGGTAGGCTACTAAGGACACAACTAAATGTAGGATCATAAAAAATACAAATTGTGATCAAATTAATTTTTGTAGCACCATTAAATGACAGATAAATGCAGAAAAATCTTTATTTTCCAAGTTATCCCTGCTGCAAACAAACAAGGTCAATGCTAGCCCTAGTTCTAGCCCTCCGTCTTTGACAATGAGAAGGTTTAATCAGATGAAGGCCTAATGTAGCTGGGGTATAGAGCCACAGCCATGCCTGGAGCTGTCAATCAGATAGAAAAAGGCATGATGGGCTGGGATCCAAACAGGCCCACAGAGAATCCTTGCCTGCTGTTGTTGCCGGTTCCCTGTTCTCAAGGACCTTTAGAGATCAAAACCAAACACACAATGAGACAGGCAGCAAGACGAAGACAGAGATACTGAGGGATCGACCAAAGAAAGTGAGTAGGATAAGCAGGAAGGATGCCATGAATCAGAAGAACCCCTGTGGCCTTCCACTGATTAGGCCTCCTACTGACTCCAAAGAACAGTCAAAGGGATTTCCTGGAGAATGTCTGTGAAACATACACTCTGAGTCAGGGCAGCCTCCTCTATCCGGTGCCAGATAAAGCATCTTCCGATCTCAGCCCCATCCAAACATGTTCTAGTTTGTAGTGTGGAAATGACGGGCTCCTTCAATAACCTAAAAAAAATCCAGTTCTCTCTGAGGAATACTTGAAGTAGCCTCTCTGCTTTCACTCTCTCAACAAAAATAAAAAAGATACATGGTGTGCTTCAGTTCACCGGCTATGTTGTTTAACCTTGGGAAAATACAAAATGGGACAAGTAATAGAGCTGAACAAATACTGAACTCATGAAGCATTACAAAACAACTTAGAACATCTAAAAATGGACAACAGAAACATAAGTGAAAGGAAAAGCCTCCAAAAAATGAGCTCAGCCTGGGCTCAGTCCAGTGAAGGCACAAGTTTATTGGAGATCCCCGCAAGGGCTTTGTGTTGATGGATGTGCTCTATCAGAACAATCTCACAGGCTGGCTCTAAAATGTATGTGGTCAAAAACTACAGCCGATGGATAACACCGAAAGAACATTATCCAATCAAATCTCAGGACTGTGCCAGGAACACAGCTTTGTTTTAAACTTTGAGGTGTCTGAACAAGAGTACAGCAGACATTTAGAGAAGTAGTGGAAATCTTTTGCACAACTACTGCTTTTCTTTTTGAACCAGCTTTTAATATCAACATTTTTAATTGCCAATTTGGAACAGGTGTAACTCTGAATCTAATTAATTTAATTAAAATGTCAGACCATAGTTTTAAAAGAATCCCTGAGAGCAAAAATGCGAGAAAGAAAGAGTTTTTGTTGTAAAATAATGCCCAAAAAATAGTGCTGGGCTCAATAGTGTGTTATTAACGTCTTAATAATTAGCAATAATTATTACAATTAATTCAATTATTAATTATTAATAATGTCAACACACTTTAGAGTATTTTTGCTTTAACCTTTAAATCCAATGTAAAAATCTCAGAAAACTGAGGTTGAGCATTTGGCCCCCTAATAAAAGGTGGACTGAAACAGAACCGGAACATAAACAGAAAGTGACCAAGAGAAAGACTATAGAACTTTTTATTTTAAACTATCTTAAGGAGACAAATTTGAAAGTTATTTCTAATATCTGCAAGGCTGAACTGCATTATAATCTGAGTCATTTCTGTCTAAAATCTAATTTAAATCCTATATGCAGTGTGGCTGCTAGCTAAACCTGCAACATCTGTACACCGTGAAGTGTCTTTCTGTTGCTGATTGTATTGCATAAAAGAAGAGGATTTCTTTGCCATCTGAACATGTCAATAAGCTTGAAGGTCTCAGCATTGAGTTTAGTACAGCAGAGTAAGAAGGAATGTGTGAATGCATTTGTTCCTCCAATTGTTTGACTTGCATTTCAAGTTTTTTTTTTATTTCATTTTTGACTGAAATTCTAAGGATGAACGGACTGAAAAAAAAACGTTCATGTCATCTAGGAAAAATCCTTGGTGTGGTTTTATTTTACTTATTTATCTGTTTATTTATTAATGAATCTGTCTCACCGCTCTCAGCAACCCTTATCACTGAGCATGGGGTGTTCATGCCGCTTCCTGTCATGAGAAGAAAAAAACCCTTTATTGGTTGCAGTTATTGAATAAACTAAAATGAATACTAAATGCAAACATCTTGCTGCTCAGATAATAAGATTTATTTAACAATAAATTCTGATTGTGGTTTAGGTACTGAGGCAAACAACATTATCCTTTTTTTTAGTTTTTTTAAAGCAAACTACCTTTTTTCATAAAAAAATACTTTCAAATTGCTTTTGAAGGTGATGTAGTGGTTAGCACTCTTGCCTCACAATGAACACGCCTTAGTTTGAATCCCAGCTGGGTTTGTATGCATGTTTTTTTGTTTTTTTTGGTTAACCTCTTCATGCAGTCCACTAATATATGCCTTGTAGGTCAATTGGTGACTTTAAATTGTCCATTGGGGGTGAATGTCCGTGTCTCTGGCCGTCCGATGGACTCCCAGTGTTGCTAGGATAGGCTCTAGTCACCATCTTTGAAAAATTAATAGAAACTTTTGAATTCTTTATTAAATTTATAAATCAGAAATTCTATCTATCATAATTAACTGTTCTTATGAAAACATTGATCTGACTGGGTCAGGCATTTTACTTCTGCGTAGGGAAAAAAAATCCATGAAAAATAATTTTAATTCCTCAAAAACTTGTTCTTTAGTGTGCCAAAGGTAATATATGATCATAAATATGAGTGTACAGTAGTTTACCCCGAAAAGCTTAAGAAGAGCATAATATAGGCTCTTCAAACAGTTGCTTTAACTTTTGATTTAATTTGTTCTATAAGAGGATAAATTAATCTCACCACTAGAAAAGTCATTTTTATAGCTAAGTGGGTCATTTTTCAGTATGAATAAACTGTTGCTGCCCTACTGCTGTTTAGAAGGCTTTAAAGAGTCACCAGACAGATCTGTCCGACATATGAAACTTCAAACTTTCCTTCACTCACATTGTATTTCAGAATGATGATGATCGGCTTGCAAAATTGGATTTTTCAGTTAGTGGTCCTGAAAACATTAAGTGCACTTGCTGAACAATATCACCCCAGTCATGAACAATATTTTATCTGATTGAATATGCATAATTCAGAATAAAGTCATTTTATGCTTCAGTATTTGCAGCAATGGCCTTTTTGTATTCAGAAGCCTCCTAATAACAAACTCCTTTTTTTGTATTCCACGGGGTAAGCATGTCAGGACTACAACTGGCATTAATTTTGTTTGCAATCTCTTGTATGTATCCTATTTGTCTAAACTTGTTAGCGTTTTTCTAAATGCCCCGTTATTGTTTGTTTTCTATTGCAGACCTCCGCTGTGAGCTGCAGCTGAGGTTTGATTTTTGTTATCCCTCAGTGTTAGCCAACTCGCTTTCTCTCTATTTAAATTATTCAAGGATGTCTGCTAATTTCATATTAACTGCAGCTGGAGATATAGCAATAAAAAAAAATCAAGAGAATTTGATTGTTTCATGCAAAATTGATTTTTTTGGCATTAATTTATATGAAAAAAATTAGGGGAAACATTTTAACAAATGCAATTACTTGTGGATCTTTTTTTTTATATTACTGGGAAGATAAATCATTTCAGGAAAGTTCATGAGGATAATTAGCAATGAATCACCATCCCAGTCATTTCCATGAAAGTAAAAGAGCAGTGGGCGACCCTTCGAACTGGTACAGAACAGAGAAAACCCAAAGGCAGCCAGAGGAAAAAAGCACATTGCTGCTGTAAAGAATTCGAAATTCAAAACCTTTATAGAGACTCCGTTTGCAAAAATGCATGACCATGCATTGCAAAGGTCTGTGATTAGATAAATAGATTACAAAGAGGGTCACGGTGGTGAATATGATAATACTCCCTCCATTCAACCCCAGTCATGGCTGACACATGGCTGTTCATTCACGGGAACATTCTCCCTATGTGGAACAAAATAATAGTTTATTGAAGCGAAGATGTGCACATCAAGTGCAGAACTCATTTTCTTTTATCTTGTAAATAAAGTAAAACTCCATTACAGCATGGTTCTGCACAGAAAAACCCTGACCCAGCAATTCAAAACAGAAATGCTGAGATATTTCTATCCTTACCTGAATAGCTTTGCCGGGCCGTGAACACATGAGCGAAAAAGGAAAGAGACGGAAGATAAGAGAAAGGAGAGAAGCCAGAGGAAGGGAGCGGGATGGAAAGAAATCGAAGACACAAGCTGGGTTCAATTTAGAGACTTCCCACAGGAGGTGGAGTGACCTGTATACGCTACAATAGAGGTCATGCAATTTTGAGTGGATACCCCTGTCTTCAGAGGATACTGAGGACCCCTGCCTTGATGTGCACATCCAGGGGAAAAAAGCAAAGGGTTCCTGCTGCATGCAGAACCGCCTGAATGACCTGACTGGTGGGTTTCTATTACAACTGCCTCACTACACCATCGCCTTGCAATTGACACTTCACAGTACGCGACAACACTAGCAATCAGTAAAGCTATCAAGCTCGCGGGACGTTACTATGAAGTCAGCCAACCGTAGATACTCCACAGATTCCTTCTTTTTCTGTCTCCTACTTTCACTAGCTAAATGAGATGACGAAAGCACCAGCAAATGCATTATTTAGTCACCTGTAATTGAGTGTAAAAAGCAGCAGATCAAAACACGCCTCCCCAACAAGTCAACACAGACATGAATAGAATTCCTGTAAAAAACATTAAAATTTAGGGGAAAACGGACATTATGAATCACTGTGGTATGGAAATGTGTGAGCAGATGGTTTGTTGCCCTCCAAGTCTTTCATAAGAGGTTTAGTGACAGGTCAGTGCATAAAAACAGAATCGCTAACAAAAAAATAAACAACATGAAATATACAAGGATTTATGGTTGTATTCATACTAGCTCATATTTATATGTTTATGGTACAAAATTAGGACCCAGATCTTGGTTTAAGGTCACAACAGAAAAACAGCACAATTTAAAAACATGAATAGAGAAACAGAAAGAAAAAACAAAATAAAAAAGATGGATGGGTAGATGACCTTTAATTGCTGAAAATTGCTTCAGAGAAGTTAATGAATTTATTTTCAAACATGCAAATAGGGGGAGGTATTTTAATTACTCTGCTCACAGAGAATTCTGCATGGTAAAGACCTTAAAAGAAGATAAACATTTAATCAAGCCCGACCTTGTGTGCGATGAGGTGACTGTCCATAAAAACAACGCCGTCAGTTTTGGGTGTGGCAGTGTAATTTCAAAACAGGCAGTAAAAAATCATCTACATGATCATTTTTGATGCAAGTCTTTCAGAGCCAAAGGAGAAAGCAGTGTTTTCATCAAGGTATTGTGCAATAGGAGACGGCTACAGCTATTATACTTCTGATCTAAATCTTAGACCTGGACGACAGGACTTTAAAAAGTCTAAGATAGTATTGTGATTATTAAAACACATCTCAAGATCTGTTTTCTTTTGAAACTTTAAAATGGGTACGAGGGCTGTCTCTTTCCCCCAAAGGATTTGGAAACAAAGATGCTTTTATGTCCACAAACAAACCTAAAACAAAAACTTGAATAATGCTTTAGTCAGAATTTGGAACCGCATGACAGCATCACCCATATGTCATTTGTGCTTGTAACTTACATCGTCCTTACAAATACAAATACACTTACCATACACACACAAAAAACGTACGTTCCAGTTGTAAAAGTTGTAAAATGATGCTAGCATCACTGCTAATAAAGGCTAATGTGTTGCGCTAACAATCCCGAGTGACACATTCATAGCAAATCCCATCATAAGTAAGGAGCTCGCTTATATCTATGCCAATTACAATCAACCACTGTTACCTAACTTCCAAGTCCACTGGAACGAACCAAAGGCAAAACACTTACGAGCCATCCTAAAGCTATGCTATGCTAAAGCTAACACGATAACAACAACGTTACAGAATCAAAGATGGGCGGAGCTTTTAAACTGACGTGAAACTTCTACAACGACGTGGGACTTAAACCAGTTGACCAATCACAAAATTCATAATACCTCGTTTCAACTTATAGGAGGCAGAACACAAAGAGTTTTAGACTATATTTTCAGGAATTAAACAAGTTTATTTTAAATTGCCAAAAATGTTGCATCCTCCCACCGTCCAAAAACAACTTTTTAAAGCCCCATTTGTAGAGGTCAAAAGCCCAAAAAAGTTGATTTATGGGTTTGGTTACTCTCTGCTCCTATCTTTGACCCTCCACAGACCCGTAAAATCCAAAAAGGCTTAATCAGTCCAAGCCAAACATATCTAAACCAGAGATTGAGAATTGGGATTTGGGCTTGATAGGATTCAAGACTTGCGCTTTCTGACTTTGGAACAATCTTCTTTATCCTTTTTTATCTGTTTCCAATTTTCTTGTGTTTTTGTTAGATTTTTGTTGAGGTGGGCACGGCTAAGTCATGTGTTTGTGTTCCCACAGCTTTTTTTTTTTTTCCAGCACCATGGTGACGTTCAGTGCCAATCGAATGCTCAATTAACCTTCAATTAACAAGACGTGACTTGACCATTCAAGAAGTAACGCATGAGCATCTCTGAATTAATCCTGAAGTTTTGTTTTGGTCAAGAATCTTGCTGACCCACGACCTACAAACAATAAACCCAGCATTCATGGGACTCAAGGACGTGTTGCTAAGCAAAGAAAAGGTGATACTAATTAGGTTTTTCAATGCTTTGGAATGAGCCTTCTTTCAGAGGGAAAGAAATCAATAATACATAGGTTAGATGTAAGCCTGTTGTATTAATATCCCTCTATACTCTTGGTGAAAATGTTTTCATTAAAAATGCATTAAAAAGAGACACCGCTGTTATCAGGGAACAGATGTATTTAGAAGAAAGTGATTCATTTTTCCTGTCTGGTTGCATTAAAGGAAGTAATTGATGTGTAAAATCAAAACAGAAGGGCCTGTGATAACACAGTGGCACGCAGTGGGTTAACACAAATTATGTTTCAGTCAGAGATAAGGAGTAAATGATTGCACTGCACTGCATCCAGCTTCTGTTGTCATTACTACAGCTACGTTACAGCATTACTGACAATCTATACAATCTCGTCAGCCGTTTTGTTTGTCAAGCGTTTTTTTGTTTTTTTTTTTGATCACAGCTCCCCTCCCTGTGACACCAGCTGCCCGGTGAGTCCACAAAGTGTTTTCTACTGGCTCTCCTGCTCTGTCCTGAGCGGTGACATATTGCACGCAGGCACCGTACTGTGCTGCTGCTGGCAGCGGCGTGAGGCAGAGAGGATTATTCCTAACGACAAGGGCATTAAATGTGTAGCGGGCCGGTGGAGGCCTGAGCTGATGCTCCCTTGTCTGTTTTGGTTCAGCACCAGTTCAGAAGCAGCCTCCCCCTAAGCTGAGTGGAAGCTCACAGGACTCAGAGCGTTGTGGCGTTCATTAATAGCTAAGGGTGTCACACCAGCTTAGACCCAATGTCCTCCCTCAACCAAAGCTCCACGCTGTACTCCCCTGCTCCTAAAACCAAGGCACTCGGAGTGTAGTCACTTCTCCACAACTGGAAAGTTTTGTCAGCACACGAGAACATCTTGTTAAAGATTTGCAATGTTAAATTCACAAAAAGGAGATTAATCCTGCATGTTATGATGTATAATACCTTTCCTTGTCCTTAGCACTCTGCTGACAAGTTAATTTAATTATAGGCTGGAAGAACTTGACAGTGAAGGAATAAAGTAAAGGTGTTTAACACCAAAAGTGCTGTTGGACTGATGCATATTCATTAAACACTTTAAATCTTCCATATTAAGCCGGCTGAAATTCCATTCCTCTGACGTAAATCCTTTCCTGCAACCCGCACAGAAGCAACACCAGGCTGACTCAGTTTTGATCTTCAAACAGATATAAGCCTAAAGCCTCGCCGTGTGAGATGTCCGTCTTTAAAGAGATTTTAATCTCGGCCAAAATGTCTAGCAAAACAGAAGTTGTTTTTCCCGAGCAGCGAGCAGACAATAGCAGCTGGAAACAGACCTGAAGAGAATTCTGTGAAGCTTTGCTCCCACGTGTCTCACCTGAGAAGCAGGAGAACATCGACGGCTGAAAGAGCAGCTCCGCAAACTCACAAATAAAGACTCGTGGAAAGAATTTCTTCTGGAACTTCATTCACTACAAAGCTAGCTCTCAAGTCAATTTTTTTGACAGATGAAAAATCACAGAAATGTCACTGATTATTGGACAGAAGGGAAAAAAAGGTTTTGGAATCATGACCTCCTTTTTTATTTCATTCAGTAGAAGCTTCCTTGTTTTCAAACACTGTCTGGCACTATTGATTGTACATGAGAACTGGACGGAGTGATCCCTTCCCCCTCGTGTTTTAAACAGGAAGTGCCTACTCGTTACGAGAAGCCAAAATCCCATATACTGTTACTCAGTCATTAAATCATTTTTGTCAGAACAACCATTCTTGCTCTGCTACCTTTTTAACATGTTCTTGATAATCTTTCTTTTATTTTTATTTTTTTGACATTTTTATTTAGTTCAAGTCACAAATAGGCCAATTAAACGCTTCAATAAAAGAATATGGTTGCACATCAAATCATTTGAGAGTTAGGTGTGTGGACTTCCAACAGGCTGACTCCTGATTGGTGAGAGTGGTTGCCATAGAAATGTTGATTCAGCCCAAACGAAGACCATATCGCGACGTCCATATCGTGATAAAATGGCGACTGAATTGACTTCATTTGGTTGGAGCCAGAAGTAAAGCCTTTTCTAAGGGTGACATCACACTCACTCGGTCCGGTTCTCTTATACAGTCAATGTCTGGCACACTTACAACTTCAAAGGCTGATACCGCAGTCCTCCCATCTTGCACGCTACTTGTGATTCACCAGCAAGTGTACCACTCAACCTTCTAAGCTCCCATCCCCTCCCTTGAATTTCGATACGACTGGTTTATCTAATTTTCCTGTAAATGCTTCAAATGTATTCCCGAGCAACATCAGACTTCACTGGGGAGTCATGAGAATGATAGAAATGAATAGCTCTGGATGAGCTTCACTTCACCTAAACAGCATCTCCACAGTCCTGAAGCCCCCCCTTCTCTTCCTCTTCTTCTAAAAATAGCAAGTTCCAATAAAATGAAGTAAAATAGAATGTTACCAAATTTACTGCTGTGAAGAGAGGGCAGCAGTGGACAGGACAAATCAATATTTTATGAATATTCCTTCATTTAGAAGCCTTAAATCGCTTTTCAGTCATGTCAGGAATTCTTTATAGGGGCTTGACTGGAGGTGTAAATGTATGTTAATAACATATGGAGCATTAAAAAAAAGCTTGCAAAGCTATAAAACGTGGAGTGTCTATCATCATTACATTTTAACATGCTAATAACAGCCTGTCAGAAGAAGTTAATGATGTTATATTAAAACATCTAAACTGTACAGGTCACACAAATTTAATACATTCATGCATTTTTTATACAGCACAAAGCAAACAAAACCTACAGTGTCCTATAAGACCCAAAATTACTTTCTTGATTACCTATTTAGCCAATAAAGCAAAGCTAAAAGTTGTCAATCATCTAACGACTAATTAAATCTGATTAACTGAAAAAAATCTAAAAAGAACTTTAACTTGAAAAATGGCTTTTATAATTCATCAGTCATCGAGCAGCTCTCACATAATTTCTCCCAACGGATTAATTGATAAATCATAACAGCTCTAAATATTTAACACAGTTGATCAAGTTCTGGGGTGCCAATGCATCTGCTAAAGACTGCGTGTGCTTCATAGAAACCCCGCCAGATGACTAAATATACTGCCGAAACACAAAACAAGACTGTGGAAGGAAAAAAAATTGAAATCTATCAGATGATAATTTCTCAGATGAACATCGCCAGTGAACCTAACAGACTACTCGGATGCCTGAAACACGAAAAGGAGGGAAATTAGTGCATTAGGCATGCTAGTCTTGTGCCGGAAATATGCACAGAATTGATGAGGTGTCACTTTCAGTAAGAGTCACACAATTGCACCGACGAGAGCCTGTGTGATCCCTCCCCTCCTGCCTGTCTGCCACCAATGAGGCACAAATACTCCGATTTGCATGGTCTGCAAAAAAAAAAAAAAAAAAAAAAAGAGAGAGACGTCCTTGATGTTAGGAAAGGTTGCTTTGCTCCCTTCAGCCCTGGCAAACACTTTTGGCATGCAGACCGTACAGGCAGGGCGAGCGTCTACGCTGCTCATTTTCACCCGCTTCCCTTTCAGCCTGCCAAAACATTCACGCAACAATCTGCACCCGACTAACACAACACGGTCTTTTCCAGAAAAAATGATTTCTTCTCGTAATAAAGCGGGAGACGTGCTAACAACCGTGGCCGACAGCATTAGCCAGCAAATGCTTAGACTTACATTTTGAGATCAATTTCAAAGCCGTGTTAATTAATTCAGACTGCTGGCAGCACAATGCAGGTCAAACAAGGCAAACAAGTTACAACAACAGCCAATTAGAAACACACAAGCGTTTTACATTTTTTTTATAACTAGGGCAGGGCTAGCGTGAACAAAGACATGACAGATGGAAAGCAACAGTGGATGGAGAAACACAGAAAACATAAGCATACTTCCTTCTGTATCAATCAGCTTGTCACTTTGTCTTTCTCCACTCCAGATCAGGTTTATTCTCCCCGTTTATGTCGCAGACTACACCAATTCTTTCTAAAATATTAATTCCCTCGCCGTCCCAGACAGATTGTCTTTTTTGTATATCCTGATTCTTCAAAACCAGCCTGTCTGGTGCCTTATCATCTGGTTGTTTTTCAGTCAATTAACTTTCATCGCTGCAGATGACTATATTTATTTGGTCACAATTTGTTAATCCCAAAGCACGGATGGTTGATTTTTGCATATTGGCTTTAAGATTTGTCACGGAGTGTATTTAGGTCTAATTACCGCCACTTTTTTTTCTTCTTTGAGAAGACGAGGCAGCACTTTTAATCTATCAATAGAAGAATTGAAAGCAATAAATTCATCCACCTTTCCCCTGAGAAAGTATGGTGACAAATGAGTTTTGGAGCAGGCAAAGCCAGGCAAGTTACAAATTACATGGAGAATGACGTCTTTAAAAGTTGCGTGTTGTTTCTGCTGGGCTTAAAAACAAATTAAAGACTCCGTAACTAATCAATCATGAAGATTGCTTGCACATTTATTGATCCTTTGTGTAATATTCAGGTATTCTCTGTTGTATTTTAAAATATCATCCATTTTGCCTTTTTGTTTATTTGCATTTTTAAAGAACAACATAAAAAAGTCTGCGTGCTCGTCTCTTAATGATGGGATTTTCTATTAGACTGATTTTACCAACTGATTTTTTCAGCATCATATCCTGGGTTTTAACTTATAAATAGGGCTGTGAACTTCAGAATGAATTGACACGTAAATATTTATTAACGTAAATTAATTACACCTCGCGAATAAATGGTCCTCTCAAGGTTTCCACATTGTGCGATGGAGCACTTCGTTATTAATATCAATCGATTTTTAATACTTTATTCTTGTTATTTTTTATTTTTTTTGTTTAGATCCCTTTTCACAAAAAGCAGACTATTTGAGCCATTGTCCGGTACCATGACAACGCGTCGCTGAGCCTCATACTGCTTGTTTTTGTTCTTAAGATGAAGGAAAGTTTGTTTTTTAAAGCAGCCTGTGCACTAATATAGAAAATTGGGGCTATGTGGTCGAACTTTTTCTTTTTTTTTTATGTCTTCAGGTTCATTTTTTATGGCTGTATGTCAGCGTCTTTGTTTTCTTGACGTAATACTGCAGACATAAAAGTATTTAGAGTTCTGCTTATCTTGCTGTTGATGTGTTTTCTCGGTTAACACTTCATACATTTAAACATTTCAGACAATAAAAATGAAGAAAAACTTTTCTCTCTGGCCTTTTTTTGTTCAAAAGCCACATATTGTCATATAAAATTTACCTAGTAAAACATTGTCACTAATAGTAATTAATTATAACTCAAAAGCGTGATTAATCCGATTCATTTTTTCAATCAATTGACAGCACTAATTAAAAATAAAACATTCTAAATCTACAGTTTTGTGTGCTATTTCATATGATGATTATTTGCAGATAATACATGGTCGACAAATACTGTTACTTTAAAAAATAATAGTAATAATTGTGATTAATTCTATCCAGGTTTATAATTAATTAGTCAATTTTTAAATGGCCCAACTTATAAGCATAAACAATGGTATAAAATGACCTCTAAATAACATGCTCAAGACCAGATAGAAATATTCACTCCATTTGTATATTATTATTTTTTTACATTCCACGCTCAAATTTACCGTATCACAATTCCAGGTAAGACTATTCATGCAGAGAAAGTATTATCTGCTGAATGATTTTGCTATAAACCTAAATATTAGAAAATAAAACGAAATAGAAGACCTGGGTCAAAGTGTAACAATTGTTTTTAATGCAGGTTATTATAGCAAAAGCAATGCACTAATCTAAGTAAATGCGTGAAGGCAAAAATACATAATAATATCTATATGTGTGTGTATGATATAGTGCAGTGGCAGATCTATAGGTAATTTAAGTATGTGGAGACGGATTATAACATTAGTGATACCTGTAATCTGAGGAGGGATCCCCTGTTTGAGCCTATAATAAATTCAAACACATGACATATTTACACATTTAGATGATGGCAGCAAGGCGGAAAGCTTTTTTTTTTCCTTCTGTGTGAGGAGCCTCACAGACAGGCTGATCAGGAGAGAGTTCACACGACTTACAAATCTATCTGAAAAAGGGCCTGCGTGAACAGCTCATCTGCCGGACTGATAGCGCTGTAAAGAGACAGATTTAGTGGAAGGAGAAATGATGAGGAGCAGGTTCCTTACCTCATTAGTGTTCCACCGGTGTCTCTCCTTTGGCAGCGACGTGCATTTTGGTAGACATTCAAGCAGCTTCTTGGGTAGGTATATTTTCAAATGTCCATGTTCATCTGCAAGGAGAGCAAGACAAATAAGAATATTAAGCAGGGCTTCATATGGTATTGACTTACTCATCTGCCTCTTTATCAGTCTATCAGCCTCTGTAGAAAAATGCTGACTGTAATAATTCCAATTCAAAAATAGAAAATTGCATACATTTTGTTTTGTGGTGGGATAAATTGTTTTACGGTAAAATGCAATCCGTCAGGGGATTTTAGCAGAAATTTTTCACTATCAACTTAGAAGGCCTGTGTCTATTCATTATTTATACACAATAAACACACTTGAGTGATTTTACGGCGTATGGAGCTTTAGTACAGAAATCTCTGCGCTGCACAAAAGAATGTGGCACATTATTCAGGGAAATAATTGCAATTAGCAGGCCCAGTACTTACATCATAATGTATGCATTTCAATCTGCAATTTGTGTTTCTTAATCAGCTCACAAGAATTAGAGAACAGCAATGTTTATAGAAACCCCTCGCAGTGATGCATTCAAGTATTTATTTAATAACTTTGCTGTCTTCGGGCTCAAATATGCAGATGGTTGGAGAATGAACACATATTTGTTTGGGAAGAAAGAATGATTTGCAAACATGGTGAACCCCCACTTTCTGATCAATATGAGAAACAGTGCAACAAAGACAGACGTGGCAGAAATTAAAGCAACGTATGCTCTAAATCAAGACAGTTCTACGGAAGACGTGACTGGTAAAAATGTACGGGATGTCAGTCATGGAGAGGTGACAGATGATGCGGCTAGGACTGAAAGAAGGAGAAAGGGTAAACAAATATTTTTATTCTCAGAAAGTAAGTCTTTAGTCTTTTTTTATATCCAAATCTAAGGCGAGGACTTAGTTAATCTAGATAATGTTCCAGCATGTGAAAATGAATCAATTATTATGCTTTAATGAGTGCAAATTGGATGTAAATAAATTCACTGCAGGTGATCTAAAATACTTAATTTATCAGTCATACAATGAAGCTTAAAATGGAAAACAAAAAACGATATTACCTTAGGTTAGGACAAAATGAGCAAATAAAAGACAAAACTTCCTGACTTTAAATCGGCTAAAAGGTTGCTTCAAAAAAAAATAAATAAATAAATCAGCACCATCAACTCAACATATAACCCCAGAGTGCCCTGAATCACAGGATATACAGATGTGTGCAGCTGCCTTCCTCTCTATAACACAAAGTCTGCAAGAACATCCATATGGAAAATTCAACCCAGCTGATCCACAGAGACGGAGCTGGCGTCGAGCCTCTGAGTGCGATAAGATGGGACGTCATCGCCCCCAAAGGAACGCAAGAGTGGATCCACAGGATCTGCTATATCCGTCTGTCCCTGTAATTCCACATGTATTCTGTGTTTTATATGAGCCGCGCGCGTTATCATTCGCTTTGCCCAATTAAGAATCACAGACAGCATCTGTTCTGAGGTACCACCAGAGCAGTTTTATTGTCTAAACTGAGGAACACGCTGCAGCTGAATGATCAGAGGGGAACAAAAGGAAAAAAAGGAGAAGCCGCTTTCATGCAGGGAACTATTCATTACACAGCACCACCAGAAAAAATTAGCAGCAAACAAATGAAGTGGACTCACAGTCAAATCAGGGCTGCAAAAAATGAATTAACTTTTTGAAAGTCCTATTGATATATAAATATTTTTTCAAACAAGATACAGCACCTAGGCATTAAATCCACTGACTTCTCGGACAAAGAGTTGCTTCTTTTAGGATAAAAGAGCTGCCAGTCATGCCCTGTGAATTTCAGGCTCTTTCATTTCGGCTGCAGCCACCTCAGCGTCTGCCTCACTCAGTGAGTGGCAGCGGCACATTCAAAGTCAGAGCAGTTAGCTACGCTTGGAAACTAATTTCTATTTATCAATTCATTTTCTGCATAAAACCGTTGTCTTCAACTTGCATGGGGACGTTTGTCAGATGATGTGGTGGTTTAAAATAAAAAAAAAAAAAGAAGAGAGACTTCAGGCTGTCGTCTTAATGAGCAGCATTTCTTATAATATTTCACTCCCAGTTCAAGGTTTTTATGCGAATAATGGAATAACACATAAATGAGAACAGCTTTCTAGGGAATTCTGCTGTATTATCATACACAGTATATGTGAGCAAAGCATGTAGGAGGGGAATTAAAAAGATGTGAAGTAATGATTCTGGCAAACACCAAGGAGATAATGATTAATATTCTTGTTTTTTTCCTGCTGTATATCACTATTATAAGTTTCATACACATGATATGTTTTGAACGTGGCGATATAATCCATCACTGTCTGGTCTACAGTGTGCCTTTGATACATATCACCACGCTCTACTGGAGGTTAAAAGTGAGGACAGATAGACAGATAAAGTTTGCAGCAATGAACATAAAACATGGACGAAAGAACGTGCAGTTTCACCTGTAAGGACCTCAAACAAATTGGTACCATATTTTACGCACTATAAGGCGCACTAAAAAAACGTATTTTTTTTCTTTTTCAAAACGACTATATGCTTCATATTATTGTAGTGATGTTTACTGATGATGAAGTGATGTTGAGAGGTACACGGCACTCTGTCAAAATGTCAGGGTGTTTTTTTTTTCCTTTTTTTACAAGTCGCAAACAAGGTTGGATGTTATTGTAGATAAATATGCAAATGCTGCTACCGTTTGGCAGCAATCAGACTGTAATTATTTAATTTTTTATAAATACTATTAATTCGAGTTACAGTTACAGTAACGTTTGTTTTTATGATATAGGTCTGTTTTTTATGTGTCTGAAACACATAAAAAAGTTAGTTGTTGTAAATATGTTAACACAGCTAGCATGTAGCAATGTTTTTTTTTGTTTGTTTTTTTTGTTTTGTTTTTTTTTATGTTACTGACAAGGTTGGGAGTTCGTAATGTTTGTTTTGCGATATCAGTCTGTTTTTTCCCGTGATGCAAATAAGGTTGGGAATTAAAGGTATTATGAATACACTAATGCAACTAACATGTAGCGTGATACAAATAAGTACTAGAGTTACAGTGAACGCAGTTAATAAAGTATGACTGACTGACAGAGATATCTGACTCTTGTTGCATTTAATGCACCACATAGCAATTAATTATAGCAACTTGTACCCAGGAGTGACTTGCAGTATTGTGATGCTTCCCATTATTTGGCCTTCAGCAGCTGTTTTCACTAACATCCACTAGAGGGCACTATGTGTGTGATTATTAGTATTTGCTACTGACAGGAACACAGAAGAAAAATCACCATTTAAAAAAAGCATGGATGAGAATCTAATCGTTCTCCTCCTGAACTTTATCATATTTTTCTTATATGTATCGAGACGTTATTAGGTCCAATCCGAATTTTTCCCTTTCTCTCTACCCCTCCTTGAAGGTGCATTTGTAGTGAGAGTTGTGTCCGACATGTATTTTTTTTAGTTCCCACCCTCTGTCACAAGGGTAAACCGTGGAAGAGTGTGACGCGGAGTAGAAGCGCTTTTCTTCATGTGGATGCGCTCTGAAGCACAGACATTTACATTTAAATGTAAGTAATGACTTTTTGTTTTAGCATGACCTTTTTAAAATTAGAAAACTGCTGTTATGTATATTCGAGCGTTGGAAGCTCTGTGCTAATGCTAGCTGACCGACGACTATCGGAAGTGACGTCCGAATTCAGAGCCACCTATTTTTCCAGAACTCTCTGTTTGGAGGGCTAAATGTGGGGATCGGGGGAAGGGAAGAATGCGGATTGGGCCTTAATCTTATTTTTTTGTCCCCCTCGGACAAATGCGGAACAGCAAGTCCTCTGGGTTACAAAGTCATGGAAGTACCGCTGAAAATGCAGTAATTCAGAGGCTGGCTCCTCCAGTATTGAAGTTAAAGATTTGACTAAAAAACCAAGACATAGAGACCTGATTACTAATGCTTTTGTAGAGGTCTTCAAAATATATAATGCTGATTTCTCAACGTCATCCATGCCTTCTGTGCGTTGTAAATGAGATATACAGTCAATATTTTTCATATAGCGATGAAACTATAAGCTTGACGGTAGCTTCTACAACACGCGATAGGAGTGTCTAGTCTATGAACAAACTAGACACTGTGTCGAATGTCGAAAAAGGGGCAGCGGAGGTGAATTTGACACGTAAATGGCGTTAAATGGCATTGGATTAATCAGAAGCGTTGCACTCTTCTCCCAAAATTGTGACGTATACTCTGGAGCAACTTCTATATGATTGCTTCTTCTATATTATGCATCTTTTGAGTCCTACAATTTATATTCTGGTGCGATTTATGATATACTATAAATAGTTGTGATAAAGAAAATGATCAGAAGTTGCCTAAAATTGCTAACAGACAGCATCACAAGACCCTGGTTTTAAAAAGTATTATTCCAAGTTCTCCAAGTAAGTCCCAAGCTCTGTTGGCATAAATAAAGACAAAACGCATTGGGACTTTTTAAACTCAAACAATTAGCAGACCTCCATTTCTCAGCTCGTCTCCCGAAGGGTAATGAGGGTTGCGGATGGGTTAGGTCCTATCACCTCCCCTCACCCCCCTCCCCCACCCACGGTTTCTGCCTGTGGGTAAGTTCCTGGCCATCTCCTTCCAATGTGTGCTCTGAAGATTTCCAACTGACAGAAGGCAGCAGCAGCAGCAGGCGAGCCTGTCTCTGCACAGATTATTGAGGATTCAGTGCTTCCCTCTGGCGCGCACACTTCTGACACAATTGACACAAGACTCAAGTATGCTGAGGATTTTCTCGCTCAGTGAGTATAGTCAGAAATCTGTACGACATGTCTATTCAGTCTTCCAACAAACTTAAATATTTGGAGTAGGAAACGAGCAACAATCTCTCACTAGGCTGCAACAATTTCATAACCCTAAAATTACACCAGTCGTGGTATATTTTTTGTAAAGAATTAGCTAACCAAACAGTGGTATATACTTTATATATTTAAAGGTGACACATGAGTGATTCAGGAGTTGCAGTTTTCTTTTATTTTAACAGTGTGATGTAATTTTTTTATTAGAATCTTTATGTTTTCTTTTAAAGAATTAAGTTAACTTGCACTATCACACCAAGCAAAAATATTAACTGCTTTCTGTTACCCAAACAAAAAAGAGTTTTCAATTTACAAAAAAACATTGGGACAGTTTATGGGTATGGTGAAGAATTTATTTTCCTATTGCAGATAATCAATGATCGATGGATTAGGCAATGTTTTAGTGACTTCAATCCCATTAAACAAAATGAATATAAAGTTTTAAAAGTTTAACAGGAGAAGTACATGGTTAAAAAAATTATAACATGACTGCGTGGAACAAATGTGACAAAGATTTAACATGAGGTCAAGGTGCTTTAAAGACTCATGGAGTCTGCCTGAAAACAGCTGATACAACATTTAATGTCCAAATCAACATGACTTGAAAAATATTAATAATTAAGTGATTAAGAATAAAAGAATACAGGAAAAGAAGAAACTTGACAAGAAAGGCAAACACAAAATTATTAATCAAAAGAAAAAAAAATACATTTAAAATCAGAAAACCTAAATAAAGTTAAAATTCAATCTATTTTTTAAAGCAGCATTTGCTTGTTTAACTCATTTTAACAACAAACTTTTGATGAAAAAACTTACTACTTTGAGGTATTTTAGGCTTTTAACATGAACCTCCCAGTGCTCAAAAAATGACAGTATAATTCATTATGTCTGTGCCAATCTATATTGGATAAAACTTTTTAAAGTTAAATTGGACAATAAATGGGAAAAAAAACAGTTGAATTAAGTGAGCAGCGGGTAATTGTCATCCGCTCTCTTGTGCATGTCTCAGTATCAAACCTCTTTAAATAGTTATCAGATGTTTCACTAAAAACCATCAATACGTGTCATATCATGCAGCACAACTGCAAGATTACTGCCGTTTTATTGTGGTTTAGAAATCTGCCAGTGTATAGGGGCTCCATATTTCATAGGACTGATAAGAGATCAGAAAGCTGAGCTCAGACTGTTGGTCTCTGAGCTTTGTCCCAGTGACACCATTAAGAAAACATTATCATAAGAACTAACATCCTACATCCCATGAAGACTTTATCAAACTGTCTTTGATATTAAATGGAGAAATTGAATGTGTCTGTCATTTTAAGGCTCTATAAAAATGACCTAATGCGTTTCTAAAGTCCTCTTTCAACTGAGCTGAGCCACCAAAGAAAAGTGCACAATGTGTACAGATGCAGTAAAGAAACACGCTCTATTTACAGATGTATTCTAGCACTTTTTTAAAGGCAGACACTTAAAAGAACTTACAAAAATATACTATTTACAGACAAAACAGATATTATAACAGATTAATATAACTTAAACTGTTTTTTGTCCTTTTTATTTGTAGCAATTAAATTTAGTTTAATATAATAATTAAAAATATAAAGATTAATTTTATATTTTTTCTAAGTGCAAATCTCCCAAAATCTCAAAATAAAGTACACATACATGTCATAAAAACCAATAAAAGTTGTCAAACTTAAGTTTATGTTTTTGATTATCTTTTTCTCTTTTTTGCATAATTTTTATATACACTGGAAAACCTGACATGTTTCATAATGTGGTAGTAAATCATTACATGTACAGCCCAAAATTAGGATAAATTTTTTTATATGTGTTTATTAAATTGAAAATTGTGATGGTTAAATGATCATCAATGATAAATATATATATATATTTATTTATTTGTACTTTTTTACACTTCATAGGGAAGATTTAAAGATCCGTCGCAACTTTCTTTTCAGGAAAAATAAACATCTCTAAAAAAATTAAAAATTAAAAAATAGAGATTATTTAGGAATTAATGTTTGAATAAATGAATGAGTGTTTAAATCTTTAAAAATGACATAAAATACAACACATTTTGGGCAGCATTGCAAACATCTGTGTCTTTAAGGTTTGTAATGAACCTAGTGGATAGTTGCAGACTAGATCTAACATGTCATTTTGATGCATACAAACATTAACACAATAATTTGTCTGAAATTAAGCTTGCCTGAGTTTAGAACACCTTCAATTTTGATTGTAACAAAAAATATATTTTGTCTTTAATTTGAGTTTCTTTTAAATGTGACATATGAATAAAATAATCAATTAAGATCCCAAGGTATTTGTATTTAGAAAATTAATTACATTTCTTTGATTAGTTATGACAAGCAGAAGATCTAGGATATTTCAAGGGAACATTTGGACTTTAAAAGTGGATTTTCAAAACAGCCTTGGCTTTTAGAAGTGATTAAAGTTAAAGCTTTTCAAAGCTGTGCATATATTTAAACGGAAACACGAATCAATCATGCCATGATATTAACAAATCAATCATAAAATTAGTAACAACTTTCTTTAAGCAAATTAAATTAAAAGTTAAAGGGGAGTGAATATTTTGTTTGTCAATAAAACATTTTTTTAGCATTTGCAAACCACTAAGAACCTAAATAAAACAATCCTGCTGAGCAACCATGGATGGAGGTGGCAAAGGATTACTGATCTAAACCAACTTTGACTTCATATTAAAATTTCTGTTCTTTTCTTTCTTTTCACAATTCTTGCATTTTTAATTAGCAAGGGAACAAAAAAAACTATCTTAAATTATTTAATAGTTGATTAACAGGAAGAGAGAAGATGTCTGAACGTTTGTGAATGTTTAAGGATAAAAGAAAAGTTTGCTGTGAAATTATATTTCTTTTAAAGTATTTTGCAGTTGTAAAATGATCAATAAACATGTCCATATGTTTTGCATCTGCAATCAAATGTATAATTCTGTTAAAAAACATATATGTGCACAGGTAGTTTGTGCTTTTCAGTAGCAATTTGTTCTTGTTTATAAAACATTTGTGGCAGTAAAAGAAAAATTTGAGCATTTGCAAAAAAAGATTTACAACAGTAAAAATGTTTTACACACTTGCAAACATGCTGAAATATTTTCTAAGAAAAACACATACACACCTGGCCTCAAGTGTTTTTTTTTTTATCCTTACACTGAGATCTACAGACACAAACTCAAGTTGCAACCTCAGTCTTATATTCTATCTGATCCAACCAATCAGCAACTGTCCCTCTTTCAGCAGCCTATCAACATGCACCATCTCACTAATCATCAAAAATGATTAATTTAGGGAGATCACTCCTTTGCTCCTTGTTTCCAGTTTTCATGGGAACATGGGATCACTCTCTATTGTCATTCCATTACAATGCAAAAGCTGCAGTGAACTGGACAATAAAAAGGGGTCCAGTGGGGCAAATGATGTTAAATATGTGTGCATCCAGTACATTAGAGTCATTGCAGGAAAACTAAATGTATAATATTCATACATATATTTTTTATGACACCATTCTTTATATGACATCAGTTTTTAAAAAAAATGTACACTCGCATGTGATTATGAATTAGTCTAAAATAACATTTGAGTTGATTTAAAAATGTTTGCCCATTTGTTTAACATCCCAACAAAGAAAAATATTGAATCTGATCTTTGGTTCATAGTAATTATCCTTAATGGGTAGAATTGTAGATGTTTATATATATATATATATTTATAAAATTGACACAAACAAATCTGACATATCTAATCAACTCTACACCAATCTGGGATTAAACACCAAAATTGAAAGTTGTAAAAGAGGGGTGAAAAGCATAAAGGAAGTGGCTGACTATAACTTTTGGATCTTAAATTTCTCACAGTTTTTCTAGTGATGCTAGAAATGCCTGCCTGATCTTCACAAAGTGTGTCCATGTTATTTTATTACTGAATCTGTTTCATCTCCTGTAAGGATCATCTCTCCTGCTTTGTCTTTCGGCTGCTCCCTTTTAAGGGTTGGCACAGTGATTTATCCGCTTCTATCTAACCCTCTTCTCTGCTATATCCTTGCTCACACCAAATCCCATCATGTCTCCCCTCACTGCATCCATGAACCTCCTCTTTGGTCTTCCTCTAGACCTGGTAGCTCCAGCCTCAACACCCTTTTACCCTCACAATGTGTCCGAACCATCTTTGCTGCATTTATCTCCGAATCATCTACTCTGACCGTGTCCTTGGAGGGATTTATTCCTGATCCTGTCCATCCTCAAAAATTCCAAAGAGAACCTCAGCATCTTCCTCTCTGCCACCTTTCTCTTTCTCAGAGCCAACAACATGCTGTTCTCATCACAGTCTTCACCTTTCCTTCATTCTTGCTGACACTCTTTTGTCACACATCACTTCCTCCACCTGTTCCAACTGGTTTGCACACACCTCTTCACCTCCTCCCTGCGCTCTCTGTTCCTCTGGACAGTTGACCCCATAAAGTCCTCCACCTACTTCACCTTTGCTCCAACTTCACCGTTTCAGTCCCTCTCATTTACAGACACTCTCTCTTGCTGCAACTGACTTTTGTTCCTCTCTTTTCTGGAGCAAACCTCCACTTTACTCTTGATGTTACTCCATCTGCTCCCTGATCTCAACATAGATCACAGTGTCATCTGTAAACATCATCATCCACAGAGATCTCTGCCTAACCTCATCTGTCAGTTTTGTCCATCATCACACAAACTAGAAGGGGCTCAAAGCTGATCTACCTTCACCTTAAACTCCTCTGTCACACCTACAGCAGACCTCACTGTTTGAAAATGCTGATTAAGACCAAACAAAATACAATGACATTTAAAGAAAAATGCTGTTTGGAAGAGATTAATTCATGATGATGGAATTATAATTATAATACATTTGGTTTAGCGGCAAAACGTCCAGAGTGGCTAATTTGGGTAATTAATTTATGAATCAAATTTTAACGAATTAACAATCAGAAAAAAAGCATTAAGTTTAGCTAGCTGTGCATTGCTTGGCAGCTGCAGAATTAAAGTTGATGATTGGTTGATTAGTTCAGATGGTGTGGGTTATGATGTGTTTGTGTCTGTAGACCTGAGTGTATGGATGCACTCAGAGAGTTATTTTAAACACTGCATATTTACTTCTTTGCAACAAAAAATAATACAAATATAACTAATAAATAAAGTTCTGCCTAAATTACAAAAAGGGTTTATACAAATATAAACCTTGTGTGTCAGAAGATCCATAACTCCCCGTTGTAACTGTAAAATATGTCCAAGTTGTTGGACAGGATAAGTTACAGGAATAAATAAATAAATACTAGGTATATATGTAAAAAAAAAACATGTTTTTTGTGGTTTTATCAACCACAATATAATTATAGTAACAATTCATAGGAATTTATTGTAAATTGTATAGACATTTCTTAGTGTTTGATGTTTTGAGGCATTTTTAAATAAAAAAAAAGAAAGATTTTAGCAAATGTGCAACATTTTTCTACAGCAGCAAATGGTCTATATCCAAGAATTAATTAGCATTGTCACTCTTGTTTTTTTACAAATACATTAACTTTTTTACAAACAAAACCTATTTATGTGTATGAATATTTTTTATAACTGCAAAATATTTTTAAAAAAAGAAAGAATATATCACTATTAACACTACATATTTTATTGTGTGTCACAAACTGAATCAAGCTAAACCTTTTTGCAAAGCGTGACCATAAAAATACTTTTTCATACTGAAGAATTGTATTTGATTGGGTTAAACTTTTTTTTTTTCTAATATGAATTGGGCATGCAGTGCAAACAACACAATGTGTTTAGAATGCAACAAAATCTGTTGGTGGAAATGACTTTCAGCATTGATTGTCTGTGCAGTGATTCTGAATGGCCGAGTCTGTCAGCTGACCTCAAACCAACTGAGCATGTGTTTCGCTTGCTGTGGAAAGATTGAGGGCAAAGAGCCTCCAAAACAAGCGAGAATGAGTGGCTGCTGCTGTACAGGCCTGGCAGAGCATCGCCACGGAGAATGCCAAGTATCTGCTAATGTTCACAGAGCAGACAAAACAAAAACAGACAAGCGTGTGCAAGAAAATACTCAATGCTAAAGAGCTCAAGTATATAAAATTGATTTTTTTTAGTTTTAATAGTGTATCTGCAATACATATAGGTGTCTAAATTATGAAGTTTTTGAGATTAATCAACAGAAAACATGAATAAAAATGCCTTTTAGTTGGTTTTACCAGCCTCAGATATGGATGATTGCCTTTTTTTAAGCTGATACGTCTAGAACAACCCCCCTCTGTTCTTTTTTTTTCTTCTTCTCTGTTAAATAAACCATGTGTTTTAGATGTGGCACTTCAGATGTTCAGAGTTGGCCTTCTCTAATCTGGGAGTACTTGTCTAACTTGAAAGAGGCCTTGTTTTTACACCAGAGCAGTTCTGACGAAGCTCTCCATGCACACAAAAGTGAACTCATCAAAACTGAGCTCTCCTTCTTTTAACAGCTTTTGCAACCTCAGAATGGGTTCATTCTTTCAGGTTTTATTTAGAAATGTGAACAGTAACAGAGATCCTGCTCCTTTTTTTTTTTTTTTTTTGATTCCCTCAATAGGGTATTTCCATGCATGTGAAGATCCTTCCTAAATAAAGCTCTACCACCTGTACAGTTATATAACCTTAGTATCCACTTAAAAAATAATCATAAGTATAAATATCTTGCAGGGAAATTTTGAAATAATGTTAAAGAAAATCTCTTATTTTACGGTTGGTATAAAGTCGTGACTTTTATAAAAGTGTAGAGTTTAAACAGAAGTTCTGATGACTGCTGATAACCACAAGAGAGATACACAGAAAACAACTATTGGGTTGTAAAATACTAAAAAGCAAGAGAGGCTGACAGAAGAGCTTGTTTCATGAGAAGATGTGCTGAGCTGAGCTGGCACATGGCAGCCAATTACTTTCCAGCTCTTGATGAGAAAGCTCGCACACAAGCAGCTAAAACAGGCAGTGAAACACTTTTCAATACAAAGGCTCGCAGGCTTATGTTCCAATCACAGAAGAAACAGTGGGGGCCATCGCTTAAATGGTTATAGAGATATATATTTCTCTGCGCTAATGTTTGGATTATCGCTGATCCTGGCTGCTAAGCAAAACACTTGGGCTGAATTTAAGGGTATCAGTCATGCTAGCTTGCTCCAGCCCCACCCTAGAGATGAGAGCCAGGGTCATGAGACTGGAAAGGCTGACAAAAACAAATCTTTAATCAATATCTGAGCCCTGAACGCAAAACCCTCTCTCTTCCGTCTCTGTCTCCGAGCGCTCTGGGAGTGACAGTTTTTCTTTTTAATCTGTGCCCACATTGTGGAGAAATTGCAAGCTAATGTTTTGGCTATAGATCATTCAACAAATCGCTGCTGGCGGTGAATATCTAAGGCAACTGTTTGAATGCAAACACTTTCAACATCGGCCCAGTGGCTAATAAGGCTCTTGGATGTGAGGAGCAGTGTAACTGTAGCAACCCTATAACCGCACAGGAGGTGAATCACTTTAGAACAAAGAGTTGTGTGGATAAGCTTTTGGCGCCGACGTCCAGTAAGTACTGCTGTGAAACTGCATTAGGCCTAAGTCTGCTGTCATTCTGTTTGTTGAGAACCCATCGACAGGAAACTGTATCAGAGAAACAACTGATGTCTGAACTACAGGGAAAAACACTGAATTTTTAATAGCACAGGTTAATTCAAACGTCATTAGTGCAATTTCTAAACTTTATTTTTTTTTAAATTACATAAACATGTCAGATTTTAATATGAAAATAGGCTTTTTTTGGTTGCTTTATTTTGAAATGTCAACATTTCACAGAACTGTGTGGAAAACATTTTAATTTGGGATTAACAATCTGACTTTCTTCTTTACAAGTCGACTTGTAAACGCCAAAATTACAAAAAAAACCTGAGGATTTAAGCATATTTAGACAGAAGAGAGGATAATCACATAAAAAATGTTTTTAGGGTTCCAAATTCAATAAAAAATACTGTATGCTTTAATGCAGGCATGTCCAAACTCTGGTCCATGGGCCAAAGATGGCCCAAATTCAGATTTTCACAAGCCCGCAGGTTTCTGTCGTGAAAATAATAATATGTGACCCTCAGCACTTTTTAAGAGCTGTGTACGATTTCTTGATTGTGATTGGCTAAATTACCTTATAAGCTGTTGTGAACACTTGGCTTCTTGACCTTCAGAGTCTTAAAAGCCAAATGCGACTACACATTCTCACTCCCAACTCTTCATATATGGACGTTTTAGTCCCCTCCGTGTCACTTTTTGACATTTTGGGTTCCCCAACTTGCCATTTTTGATGTGCTGGCTGTTCCCATTAAATCACGGCTCCTCAACCCTCGGGATGCGGTCCCAGATGCGAAACCGGGTTAGGGTTATGGTACCAATACCGGTCTGTTTGATTAGAGTATGCATTTTTTCTCTATCTGTGGCCCGGCACCAAGTGGCCCTCCGACCGGTACCAGTTCATGGTGGTTGGGGACCCCTGATTTAATGGGAACAGCCAGCACGTTAAAAAACGACACCCAAAACGTCACAAAGTGTCTCGGGGAGGGGGGGCGGGGGGTGCTCGACCCATACGTCCATATATGACGAGTTGGGAGTGAGAATCCAACAAAAGAGTATTTATTTATTTCTGTAGTCAAAACCACAGGGGTTTGTACATAACATAACTATTTGTGTTATTTTCCTATTTACACAATTTAAATGTAGACGTTTACAGTAAGCATTTAATAATATGCAGCATTTCCATTTAACCTAGAATTTTCCAGACAGACTTTTTCTTTATTTTATTTCTGGTCTCTAAATATGAAAGTCACAGTAATTCTGGCAAAAATGTGTTCACATTTATTTCTGTTCTTTGTGAAGAAATGAGAAGTTTCAATTGCCCAAAAAGTATTAATATCATTATAAGGTTTTAAAGAATGCAGGCCGAATGGTTGGCACTCATCCATTTTCCCTTCATAAAATCTTGTCATCTTTGTAAAAAGTTTGGACATTTCAATTTAATTTCAAAATAATAGATATGTTTGCATCTCTAGACATTGTATGACACATGTACTATGTGGATTGTTTAAATCCCATGCAAAATCCAAATAAAATCTGAAAAGTCAAACATCAAACGGGTCCAACAACAAATTGAACTGAAAGCTTTAACCGTGGCTAAACAAGTGTAAAACAGTAACAAGTTGTTGGCAGAAGAAAAGAAACGGTGGAGGCAGAGATGAGCTCAGACAACCAAGGAGAAGCAGTCGGTGAATGACATGCTGTGTGTTGAGAAAGCAATAAACGTGGATGTGAGGAGTAAAAAGAATGAAGAGGAAATGTGAAAGCATTTTTTTACACCACGCTGGGCTTTATATTCTAACAGTTTGCGAGAAGTGAACTAATCTGCCAAATCTGTGTCTGGAGGTTGCATTGATACTTCTGGTCAAACTCTCTGTTACTGAACATACCGGTATATCATTTGAGTTTAAAGAAATAGATTAACTCATTAATGACTTTTTTCTTTCATAGTTTTAGTATGAATTACCTGCCTTGTTTTCTGTTTTTAAAATGAAAAAACTAACGTATATAAAGGTTTTAGGTACGCTTCCTAGTCAGCTTTTATTATAAGAGCTCTTTGATTCTAGCTTGTCTTTTTGATTTTACACTTTATTCATAAAATACGTCTAATCTGTGAGATTCTTGTCGATTCTACTAATAGATTTCATCTTTTGCATTAAATCCAACTCAAATCATTCCCAGTGTTCTTTTAATTATGATTATACAATTTTAACCCAAAATAAAAAAAATAGTTTCTGCTAAGCAGCATTAGTTCATTAGATAGTCACCTCTGAGTTGTGGGCGGGACCATTGGTGCTGAGTACGCCCAAACCCCCTTCCCCTTCCCGGTTTTCTGTTTCCATGCTCTTCCACTATCTTACAACCCCTCCCACCCCCAATCTATAATGACAAACGCAACAAAAATTGCAATATTGGAGCTATCCAGTTTTTAGCCAGATATCAACTCATATGAGGGAAAAAAAAGACGTACATAGATCTACTCATCTACGTTAGAATGCAGTGAAGCAGGAACCTTGTGGTCCACCCTAAATATTTTCTACGTCATTAACGCCTCGTTTCCACTGAGCAGTCCAGACTGGACTGGACTGTACAGATGCAGTATTTTGAGCATTTCCATTATAAAATAAACCCATTGGACAGATTCTTACCATTTTTGGTCCCCCGTTGTTTTTAGGTCCATATATAAATGGAACAGACCAGTGAGGGCGGAGCTATTGTCGTCAAACGATAAGATCCATTGATTGGCAGAAAGGTATTACAACAACACCAAGCGTCCGACCAGCACTTCTCCCGACTCAAGATCCAAGCCGGCTGTATTCTTCGTCTACCGCAATCTTCTTGAAAAGATTATTAAATTCTTTGCTTTCAATATTCACCCCTAATTTACGGGGGTTAGGGACTGGAGTGGAGACACGCAAAATTTTCGAATACGGAGAGCCGCTGTAGTTGCATCGTTATGACACATGGCTACATCATCGGTCTACACCCCGCATGCGCCTTGATGGTCCAACACCCAATGGAAAAGCTCAGTTAAATTCTAACCCAACCAGGAGCGGACCAGTGCGGTCCGGTCGGCTCAGTGGAAACGAGGCACAATAAGACCTTTTTAAACCGCCTTTTTTCATCTGATCCTGATTCATAACAATTTGAATGATGAAAAAATATACTATACTGCTATAATATGTCCTCCATCATCAGAAAAATGCCACAAAAACATGCTAAAAACACCATAAACGTCATTTTCTTGGTGAGTCGTTAAGCTGAGGACAGAAGGTAGTCATGGTCACCACGCAGGTGACAGTAGATCTTTAAGCTATTGCAGAAGCCATCGTTTTGGGTTTTTTTTATCAGCAGTTTTTTTTTTTTTTCCAGACTACATGATGTTTACTTAGGGAATTTGATGGTATTTAATTAAATCAATGTCTTTCCCTGCCAAAGAAGTTTTCCTTCTGGCACTTGGCAAGTCCACAGCTTCCACTCCTTGTTTAAAAGTTGGACGGATGCTTTGTTTTCATAAAAAGTCTTTAATATTTTCCCCCCACACACTTACGTGGTTTTAATTACATGAGTCAATACTTAGAAAATGATTCAAAGCCTGTTTAGATCATCCCCTTGTAAATCGGAGGGGACAGGGAAAATTTTCCAACAGGTTTCTGTCTGGACGTGGAGGATCGGCTGCAAAAGTCTGACATCATATCACACCTTGCTGACACATAAAGGAGCTTCTGTTGTCAAATGGGGGCTTTTCTATTGTTTTTTGGAACCTTACAAGACCCAGTTCGATGAAATTTGTGTTTTTGTTGTTATTAACATGATCTTTTGGCATTTTTCTGATGACTTAAATATGGAAGATTAAGATTAAAATTGTATTTCTGATTATTTCTTTATTTAAATAATTGTGAATCAGCACCAGACAAACAAATACTGTTTGAAAAAGAGCGTATTTGTGATGTAGAACATAGACTGGGTGGACCACAAGCTCCATGCTGAGCTCTCAGCAACGATGAGGGGAAAGGGGGGTGGGGTTGCTCTGCACGAATGCTCACACCCACGACACAGAGAATAATTCTTGAACTATTGTCACTCTGCAGAAACTATTTCCTAGAAAACAACACAGTTTTTTTTTATTTTTGGATAAAAATTGCATAATCATAATTAAAAGACCACTGAGAACGCTTTTAAAATAGATCAAATGATTATCTGAGTGAGTCTTAAAATATTCTAAATGACTCACTCATCACAAAAAAACGTGTGAAATTAACCAAAGCAAAGTCTAAAACTATTTAATTTGTAAAATTATCTTATACGACTACAATTTAATCATAAAAAGGGGCAGGGAGAAGTAAACTGATTCTGTCTTTCCTTTTACATGAACAATCAAGTTAAATAAATTAACAACCCAAAAATAACAAATAGTATTATATTCCATAATTTTACATGCATGCTCAACGTGAAGCCGAATTTCTACCTTGTTTGAAACATACTAGAGCTTTGAAAACGCTCTATTCTCGACAGTTACTCACATTAAAGGGAGCACATTTTAATGGTTGCGGTTCTGATAGTTTCTTGATATTTTCCATAAACTGTCACAGTGACAAACTTTCATCCAAACACTGCTGGGGGATTTAGACATAAATGGCACTCTAACAAGCCTCATTGCTCTACTTGCCATTTTCTTGAGCTCTGTGCAAGAGTGAGTTTTGTCAGCAAATTTAACTCCCAGAATAACTAGGAGGATGTACGCCGCACGAACATGAGGGGGATCAAGGATAAGAGTTGCTGCTGTTAAAAAAAGGGTGGAAATAAATGGTATTAGATGATGACGTCATCTGCCACGAGGAGATTAATAATCAGAATAATCTGATGAATCTATTAGGATTGAAACTGCATGTTTGTAAACACTTGATTAAGATTTTTGGATTCAATCAAAATATGTAACATATTTTTCTCACAACGAGGTGCATCAGATTATTAGGCACATTGTTATTGAACGGTCTTTTTTCAAACTTGTGTTATATATAAAGCGCCGTGAACTAGAAGGTGCATTTATCGAGACAATAGTCAGAGATAAGTCCATTAGTCACTCAGTTTAAATTTACTGTGTTCAAAGTATTTCTGGTACTTGTTTGTGAAACGTTGTACATTTGCCATGCTAGAAGTGTTAGCCGCGTTAGCATATTCACAAATACAGCAGGGAGCAAGAGGAGTTCACCAAGGTGTTGAGATCTAGGGAAAGGGTCGTGGACAGGACAGGAATATGGGTTTCCATGACAACCAGTTTTCACTTTCAGCGGATTTGTTTTGGTTCAGCAAGGTAGCGTGCCTTTGGCCTGGGAATAGTCATTGGCTCAAGTGGTCTGGCTCGCTACGCTAGCCAGTGGACAGGGTAGCGAGCTCCGCTGCCCTCCTATATGGCACTAAAATGTTTCTTAAATAAAATAGATAAATAAAGCTTTAGTGCAGAAAATGTGGTAAACAAAATCTCTTTTGTTCAAATTTAAGTCACTTTTGTTCAAGTTAAAAAAATCAAAGAGTCCTCTGCTATATTTATGTTATGTGAATTCAAAGCGTTTTCATCTTCATAAGAAAGTCTGTCTGGTTTTTAAAGCTGGTAATAGCGCTGAGCGCTAATGAAAGCAACATCAGACGCTTTAAAGTCCTCACTTCTGAACGGACTCTCGCAACAACAGGACAATTTAAACTGTGTTCGGTTTCCTCGGCGGTAATGACAGCGACGTCTGCCCTCCGGGGGAATGGACTCCCTAAAGCCTGATGGCTCTTGATGGGAACATGGAGAGGAACATTCTAGACATAGACTTAAAATTGCATGGTGTTGGGCACCCAATTATCTTTATCATTTGGCCAATAGCTTGTTCAATATATCTCTAACCTACACAGGGAAATTACGATCCGCCCACAAGTAAAAGACGAACCTGAGTGAACTTAACCGCAGAGAAAAACAAAGAGAGCACCTAATGGCTTCTGGGAAGAGGGTTTGACCTGAAATGTACACAACAGCTGGTAAAGGATGCAAGGGTGG